>NC_134462.1:87463641-88070932 GCF_047948215.1 Lycorma delicatula
CCAATTTATTTTGGATTTTGGGCTTTTTTGGACACTTTTGGTTCAGACGATTGCAATCAAAAAAGGAAGTGCACAACTAGATGTTACAACAGTCCTAAAAATTTCAACATGCTACGACTAATCGTTTTTGAGTTATACGAGATACGTACGTACGTACAGACGTCTCGCCAAAACTAGTGAAAATTGATTCAGGGTTAGTCAAAATGGATATTTCCGTTGAAATCTGAAAATCGAAATTTTTCGCGATCACAATAGTTCCTTTACTTCGTACAAGGAAGTAAAAAAGGAAAATTTTAAGAAAGGTTTTACGACCTAAATGTAAAAAAGTATAATTTCTTGATAATTTTTTTTACAAAATTAAAAAATTAATTTCTATATATTTTTTTTAATAGCTGAAATAACCATATGAATATTTACGTTCAGTTTTAATTATATGCTATCAATTAGATTAACAAAAAAAAAGAGAAAATAATAGTGTTTTTATGGTGCGTTATGTTGTCACAAATTTCATTGGACCACCAATTTATTTATTACACGGTTTTTATTTTTGTCTTGACTTAAATTTTCACTTATTGAAAATAAGTAAAGAATATATAGGATTAGCATGTTAATGTTATTTTTTTTTTTAATGAACAAACGTTATTACAAATTTATTTGAAAATATAAATATACGAAAATGATTAAGAAAAATAGAGATTTATTACTATCGCAAAAAATCACTACAGATTCTTTCCTTAATAACGCAGTGAAATTCATGTTTCAATTTTTAAAACTGATGGGTAACTAACAGTGCTTTGTAATGTAATGGTGTTAGCGATTAGTACTGGGGGCGGAACCCACCGGGTTGGTCTAGTGGTGAACACGTCTTCCCAAATCGGCTGATTTGGAAGTCGAGGGTTCCAGCGTTCAAGTCCTAGTAAAGCCAGTTATTTTTACACGGATTTGAATACTAGATCGTGGATACCGGTGTTCTTTGGTGGTTGGGTTTCAATTAACCACACATCTCAGGAACGGTCAAACTGAGAATGTACAAGACTAACACTTCATTTACACTCATACATATCATCCTCATTCATCCTCTGAAGAATTATCTAAACGGTAGTTACCGGAGGCTAAACAGGAAAAAGAAAAAAAGTACTGGTGGCGGGGGGAAGATTGGAGACAGTGGCGTCACAAAAATGTGTTCAGTGATTTTTAGAACAAATTAAAATTTTCATTTAATAGTTTTGAAATACAATGTAAAATAAAGTGAAGTCGATCGGTCGAAAAATAAGCGAGCGGTTGTGGAGGTAGTCGTATAACCAATAAGGTTTATTTCATCACACATTTAAAATGTTTTATTGTTGTTAAACCGTGATTCGGTCGATCCTTAAAGTTATTAATTAATTTTCCTATGAAAACCTTAAACAGTAAATAAAATAATAACGTTTCCAATTCATTACGTAAAGATAAAATAACTCTTGGTCCGGTAAACGGCGTGGCGGCTCAACCAACACAGCCACTGCCACTGCTACTGTACGCGTATGTGCGACTTCCATTAAAAACATAAAATAAAAAAATTGACCGCGACGGGAAACAGAGTAACCGTACAGCGCGGGCGAAGCCGCGACGGGGATGCTAGTAAGTACATACATAAATATATAAGGACCAGAATTTAAGAGAATGGTATTTTCGTATTCTTCATACCTCAAAACGTAAAGAAAAATAATCTTCACACTCCACTCTCACTATGCGACCGAAAGTAATACCGTACTTTTCTTCGAAAATTCTGCGAAATATGATTTCTTTATGTTTATTTCGTTTTAGTTTTTAAAACATGTTAAGATGTGTGTGTAATAATAAATGAAACTGTAAGATATTTAAAATAATAAAATCGTGTCTTGAACGATGACAATAAAATGAAATATTGGCCAATACAGATTAACCGTGACTGAAATCATTGAAATCAATTATATTGTTTGATAAATTAATTAAAATTCTATTACGTCAAAAAAATATTAACAAATGTTAATACAATTTTTCCTTACGTAATTCATGTTTTAATAATTATTAAAATATTTACAGTTAAAATAAAAAGGTTATACAGTAATTAATATTTTAAAAATAAAATACAAAAGATATTAGAATATAAAAGGAAAATTATACATACGAATTTACAATATATTTCCCGAGACAAACACACAACCGAACGTGATTTAATGAAGCGGGGGTGTTTTAAAAATGTTCATGTGCCGGGTGAACACAAAAAACTATGCTCGTCATTGTAAGTGTTAGTACCGCAACCATATGTGGCTTGTTTCGACCATAATAGATTGTAGGATTAATAAGTTTAATGTCGCCCGAAGCAAATCGTACGATTTCAAAAATGAATGATGATCGGCTATGTAATTTGTGACTATTTTACAATAAATCACTAAAAAAGATAAGTTTAAGTACAAGTATACACGCTTGTACGTATCATGTATATAGAATCGGTATATAAATATATTTATATACATAAAATATGTACAAAGCATCGACTAAACTCAATGGGATGGTAATTATTATCATTACTGAAAGTGCGTGCATGTTGTCTGAATATATGGACCTATAACCTAGCAGCTGCATCATCTCACTTCTTCATTTAAATGCCATTACTGTTACGGCCAATATAATCGGCGATTTCTTTCTCTCCTGTAGGCTCCCTTCTCTTTATCGGAACTACTACATCTAAGACAGATCATAGATCAAACAATCACTAATAGAAAATAAATAATTGTTTAAATCTCTTTAAAGGAATTTTTTTAAATAAAATTTTTACCTTTATCCTTTACAATCTCCGATTATATCATGTTGAAGAGAGACGAGTTACAATATAAATAAACATAAAAATGTGGCTGAATAACGGAAAATTAAATGAATAAAAAATTTTAAAGTTCCTGAGTAAAAGATATCCTTAACGCACACAAAATACTGTACTACTGTATTAAACCTTACAATAAATTTTATTGAAGAGTCAGGCTTATTATTAAATAAATAAAAAAAATATATATATAAAATATTTTAAAAACTATTCTTATATTAAGTATAGTATTTAAAAATACATTTGGAAAAATATAGTTAAAAGAAGAGACAGACTTATAGGCCACATACTAAGGCATCCTGGAATAGTCGCTTTAATATTTGAAGGACAGTAGAAGGAAAAAATTGTGTAGGCAGGCCACGTTTGGAATATGTAAAACAAATTGTTAGGGATGTAGGATGTAGAGGGTATACTGAAATGAAACGACTAGCACTAGATAGGGAATCTTGGAGAGCTGCATCAAACCAGTCAAATGACTGAAGACAAAAAAAAACACCAAAAAAAACTTAAATTGAATGCACTAAAAATTAGAAAATAAAAAATATGTAAAAAAATGTTGAAATACCACTCTTAAATTAAACACTAAAAAGGTAAAAAATAATTTCGGGACGGCATCTAAGAATGGATTTGCCAACAAGCTTTGATTATGTAAGATTATGTGAAATCCATAACTTCAGATTTTTAATTTGAATTTATGACTTTGTACGTGCAACGCGACTGGCTGCACCTGCCTATGGTTACTAGACTAAAAACGTAAAAGTAATTTAAAAAAAATGAGAAACGAAGTACGCACCTCCTAGTGGTGTCTATCGGGCTAAGAACCAGGAAAAATACATTTTTACCCGAACTTTGTACGGGTAACCAGTTATAATTAATATTTTTAAGATGGAGGCCGACTGATCTAAAACCCACACACTTAGATCACTCAAAGTTTCGGATCCTGTACTGACCAGAGTGTCGCTCTGAAGAAATTACAATACACCGATGTCATTTATAAATTGAACAGCATTATTATTCTCACAACCATCAGTTTAATGAGTATAACGGGTCCAAGGGGCAAGACCCTCTGGCTAGACGGGAACAGCGAGCCATGGCCGGCTAAATATTCCATGACCGCGACGGGAAACACAAGAAACCGTATAGCACGGGCGAAGCCGCGACTGGGGAAAACTAGCATATATACTAGTATATCCTACCCTACTAAAGAATATTTATATCTGGGTCTGTGTGTGTGTGTCCGTTCCCCTTAGCTTAGAACCGGACTATACCGATCACTAGCGAAAAACCCCGATTCGTAACTACATGTCTCGTCGTGGTCAGGTGTGTACTTGTTATTTATCGATATATATATCCGAAATGTAAAATAAAAATCTATTTTAAATAAATAAAAATAAAAATAAATTAAAATTTATTCACTAGCGAAGAAAACGAAGTACCCTAAGCATTGGAGTGATTAAAAACAATAAGAAAGTATTCAGATACATAAAGAGGATGAAAATTATTCATAAAAATTAATAAAATAATTTTTAATTCGTCCTCTAAAACATAGAATAAAAACTTTGTT
Organism: Lycorma delicatula; assembly: GCF_047948215.1. Classification (NCBI taxonomy): domain Eukaryota; kingdom Metazoa; phylum Arthropoda; class Insecta; order Hemiptera; family Fulgoridae; genus Lycorma; species Lycorma delicatula. Next base: position 87,468,048 of record NC_134462.1, read on the forward strand.
GTTGGAAAGAGAAAATAAGTAGCCAAAATCACGTAGAATCAAACAAATAGATGGGAATCCTATTTCAACTATTAAAATTATTTAGGTGAATATCTTAAGTAAAACATATCTGAAAGGAGCTGATTGAGGTAAAATGGAAATGGATAAAGAGATAAAATCAGTCTAATGGTAGTATGCTGACCAGAAAGGTCGAAGTATATGTTAAGAATAATGTTAGAAAAAAGATTATTATAAAAGCTTTATTATTGTTTACTGACCTATCTAAAGGTATAAAATAAGTAACATTTATTATCATGGTTCAATCAATCAACTACTAAAGGTGATGCCTTATCTCTCACTCGATCTCTCTCTCTCTTTCTTGATCGCTGCCATCTTTGCACCGCTGTATGACACGAAGTTCATCTCCATCGTGTTCTTGAAGTTCTTGCCGTGGGACGTCCTCTTGATTTTTACCCTGCCATTTTTACTTTCCTGGCATCATAACTCTAGAGCTCTGCTGCATGAAGGAATATTTAATAATCAACCAAAAAATGGTATATGGGTATTTTTTGCGTTTTTCGACGTTTCATGACCCAGGGACCACAAAAAACAAAAAAAAGAGGGGTAATGTTCATACCTACGTATATACGTGTTTAAAGCTTAATAACTTTTGACTAGATGAACCGATTTTGATAAAATTTGGTACAGAGACTCGTGTATATAAACCAATTTATTAGTAAAAGTTTGAGGTTAATATCTTCATGGGGTAAGGTAGATAGTTTTTTTGGGTTAATTTTCTCAAAATATTGCAAACATAACCCCACTTTATATTAAGGTCAGTACATGCGAACCTAACCATTTAAAAAATATTTTCCCCCTTCTCCAAAAATCGAAAAAACCGCTATCTTTCAATTTATTACACATTTTTAATCGAACATTTTCATGTTTTCCTAGGCATAGTGGTAGTGTTGCAAGTGATCCAAAAATATACTTTTGGGGCAATTGTTTTGGGTGCGGGAGCCGATAAAAGTTAAAAACATTCATTTTTTGAATTAAATTTTTTTTTGGTTTAACTTTTAATAATCTTATAATAAAATTTCATTATTATTCATCCTCACCCTCAAAAAATAAATCTTAGGTAACTTTTTAATTGATTAAACATTTCTCAAAGGAATTTTTTACTTTCTTGTACGAAGTAAAGGAAGTATTATGATCGAAATTTCAACGGAAATATCCATTTTGCTCATTCCTGAATTTATTTTGACTAGTTTCGGCGTGACGTCTGTACGTACATATGTATTTATTTGGCATAACTCAAAAACGATTTGCCGTAGAATGTTGAAATTTTGGACTTAGAACTTTTGCGACATCTAGCTGTGAACCTCCCCGTTTAATTGCAATCGACTGGACTAAAAGTGTCCAAAAAAGCCTAAAATCCAAATTATTTGGATTTTTTACTTTTTCTTAACTATAGTAATAAGCCCTCATTGAGAGCTTTTCAACGATGATCATAAGTGGTACTTATTTACATTGGTTCCAGAGTTATAGCCAAATAAAATACTAATAATGAAATATTTGGATCTTACGAGGGTAAGGCACATCGTTTCAAATACGACTTCATCTCCTTTTCTTTTTTAACTTTTTTTTTTTTATTTTAAATATATAAATAATATATTAATATTAATAATTATTAACCTCTGTTTGTAAAAAAAGTTTTACAATAAATATTAATTCAATAATAACAATAAAAATAAAAAAATGAAAAAATATCAGAAGTTATTAATGAAATAAAAATTTATGTACTTTTCATTTTAAAAATATGTGTATATGTAATTTAATAGGCGTACAAGGAAGTCATGTGGTGTCCACATGAGATTTTTTTTAACAATATATGTCGAATCGTACGTATATAATCGTAACATAACCAGTGCTCGCTTCGCTTGCTAATCTCGTTAGTTTCTTCCATTTAACATAGTAAACATAGACAAATCAAAAAAGTTTCTTAGAAGGAATATTTGGAGGTGGGGAACAAAAAGAGTAAAAAATATCGATTTTTTTTTAAATTTAATTTGTTGCACTTTTTTCATGCATTATTATTTTTTTTACACTACATAACAATAAATAATCAATGAAGCAAAATGTAACAACTTTGTAGTTAGTTTTTTTTTATTATATAATTTTGAAATGTAATTAAGAACACCGTTTTTAAATGCGATTTATAAATCAGGGGATACGACGACTACTACTAAAAAAGAAAGATAAATTTATTCCGGAAAAAATAAATCTTCAAATTGTTCAGAAGACAATGAACAGCTTTAATACCGAAAAGAATTCAAAACTGAGAAAATCCTATCTTAATTACTTTCAATTTCATTGCTTGGGTATTGAATCATAATAGCTTTTTCGAAATTATATACCACACCTATTTCGAGATTACGTAGTAAATTAATCATAAAAAACGGTATTTTTTTTAAATTTTGTTATAATTTATAATATTTATATTGTATTTCTCTGTACGATGCTACCGTTAAATTTTCTGGTTAAACCCTTCAGCAGGTGTAGTCTGAATGGTCGACAAATATTCTAATTCTAATTCTACAGTGAACTTATTTTTTAATACCATTAAAACAATAAAGCTCTACCTTGAACAGAGAATCTAACTTCGGTCTGCCGCCATACAAAATAGATTTTGAATGGTGCGCCTTAAGGTTTCGAAGTAAGTTTCTGCATTTATAGTCGTTCCACGTGGCATGAAATCAATCAGCAGTATGCCAAACCGATCCCAAAAGACTGTGACCATCGGTTTGCGTTCAAATGGCTGTGGCTTGACCTTTGTTGCTCTGGTTGATGATTGAGGATGACGTCAGTCGCTTGACTGCCGATTTCTCTCTGGCGTGTAATACGAATTTCACGTTTCATTGCCGGTAACAATCGAATTAAGGAGCTCATCACTTTTTCTGTGTAGCGCATCAAAAATTCCAAAAGAGATCCCATTTGGATTTTTGTGTGAGGTTCCGTTAAGATGTACAATCCAAAGTGCACAAACCTTTCTGAAACCTTAATGGTCATGAACAATGCGATCAATAATAGCTCTTGAAATATCAGGAAAAAGAAGGGCCAGATCGGGAATCATTCAGCGACGATCTTTTCTGATTTCATCATCGACGCGTTTCAACAAGACCTCGGTTATTATTGAGGGCTCCTGAACGTTCATCATGTACATTAACTCTGTTATTTCTAAACCTTTCACACCATTTTCGGAAGTTTCTTTCATTCATTACATTATCACCGTACACAGCAACTAACTGCTTATGAATTTCAGCTGGTTTAACGTTTTGATGGTATGATTAACGTAATATGAAAAACGTATGATTCCATGAACTTCACAGTCGGCGGCAACATCGATTTCCCTATTCATTTTATAACGTAATCAAAGATACTATAACGCAACAACGTTCAGACAACAATGTAGTGTGTACATTACTAGCATGGCCATGAACGACACAGGTTCGCCAACCTTAAGGAGAGAAATTTCCCACTGGTTTTTATTTTAGAGATATTCCTCGTAGTTTTAACAGAAACATATAAAAATTACTTTTAACGTTATCAAGAAAAAATCGAGAATAAAGAACCGGGAATTCGATAACAACCTAATGAAGTATAAATTATTACTACTAAACTGTATCATAAAACTACACTTTATTAACTAGTAAATATTAAATTAATTATTTGGAAAATAATTATTAAGTCAAATTAAAATTTAATTTTAAATTACATGATTTATTAAGAATATATCGGCTAGATTTATTGCACAATTGAAAATTAATCCCAGGGAAAATTAATTTCAAAATCTCCACTTCCAATCAGTTATGTTTTCTTTACGTGTTTGTTAAACAGAAAGAACGAAGTAAACATATAAATTACACTTAAAATTTAACCGTCTGGCCCAACAGTAAATAAACCTTTAGAAGCTGAATACAACCTTTAACGCATGTATTTATATAAAGAAAATTGTTGATATTTTACGTAATATGGTATACCAAATATTTCAAAATTCAAACCGAAATTTTGTAGATAGTAGAACAAACGTTACACAATTAATTATTTAGTTGAAACAATTTTGTTTTGTACATTAACCTATCAAAAATATTAACCCAACGCACAATACGAACACAACAAAACCGGATAAATGATTATACTGTTCATGTTTCGACGAGCTGTGAATAATATAATAGTCACTGGTCGCGGCGCGCGCATACAACCTGCAATGTTAACGAAACATCTAACCTAAGCTGAGAACTTGCATATTTTTGAATGATTTTAAGCAGACTGCAGAAGCCCGTGAAATATTTATAACATGCTCATACATGTGATTAATGCTTTTTTTAATTATTTAAATAATCTTAGACCAGAAATTATTTACTATTTGTATAAATGTATATATTTTAATAAAATCGACTGCACTTTAGATTTTACCGCAGCCAATGTTTTTACTATCCTGTCATCACAGCTGTAGAGCTATACTGCAAGAAGGAAAGCATGGTAATCAATCAAAAAATGACGTAAGTGTTTTTTGCATTTCTCGACATTTTAACCCAGGGGTTCCAAAAAAAAAGTGAAGTTCATACGTATGTATGTACATAAATGTGTTGGCGTGTTTGAAGCTTAATCAATTTTGACTGTATGAAACGATTTTGATGAAATTTAGTATAGAGATATATAGGGGCAATATGTTGGGAAAATTTTGGGATCAATATCTCTAGAGGGTGAGGTAGATATTTTTTTCGGGTCTATTTTCTCAAACTTTGCAAACATAATCCCTTTTTAAATTTTCATATTCCTACGCAAAATCTTCGAGTTTCTGTAGTGAATATAAAAAAAAAAAAAAAAGATTTTATTTTAAAGTACCGCCACATCCGCGCAAATTAAATACGGTTTGTGCGCGGGCTTTAGTTAGAATCATTGAATTAAATAAACGAATAAAATATATTTAAATAAAACGATAAATATTTTTAATTAAGTTGTGTGTGGAAGCCGTGCATCAGAAACAACTCACAGTTCTAGGAGAATCAATTGAAAAGCTGAAAACTATATTTTCAGCTTTTTTTTGTCGAGATGATCTAATTGGAAACCTAAAAAAGCAAAGATTTGCAAAAACCGATACCCTTTTTTTTGGCACGATCACTATATTTTTCCCTTCAATATACTTATTCTACTATATTGGCCGAGAAAGTAAAAATTATATTAAATTTGGTCTGTAATTTAAAATTACAATAACAATTTTTTTTTTAAGAAAATCAAATTATACTTATCTTATTTATTTTTATAAATAAATATTTATATTTTGATGATCCAATAATGTATTAATAAATAAAGGAATATATTAAATAAACTTAAGATAATTATTTTTATTAAAGTTAAAAAAGAAAGAAAATTCAAGGTTAAAAACAGTACTCGGAAGAAAAGAAAATAATTGAAAATAAAAAAATAAAAAAATAACAACAATACAATAAAAAATAAAATACATCTGTTTAATAGGGGAAGGAGAGAGGAGAATGTTAATGTAAAGAATAAGCAAGCAATATAAATATTATAATATATTGACATGTTTTATTAAACTGACATTACATTTACTGTGAGCGTGATAGAAATTTCACGCTTTTGGTTGATTCGATCATTTATTAAACACAACGTATGTAACTGTTTTTTTTTCGTCTTTAGAAAAAAAAAATACATGGTATAGGTGAAAAATGAAAAATATTTGTACGTATGTTGTTTCCCTATAGGCTATTTTACAATAACAAGAAAAAATGAACTTGATTCGGTATTATTAGATTACATACCAATAACCAAACTTGGGCAAGACATTAACAGTATAACCAAAACCTACTATTACTTATACGTAAGGAATCATCATCATCATCACCACGTCATCATTAACTCTACTACTATCATGATCATGATTTATAAAAGAAATGTCAAGGACTTTTAAAACAAAATCTTTCCTATACTTTTTTATATTCTCTTTACTTCTGCTTCATTTTTATATAGACGGTCAATTCTATTAAAAGGATAAGGAAAATTCTATACAATGATATGCCGTGGGATATAACCAAAGAATTGAAAATTTCTCTCTCACTCTATCTTTTTATTACTTTTTCACTTTTTCATTTCAATTGGACAGTTATGTAGGATATATATATATATATATATATATATATATATATATATACGAATTATACTGTACATCCTATATGCGCATATTTATAATATATACGACAACATATACAAAAATTGTTGCTAGGTTGTAGTTAAGTTTTTTTTTAATGTAGATTTAAAAGTCAGGACAAAATTTACATACAAAAAGATACATTATATATTAAGCTTAGTATAAACTTTCATATATATATATTAGAGAGAGGCTGAATATTCGTATTCTTACGAACAGAAAATCATCACTTATTAGTCATCATATTTTTATTCTTTATATGACGTAATCATTGAAATAGTTCATTGTCTTCAGATGATATTTATTTTAATTATTTATTACTTTTTTTATATCATATTATTATTACTCATACTTACTTTCTATTTGTTATATATATTTTTTATATAAAATATTTATTATACTGTTCTTATTATTCAACCAACTTAATTATTATTATTTTTTTTTATTATTATTGTTATTTAGAATAACTGTCATGACATAAAATTATTTTATAGGTGCACAAAATATCAGATAATTTCTATTGTATAGTCCCGTTTTTTTTCTTTTCGGTAGTATAATGCGTTATTAAATAAATTTAAGAAAAAATAACTTTTGAATAAATATAAGGAAAATTTAACTAAAAGAAAAAAAATTCTTATGTATAATAAAATATAATTAAATTATTATAACATATATTATAATTCTTTACTACAGAAGTATCAAGCAGTAGTAGTAATAAATCTAGAAGATGAAGAAAGGAAGACGACTCTCACTTTATAATTAGCGAGACAAGGAGTCTTCTTTATTATTTTTTTAAGTTTTGAGTAGAAGAAGGGATATACTAAAATTGAAAAATAAATCTAAAATTATAATAAAATACCCAACCCAGAGATAAAATTAAGATGTTAAATTTTACTTTAGGGGAGAGGGAAGGAGAGATTGAAAATGATTTACAAGAAATACTGAATGGTCAGAAATTCAGTTTTAAAATACAGAATTAAAACAGTAAAGAAATTAATTTAATAAAACTCAAAATAATGAGAAATAATATTAAATCAGAAAAATTCAATGTATTTGAAACTGCAAGCATTTTGTTATTTGGTTTTTCAAAGCAAGGAGAACTTTCATGTAGAAAAAGGAAGTCTAGGGTGTCAAATATACTGAACGATTTTTTAAAAAAATACTTTTATATTTCCCAGCACTTTAATGTAGCGAAACATCAGGGAAAGCAGAAGGAAAAGTATAGACCTCTTTGAAATATAGTGTTACAAGAGGATGTCGAAAATTTAGTGGTCTTTCAGCCAAATTCCTTGGTAAAGTAAGATATGAAAAGATCTTATCTTAAAAAAAACTACGAATAGAAAAAACTAGGACAGAAATTGGTGTTAGAATCTTATAAAAAAAAGTTAGTGGGCAGTAGGCAGCTCAGGTTTATCAAAAAACCTGGTAAACTGTTTTCCCCAGGTTTTGATGATTGAGGCTAGAGCAAGACAAGATTGAAATACATCAAACTACTGAAGGTAAAGGAATCTAGAAATTTTGTTGCGAAAGTTATCAGATTAACAAAAAGAGGAACGGAGAAAAGCATCATTTCAAATTAAATAACAGACTAAAAAAAAACGTTTTTGTATGAAATAACTATTTTCTGTTGATATTTTTAATTAGTATTCAATATAAGAAAGGCGTAATTACCCTTTCATATACATATTTATATTTCTGTATAAATATATATATATATATATATATATATAAGAGTTGTCTTAATAAATTAGAACAACTCTTAAAAATGGAATTTAGCAAATGCTCCTACCCCGAAACGATCATTTATAATTAGATAGGTAGATTTCATTAGAAAGCTACCTATTGTAATGGGTACCATGATTCGACTTCCAGAAAATTTCGACATATCTTCCCGTTTCCCATCCCCCTGACCCGAAAACCATCGTCAGCTCAAACGTTTGTATTTATATAAATTTCAATTTATTGTGGACACTGTCGTAATTTTGCGCCAATCACTTTCAAATTGATACATAAAATTTAACTACCCAAAATCTTGGTAGAGTTCGTTAATGGGCAAAATCAGACCATAGGGAAGGAAATGGGGGGGGGGGCGCTTTTTCGAAAAAAACAAAATATCGCTATAACTTTCTTATTAAGTAAAATATATTTAAAGCTTCTACTATTCTTTGGATAAGGGACTAAAACTTATATAAGTAAATTTTTTTTTATATTACCAATCATTGGCCGGGGGGGTTGAAAAAATGGGGTTTCGAAGACAAAAAATCATACCTCCCTTAATAGGCACAGTATCGAATGGGTTTAAGGTGGTCGTTAGTCCTCTAAACATTAACTAAAACCTTTGTCTGAAACAATTTTTGATATGACCAACCCTTAAGGCAAGGGATGACCAAAGTGTTGCTGAAATTGTAAGATGGGACTTGTCGTATGGTAAACATGCACTTTTTTTCACATGCAATCATTGTCATACTGAGTAAATTTGAAGTTTCCCCTAACTTTAAGGTGGAAATCTTTTTTATCTCCTACTTAGCACCGGCGAAGTCTACCTCCGCCTTCCGGCGTGTCGAAAGGAATTTTTTGATATGAGACCACACATCGAGGCTTCATTGAGGTCCGATAACAGTTTGAAAAAAAATATTTTTCAAATTCGGAAATTATTACTTACACAATTTTACAGGAAATATCTTAAAATTTATATTTATACGTTTTTATATGTGAACATACAACAAAATCAGAACGGTAATAAAATTCATCCTAAACACGTGAAAACATATCTCCTGGTCGACACCACCAATAATCTTTGTGGTACGTTGTTTTAAGGTATCTATATCAACAGGAAGTAGAGGAAAAAAAATTGTTTTTTAAAATAAAACTCCACAAAAACTAGAGTTTTATAAAAGTCACAAGGTCACAAGGCGTTGCGGACAGGCACGCGGCTGAGAGCTAAGGGGGTTCCCCGTACGTGTGGGGATCGCCTGGGTGCAATGAGGTCGTGGGCACTCCGCTCCCGCCTGCGATGGTGACCCGTGAGGTAAGTATACTATAGTGTTCAATTATCTGTGAGGTGTTTGTTTATGTGACTGGATGTGTCTGGCTTTGATGTGATGTGTGGAGTATGCGGCGTGAGGTATGTTTTCTGAGTGATGATTGGATGTTGTGGAGTGTGAGGTGAGATTTAGTCTGATGTTTGGTATCTTGTGGGTGTGAAGTCCGTGTCTGAATGTGTGTGAGGGCGTATTCCCCCCTTCCTGAAGTATTTCACACCAGCTGTATCAGCAAGGGTGGGAATCCAGGGGTGGAAGTTTAGTCGGTAGTGCGCAAGAACACATACGCATTTAATAACATCTTGCGGAACCTGTTAGCGAGCCCGACACTGAATAGGCGCCCGAAAATGGGGTTCCTCCACCTCTTTAAAAAATTTTAAAAAGTTACAAGGTGTTAAGTTTAGACTTCTTGGTGGCCAACGAATCAATGATATATTTTCGTCACTTACATAGAAAATCCAACCTCTTGGAAGACGTTTATCAAAATAATTTCTAAAGTCTATGTGCCAATGAGGCGAAGCTCGGTCTGGCACGAGAATGAAGTTTTCAGTGTCTTTCTCGTGTTGAGGCATTAGCCATTTACTTAAAATGTCTATAAAAATTTCTTCAGTTGAGTTTTTTTTTTGTTTTTTTTTTCAGCCATATCCCCTGGGCCGGATCCACAGCAAAGAAGCACAGCGCAGAGGGTTGTCTACTCAAACGGGCCTCCCCATCCGCCGGCATTTACTGTGTGTTTGTAAAAATATAACGTTCCGTACACCTTTTCGCGGGAAATAAAAATAAAAATGTTCACTTTACACGAATCTCGTATATGTTATACAGTATCTCTATGATTTTCTGTTCCTCGTATTCGTACGTCGTGTCTATTGACATTTCTAATAATGTTAAACGTCATTCGTGACCAAAAACCACAAAGTTCCTATACGCTCAACCTAACTCGTCGGCGTCTTCTCATGTCGAAACTAAAACATTCAACGGCAAACAACCCTTGCATTGCGAAAGGTGCAGAGAAATTTTGTCATAGACTTTCGATTGAAATTACGTAAAGCCCTACGACAATCAATTAGTGCACTCCTGCAGTCTTTGACCCACCAAGGAACAGCAGACCTCCTTGGCTTTCCAGATGTTAGAGGGATAAATTCACTGGCGCTCTCAAGTATCTGGTGTTTAGGCTTGGCAAGTTGGTTGACCAAAGGAATCATTGTATCCGATCCAGTCCGCTTTCCGAACTACCTTTCTGCATGGCTGACTCCGAGGCAAATCACTAGTACCGAATGATATAACAGTCGCTTCCAAAGGAGTTTTTGGATACGCGTCAAGTTAGACGTGGGAGTAGGAACTCTGAACACAACGACAGATCGATGCACGAGAATTTACCTGATGAAGATGACATAAACGTGTTCGATCCATCGTTCAATAAGCAGAGATCTAAGTTTTGCCACAGTCGATCGACTATAGTGTCACGAGAAGAACACGATGATGAGTCCCATGAATAAGTGATAGGCATTGAAAACGCCAATTATTAGGCAGGGTAAAGGAATCTGTGAAAATAGATTGGCCAAATCATCCTCACTGATATCGAAATTTTGCGGAAAGTTGCAGATACTGATTTTAGATGGGCCTATATCTTCAATATGAATACAGGGATGTTTGTCGTTAGCAGAATACTGGTGGCTAATATAATTTCCTTCAGAAAAACAAAAATACATCACGTTCTCTGACTTCAGTTTGACGGTCGCATCTTTCGCACACCAGAAATTGGTGAGAAAAAAAACTGTTTCCAGTAATGAAGACAAATTACTTATCGACATGGTTTACAAATAAGGTGAAGACTTGATATATATCTCTCTGTCCAGCTAGGTTACAATTTAAACATATAAACACATTTACAGTGATAGGAAATTAAAAGTAATCATATGCAAGTCGCTGATTTGAACCAGATTTAAAAATTTTAAATGTTTATTCTATCCAACTCTCAACTCACAAGTTTCTCTGATAAGGTACATCCACATGCGAACGCTTTCGTTTTCAACTTTCATCTAACGCATGCGTTTGGACATTCAAAATTGAATAGAATTGTTGCGCGTAAGTGTGGGAGTTAAGTGCATGCCTTGAAACGCCTTATCAAAGAAAGTTGTGAGTTGACAGTTGGATAAACATTTTAGAATTTTAAATCTATTACAAATCAGCGACTTGCATTATTACCTTTAATTTCCTATCACTAAAAATGTGTTTATATATTTAAATCTGCAACCTAGCTTCACAGATAGAAGTTATGAGTTAGATTACGGACTTAACTTTTGTAAAGCCGAATTTAACCGGCTATTTTTGATAAAAAAATAAAAAAACACTGTTGTGATTTTTGAAACATTACTACGGGTCATTAAGGTCAGCGATTATTTAATGGAAGGATTATAAGCTTGTATGAACAAGCTTATAATCTTTTTTTGAATTATCAAAGAGCTATTGATATTTTCATTACTAATCAATAAATATCAAATGACTTTCGACCAGATGATCTTCCAATATTCATAATAATTAATGTTTCAAACCATTGATTACTTCATACAGAACATTTTTTAAATTTAAAATTCTGTCAGCTATAATTTAGTTTATCCAGGTTTTTTAGGCGCGCGCACGCGCACGCGCGCACACACACAAATACACACATTGATATGTTGTATGTATCAAAAAGGTTAATACTGAATCAATAATTAATTTTAGTACAGATTATTGTAATTTATTTTTATTACGTAATCTATGAATTACAATTAAGAAATTTAACATTTAATTATAATAATGATGCAGATAATTAAATAATTACATGTAATAATAATCTTATAATGTTATTATCCATCATTACGTTGTCACGCATTAAAATTAATAAAAATATAGACATAATACATAAACTTTCCAATCCATTTTTTTTTTATGTACATTTTTTTATATTAAACATCTATTTAATTATTACTTTGATTATCGTCTTATTTAGCGTTATTAACTAACTTTCTATTCTTACTTTTAAATTAATCATAATAAAAATATTTATTTAGGGTTATAAAATTATAAATGATGTCGCTCGGCGACTATTTTAAAAACTTGTGATTTAATTGTAACTTTTCTTCTTAGTAAAACTTATTAAAATTATGAATAATTATTATTAAAAGTATAAATTATTCCGGATCAGAGGTTGACACTTAAAAGAGAATAAAAATGTTTATAATAATTGTTTAAATTAATTTTATTTTTTTTTATTTATTACGGAACTGATATATTTAATAGATCACGATGTGAAACTCATACCCTCTTTATAGGACATTATGCTAATATTATTAGACAAATTATACCTTTTTTTTTCTTTTGAATAATGCAATATTCATAAAAATGAATAGCTTCATAGCTTTATTCATATAATGTCATAAAATAAGATTTTATATTATCCTTCTATGAATGAGCGGGTAGAAGAAAAAAAAGAGTCAGTATAGAGTGGAAAGGGGAATTTAAATGATCTGAACTTTATTTGATAGATAGTTTTTCAGCTATCTAGACGTTTTTATGAAAATATTTTTTGCCAACATTTTTTCATTGTTATTATTTTTAAATATGCTAAATTTGCTAACATCTAAAAAAATATAAATAAAACTTTTTTAAAATCAAATCCCTGAAGAAAAATAGCCCCTCCCCATAATACCATTCAAGTCCTCACTTAGTTGAGAATTTTTTCTCTAATAAGCTAGCTATCCTATGATATTAAACGTCTTTAAAAATAATTATATTAGTATTAGTAACTGATATATTTATTCATAAAGTTTTGAAAATGGAAAGTTCTTAATTCAATGTGTATATTATTTTTTACCGAATTTTCAGGGAAAAGTACGGTATTACTTTCGATCGCATGATATGAGTGGGGGATGAAAATGAATTTTACGTTTTAAAGTGTAAGGAGTTTGGAAAATACCATTCACTTAAATTGAGGTATCCTAATATTATATATATACGTATGTATATGTATAACATTTTTGTGGCTTGAAACTTTCCAAAATTAATGAATCAATATCATTGAAATTTACATATGCTCTAACAGTGTTTCTGAAGTTGTGCATGTGAAAATTTTATGAAGATTGATTGAGTCGTTCTTGAGTTGTGCTCAATTTATTAAAGATTAATCTATATGCGTAATTAGACGACAACAGAAGAAACCACAATGAAGTAAAACCATCATAACAGTCACAAGAAATTTTCAAAGTTTAGAGAATTTTTGGGGTGGGGGTGCGATCATGCGAAAACGTTTTTTTGCAAATATTGTTATTTTTTAATTAACAAACGTGCCCAAGAAAAAATGATGTTAATTAGGCGAAATGTCGAGACACTGAGAATCATTTTGCTCTACATCTTCACCCCTTGACCGTTAAGTTGAAAATTTTCCCAATATATAGAATTAATCTGACCAATTTTGGTCAAAATCGGTCCAGTAGTTCTGAAGATATAAAGCGATTTAGAGGACCAACACCGAACACACACATGTACATATGAACATAAATCCGGGCATCCGGGCAATTGCCGATTTATTGGGTAACTTAGATGTGAAAATCAAGATACGGTGAAAATCGAATATGGCTAAATTGGACCGATTACAATACTTTCCCTTCCAGAGCTATAGTTCTGCTATTGCGCTATCTAGAGGGAAAAGTAAAAATAACAAAATTAAAAAAAGGCAATCAATTTAATATTGATTTAATATTTTAAATTGTTTACATAATTGAAATCTATGAACATACGAATATTCTCACCTTACGACTGGTTAAAAAAGAAAGAACACGATTTGTTGAAATTTTGAGCCTGATAATGATAAGAATTACTCTCACCTTAGGATTGGATAAAAAACAAAGAATACGATTGGCTGGAATTTGTGCCAGATAATGATAAGATTTACGCTCACCTTTTGATTGGTTAAAAAAGAAAGAACACGATTGGTTGGAATTTTGTGCCCGGTAATCATAAGCATTATTCTCACCTTATGATTGGTTAAAATACAAACATTACGATTGGTTGGAATTTCGTGCCTGATAATGATAAGAATTACTCTCACCTTATGGTTGGATATAAAACAAAAAATACGATTGGTTGGAATTTAGTGCCTGATATTTGATAAGAATTACGCTCACCTTTTGATTGGTTAAAAAAGAAAGAAAACGATTGGTTGGAATTTTGTGACCGATAATGATAAGAACTACGAGGGTTATTTTTTTCAAGGTCCGATCGATCACGAAATTAAAACCACAGTGAAAACAAAAAATTTTTTATTTGTAACAAGTACTTACACAGTTACGCTATTTCTCTACATAGTCGCCACTCCGATTTAGACATTTGTCGTAGCGTGGTACCGACTTTGTATGGTAGGTGAATAAGGATAAGCGGAGAGGAATGTTGTCATCAGGCATTGTCTTTCTCTATGACAATGCTCGGCCGCACACTGCAGCTGTAACAAAGAAGCTCCTGGAGCGTTTTCGTTGGGAAGTGTTTGATCACCCACCATACAGCCCGGGCTCCATCCGATTTTCACCTCTTTGCTCACATGAAACGCTGGCTAGGACAACATTTTGGCACAGACATCGAGCTTCAGACCAGCGTAGAAACATGGCTGAAAACACAGGCGGCTCCGTTCTATGACTAGGGTATTGGAAAGTTGGTACCACGCTACGACAAATGTCTATATCAGAGTGGCGACTATGTAGAGAAATAGCATAACTATGTAAGCACTTGTTACAAATAATTTTTTTTTTTATTTTCACTGTGGTTTTAATTTTGTGATCGATCGGACCTTGAAAAAAAATAAATTCCCCCGTAAATTCACAATCATCAGTAAAAATCTAGGCTGGTGTAACATTCTTTTTTTTTTCAATAAATGTGATATACACTGTTGATATACTTATTGTAGATAGGTACAACTGGAAGTAAACTGTAACTCCTGTATGGCTGAGTTCAGGAAAAAAAGGAGTTATTTTTTGTATTTAAAATTTTTTGGAAGTTTCCATTTTACAAAAAATCATAAATAATCATTTAAATTCGTTTTCATTATTATTGTTATCTATTTTTACTTCCTTGTACAAAGTTAAAGGAAGCATTGTGATCGCGAAAAATTTCGGTATCCAGATTTCAACAAAAATATCCATTTCGACCATCCCTGAATTTATTTTGACTAGTTTCGTACGTACGTATGTATCTCACATAACTCAAAAACGATTAGTTGTAGGATGTTAAAATTTTTGGATTTAGGACTGTTGTAACATCTAGTTGTGCACCTCCCTTTTTGATTGCTATCGACTGAACCAAAAGTGTCCAAAAAGCCCAAAATCCAAAAGAAATTTGGATTTTGGACTTTTTCTCAACTGCAACAATAAGCCCTCATTGAGAGCTTTTCAACGATATATCATAAGTGGTACTTATTTTCATTGGTCCCAGAGTTATAGCCAAATAAAATTTTAATTAATGAAATATTTGGATCTTAGGGAAAGGCACATAGGTTCGAATTAGACTTCATCTCCTTTTTTTTTACTTTTTTTAATTTAAATATATTGATTTATTAATAATTATTAGCCTCCGATTGTAAAAAAAATAATAATAAATAATTCAATAACAAAAAAAAAAGAAAAAATATCAGAAGTTATTAATGAAATAAAATTTTATGTACTTTTAAAGAAAATGTGTATATGTAATTTAAAATGCGTACAAGGAAGTCATGTGGTGTCCAAATCAGATAATTTGTATTCATAAATATCTTGGAAGTCCATTTTAAAAAAAAAATCATAAATAACAATTTAATTTCGTTTTAATTATTATTGTTATCTTTTTTAAAATGTTATTAAATATTTATTGTACTATAAAACTTTTAATTTCGTAAACGAAAATATAACCTTCAAATTAGCCCTGTCATGATTATTATTTAATCGTTTTCGAGAATAGTTTACTGAATAACGACTGTGACTTAAATCCATAACGATGAAGAAAATTAATTAATTGTAGATACCTAATCTGTTAATAGTATAAAATTTACAGCTAATTCATTGTGTATCAGACTGTATTACCAATTATTACTAAAATTAAATAATACAAAAAATAGCTGGTCATTGTATTTATTGTAAAGACGTTTAAACACGATCTAGTCCAGTGTTATTATTATTATTATTATTATTATTATTATTATTATTATTGAAGTTCAGTGAGGATATAATGTAATGAAAGAACTATACTTCCACAATGATTATTATTATTATTACTGTCAATGGATCGTCACGATAGACCCGGGTTCTGTTCATTTTTATTCAAGTGTTTGATTTCGTTATATTATTATTTATGAACGTATTGCCTTTTTGTTTACTCTCCCACACTAAAAATATATGATGAACTATACGTCTACGGCTGTATGATGAGATATATATAATATATACAAAAAACTGTTGTGGCACTTCCCTTGAAATTTAATTTTTTTGTTATAAAATGATATCGTATATACAAGGTCATGTACCAAGAGTTTTTGATGGACCTATAAATAATATTTTACTTTTTTTACTTATTTGTTTATCTACCTTTTTTTAATAATTGTGTTTGTTTAACTAGTTATAGAATAAAGAGGGCATATCATTGTGTAAATATATCATTCGTATTGTATACCTACGATATTTTAGTTTAAATTAATGAAACACTGCATTTCTCTGAAATTTTTTCATTTTTATTTAATTTTTTTTTTTGTTCATGAAAAAAATATTGTAAAAATCAACAAAATAAAAAAAACCACCCGACATGAAATGGATCTCTGTGTATGTTTATCTCTCGTTCGCTCACTCTGTCTCTCTCATCAACTTCTTTCTTTTTCAATGATGTACTTTAACACTCTTTACTTATCTACACAAGTAGTACAAATACAAATATCCTCACTTATTACTATTTTTTATCTTTACTTCAAAGCACTACGAACGATAGTCCCGATTTCTATTATTTTTCTAAAAAATCAGCAGAAAACCAACTGAAGGCCGTACCTGCTTGCTACTCTACAAATCTAGACCTCAAACTAACAACGTTAAATTTAATAACATAAATGTTTGTAATTATTGTGCTGAAAATAGCATTCAATAAACTACTCCAACTCATCGGACGTGCTTTAAAAAAAAAAAAATACTCAACAAAGAAAATTCGATTTATCGAAATTTGTTAACTGTTCTATTACAAATATAAATACATACAGAGTGTTCCATAAGTGTTTCTCATGGAACACTCTGTATATATTTAATAGGTGTATTCTTCGCATCAAAATAATGAAAACAGTTCACCTGAGTTCAGAACTCAAGTTTGAAACGCTTTGTTAGCGAGTTACGGCTAGCAAAGGATTTCATCCTGAATTCAGCTCCCCCGGTGAAATAAGATCGTACTGAAATTTTGAGGACGTTAATTCAGGGACGATATTAATGGTTTCTTAAGGTTTTTGACTTAAAAATTGAATGAAAATAGGTTTCAGAATCGTATTTCCAGTATTCGTGATATCCAAAGTAAAACTGAAAAATGTTTGGTTTGCAAACCGTTTTTTTTAGGTTTGCAATACAATAACTTTGTTAAATGACTAATAAATGCGTAAACTCTATTAAAAAAACTTGTAGAGCACTTAATTCTTAGAATATGGATGTAAATAAGTGCAATAAAAATCAAATAAACGTTTTAAAAAATCAAATTTTACTGAAGAAGAGATAGAAAAAATAAACGAAATGATTTACACAAAAAAATTATTGTATTTAATTTTGTTTTATTTTTTTAATTTAATTTTCATACCTTACAAAAACTGTTCAAAATGATCTTGACAGTTAATCTAAAATCTAGTGCGACATATAGCATCAAAGGAAGCATTTCTAACAGTATCACGGTCGTTCTTTAAGATGATTAAATGCGTTTAAAGTTCAATAATTAATTCTTCATTGGAATTAACTTTTTCTACATATAAAAGCTCCTTTAAATGACCCCCAAAGGTAATAGTCCAAGGGATTTAAATCATGGGACCTAAGAAGCCAATTAACTGACCCAACTTCGATTGATCCACCTGCCCGGAAAACTTTAGTGCACCGTCGTATCGGAATAATATTTGCTGCCTTTTTTCAAGAGTTACACCTTCTAGTAGATCTGGCAATTGATTCTGTAAAAATGTTTTAGAACAAGCAACCTTTTTAAAAGATCCATATTTCATAATTTATTGAAAACTAAGGAAAATATTTCGTGAGTAGGTATTCTTCTACTCGGAAATCTTCGTTCATATTTACGTTTTACAGCCTGGCTATTTTCATTAGTAAAATCGTAAACATCTGTATATTCTAGAAAAGTTGAATGGCATCTAACTTTTTTAAAAAAGCTCGAATACTTTATACGTACATACAAATCTTAAAAAGCGCACGTACACAACACAAATCACAGATAAGAGACTAGTTATGATTAATAACAAGTTAATTGTTTAACAGCTGTACAATAAATCCGATTCGAATTTTGGTTTTTGAAAAGAACAGTTTTAAAACTATTTTGTAAGTATTTAATTAACTAAATACTTCACTGTATTTGTTTATTATTAACTACATTTTTAAACAAACATATTAATGGACTGCATAAACTTCCATAATTAGTCATTTCATGTATTTTTTGTTCTGTTTCTCCTTCAGTAAAATTTAATTTTTTTTTAAACATATATTTGATTTTTGTTGGACATATTACATCAGAATTTTTAGAAATAAATTCTCTTCAAGAGAATCACTTTTTTAATAAATTTTATTAGTGATTTAACAAATTTATTGTATTGCAAACCTACAAAAATCTGATGTGGACACCACATGACTTCCTTGAACGCCTATTAAAATACATATACACATTTTTGCTGCACTTCATTTAAACTTATTTCATTTGCAAGTGAGATACGGATCCTCTAATTCTTTAATAAAGTAGATAGTTACACAACTGCTAAAATATTAGTTTTTATTAACATCAAAAATTTATACAATTATTAATTCAACAATCTTACCTGAAATATTAGGCTAGAGTAATAGTCCCTTAATTACTCTTTAAATAAATGTATATCTTATATCTATCTTATACTCTTTTTGAAATTATTACGTAACCATCAATAAAATGAAAACTGATGTGAAAATCTGATGTGGACTTCCTTGTACACCTATTAAATTACATATACACATTTTTAAAATTACATAAAATTTTATTTCCCTAATAACTTATGATTTTTTCTTATTTTTTTATTGTTATTGAATTATTATTTATTGTAAAACCTTTTTTTACAATCAGATGTCAATAATTTATTAATAAATTAATACATTTAAATTTTAAAAAAAGAAAGAAAGAAAATGAATTCGCAATCGAGCCAATGTGCCTTCCCCTTATAAGATCCAAATATGTCATTAATTAAAATTTTATTTTGCTATAACTCTGGAACCAATGAAATAAGTACCACTTTATAATATACCGTTGAAAATTTCTCAATGAGGGCTGATTACTGAAGTTAAGAAAGTCCAAGATCCAAATTGTTTTGAATTTTGGGCTTTTTTTTGGACACTTTTGGTTCAGTCGATTGCAATCAAAAGGAGAGGTGCACAACTAGATATTACAACAGTCACTCTTAAATTCAAAATTTTAACATTCTACGGCTAATCGTTTTTCAGTTATGTCAGAAGTCAAGCAGAAACTAATCAAAATGGATTCAGGAATGGTCAAAATGAATATTTCCGTTGAAATCTGAAAACCGAAATTTTTCGCGATCACAATACTTCCTTTACTTCGTAAAAGGAATTAAAAACGTTTTCAGACAACAAATTTTTCAGTTTTACTTTTTGGATATCATGAAAACTACTGGAGATACAGTTCTGGAATCTATCTTATTCAATTTTCAGGTGAAAAACCATATGAAACCATTAATTTCGCCCTTAAAATAATGCCCTAAAAAGTTCAGTAAGTCCTTATTTCACCGGGGTAACTGAATTCCGGGAAAAATCTTTTACTAGCCGTAACTCGCTAACGAAGCGTTTCAAGACCTATGCTTATGTGAACCTTTTTCATTGTTTTGATGAGAGGAATACACCTGTGAACTGAGCTAGTTTCCTCGTAGGACATTCTATATATATATATATATATATATATATTATAATAATTATTTTATTTACGCTATATATATATCGCAGAAGATATTTTATTTTTCAGTAAAATACCCAAAAGTTTACGATGTCTGCTGGTCATGATTTTTATTCACATTTTCCAAATGAAATGAAAACTCGAGAAACAGAACTATCAGATTATATTAGAACGTTAGAGGCCTAAGCTGATTGGTAGCGTAATCTGTAGGCAGGTACTGTTGTCTAACCCACCGGGTTGGTCTAGTGGTGAACGCGTCTTCCCAAATCAGCTGATTTGGGAAGACGCTTAGAAGTCGAGAGTTCCAGCGTTCAAGTCCTAGTAAAGCCAGCTATTTTTACACGGATTTGAATACTAGATCGTGGATACCGTTGTTCTTTTGTGGTTGGGTTTCAATTAACTACACATTTCACGTATGTTCAAACTGAGACTGTTCAAGACTACACTTCATTTACAATAATACATATCAATCTGATTCATCCTCTGAAGTAATATCTAAACGGTAGTTACCGGAGGCTAAACAGAAAAAGAAAGGTACTGTTGGCTAAGCAAGGCGTACCTGGAAATAACGATTAACTGCGCCTTGCTAAGACGCAGACGCCGTAACATGTAATGTATCCACCAGCTACCTTTCATTACACAAAAGACATCATTGTCAAAGGTATAAACATAATCAAAATATTAAAAAAAAAAAACAAATACCGATCTCGGGACACAAAATTTAGCAGGCATAAAAAAATTACTATGATAGATTAGGTGCTAACCCATCTCTAACAAAACAAAAATTATTTATTTTTATTTTACGTCACTTTTATTATTTTGAATTAGGGTATGAAAGACATATTTTAACGGAGAAGATGAGATAAATGAAAAATTGCCTGATTCTTGCAGAATTCCAACCCGAGACTTATTTGTAAGCCAGCATGTTAACCATTATACTAACTCCTGACTAGTTTTTGCGTTACCCCTGGATGACGCAGCCAGTAGTTGAATTCATTGCATTAACGCCCTACAATCCAACCAACCATGAACAAATGCAATCTAAAGTATGCCATAGCCATATTAATTTATTGCTACTTAATTTATTTCAAGCATAACAATTTATTGAGCTGTATAAAGTGTCTGATTTTATTCTTCTGTACAAGCGATAACTCACTCCGTTCATCACAGAAACTGACTGTATTGAACATGATTACTCTCAGAGAAAACAATTCTGATTAATATAACTTTACCTCAAGTGTTTAAGAAAGGCTGAGAAAAAATAAGGTAAAACAAGAAACTAATGAAACAAATCTAGACAAACTGAATAATTATAGATCTTGACATTTTATGATTCAAAGATACCAGTCTTTGGTCTAAAAAGAAAAAACCAATGTTAGCGTTGAAAAATTTCGGAAGGATGTATGTTGGCATGTTTTTGTTTCATATCTCCAGAATTGATGGACAAATTTAGACGAAATTTGGCGCGATAATTTCTGTATATGAGGCGTTGATGCAATTTAATTTCGCTAACAAATAGTGAATGGGCGGGAAATATTATATATATACCTTATGAGCCCAGCAACTCAAAATTCTATTCAAAGAGTAGAATTAGTATTTTTCACATAATTTAATGCCCCTAAGAATTTTTGGTATTTCCAGCAATTTCAGTCATGGTTGAGGGACAGACTTTTTTTTGGTTTTTTGTCTGTTATCGTTTTGTATGATATCTTCAAACTGGATTAACCGATTTTTATGAAACTTTGTACGATAGCTGAATGCGTGGGTCACGGACACCATTTAATTTTGGTTGTAATTGCCTAAAAGTATGGAGAGATATAATTAACAAGGGTCCCGTATCTCAAAATTTTATTCAAGAGTAGAAGAATTTTTTTACATTCTTCTTTACTGGCATACTTACATAATTTAGTGTTACTTAATAATATTTCTAAATAGCTTTAGGGCTCCTAACAGTTTCTTGGCTTAGCCAGGAAACTTTACGCTTCCTGTTTTTAATCATTAATATAAAAGATTGTTAGTAATCAGTTTTTCAAAGAAAAGATGTTACGAAAGAAACGCAAAATTCTTTTAGCATATCTTAAGTATAAACTTACTTCCGCGAAAAAAATCATTGAAAAGAAATTACGAAAAAAGACAGAGAATCTCAATTGAAATCTGATGAAAGACTGTTTCGCGAAAAATAAAACGAATTTTCCAACTAATTGTTTATAAATATGAATTCTGTTGGAATAGTTTTTTTTTTTTTTGTAGAAACCTACATCGGTCCAAGTAATTGGGATGTAAATTATTCTTTTTAAAACTTAAGCTAATTTACGATAGGCTTTCCTTAATTTTTCTTATTCAGATTTTATAGCGTATGATGGAGAATATCAGCTAAGTACAGCTGATAGCTGTAAGTACAGCTATCAATAAAAAAAATAACTCTCCAGAATTCTATTTCTTGACTCTTTGAAGTCCACATACTCCAAAAGTAGTAAAATCTTGGTTATAGAATTCTGTATACTTAGATATACATTAGACGACAATTTTTTATTATATTTTACAAACGGTTTAACTTTAATTAAATAATTGTTACAAATCATAAAATTTATATTTTAATATGTACCTTGGAAGAATGATTTAACAAAACGTTGAAAAATTTGATTCGTGAGATGTCAAAAGGGTGTGTCACACTTGAAATGTAGTTAGATTTTATGGAAATTTTACTCGTTATTTTTTTTATTGATTTTTTTTTATGTTGGTTTACCACAAAAAATGATATATTAATTTATTAATTTACACAATTTTCTCAGTCTTTCTTAGGGTTTTAATGCATATAAAGCATCTGAGGTACACGAGGAACTAATGATAATTTCTTTCTATGAGAGTAATGATGTTCAGATAAAGGGATTCCTGTGATGAATAGGTATAAGAGCTATATGTTGTAATATGTTGTAGGGCTGTATATAACCTGTACTTCACAGGGTTTGGCATGCTGATATGCAACACAATGTTCTACTCGGTGAATTATATTCCATTCACTCTAATTATCCTGGCATGTGATACTTATTATTCTTAATTATTTCGTAATTTTTTGGAATGGCTTTTTCTTGCCAACAGGTCGCCTATAACCATTACAGTTATGGCTACTAAAATATACGCTTACATCTTACTCTACCAAACGGTACTCGTATGTGTGTGAAATGCACCGATCATTAGCGGAAAATCCCGATTCGTTAGTACAGTCTCGTGGTGCTCAGGTGTATACTTGTTATATTATTATACATCGATATACCGTATACATATCGATGTATATGCGAAACATATCGATACATCAAACGTTTGGGAAAATTTGGAACTTTTTAACCGGATCCGAATTTACGGACGAAAATCGCAAATATCACGAAAACGATCAGTCCTAGCGCTCTGAAAAATGTTTTCGACCCCCGCAAAAGCACCCGATCCACCCCAGTGGTACCCGACGGATGATAATATTTTCAAGTGCCCCAGGAGCTCCGTCGGGAATTGGGGAGGGATGCGATGATAGGGTGGCACCGTAATATCTCAGCAACCGCTCGTCCGATTTTCACGAAACGGCGTATGTATCAGCAAGTCGAGCGCTAAGTGTTTAACGCATAGGGCACTCTCTTAATCGACCGGATCTTGGTTATCCGAAAATTAAATCGTTTAGCCCTATGTTTTGATTGAACTCACCCACCGTAAAACATACCGATCCGATCTTTCGTTAAAGACGCTCAAACCTGTGCGCTAGCGCAGCTGTAAAGTATAATATTATGAAGACTAAAAAATAAAAAATATATAAAAAAAGTTTTAGAAACTACTATTAAAATACTATTATATTAAATACACTAAAAAGTAGAAAAACAAAAAAAAAAATTAAACGCACTAAAATGTAAAAAATAATTTAGGACGGTATCTCAGATTGGATTTGACAATAAGTTTTGATGGTGATGTGTAAGATTACGTGAAAGTCATACCTTTAAATTAAAAATGTGATGTTTTTGTGAATTTTTTCTTATGCGTGATGAATGGTCTAAAGAGTGAGGTGCAAACATGCATAAGAAAAAATTGGCAAAAACATAAAATTTTTAATTTGAAGCTGACTTTCACATACTCTTACGTATAACTATCAAAGCTTGTTCAAATCCATTCTGAGATACCGTTATAAAATTATTTTTTACCTTTTAGTACGTTTAATTTAAGATTGGTGTTTTAAAATGATCAATTTTCATAATTTCAAAATAAATATTTTTACACAAGAAGTAATCAATTTTGGACACTTAATAATCCCATTTCTAGACGCCGCCCGCCAGGAGGGTCTAGCTGCGGAGGCGTGCCGTAGGCACGCCCTACAGCTAGTACATACAATAATAGGATTGCAAATAATACAATAATATCACTAATAATAATTGTTTCCTTATTTTATATCCTAACTCAATGCTGAATAGAACCAGTGTACGTGAGACATGATTTCTTGGTGGACGGGATATATTAATTTATCGCTTTACAATATTTTTTCAAGCATTTTTTATTACTAAATCGAATTTAAAGCACGTAAGGTACAAGTGACTATATTAGAGAGCTTTCTTTAAAATACTGATGTTTATTATTCATTCTTTGTGGACAGAAAGAAGGTATTACATTTTTTTTTTAAATATTTGTATTACGTTCATTTCAGTATGATGGTATTCAACAGTAATATCAGCTCACTAAAGAAAAAAACCGAGAGGAAAATTTTCAATCTTCACTTTTATTAGTATAGATCAGGATAATTACACATTGATTTCGGAAATTTCGTACCACCCTGTAACTTGGCATGATAATGTAACCGATGAAAACTAATTTTTCCACCAAAAAAATTAATTAAATTTCTGATGGCGTTGAAAAGCGGGGAAAATTGAAAAATGGTCCGAGTGACCGGGGAAAATCGCGTATAGCTCGGCTGGAAATCACTTTAGAAAAACATTTCAGAGGTAAAGGTTTTAAGTAATCGCTTACCTTATAAACTGAGACGTTGTAGATAACGATTCCATAATTAGATCACGTATAATATACAGAAAATCGCGAAAAAATTAACTTGACGTTTGAGCAACAGTAACTTTTTTATTTTTTTCTCAAAACACTTAACATTTATTATTGTAAAATAAGGATTTTGCAAAAAAGCTCGAATCCATAACTTTTGAGCATATAGGAATTTCTGTCTACTTGGGCTAAATTGAAACAAACAAAACGTGACTTTTTATTATTAAAAAACCATTTCTCAGAGCATTTTTATATTTTTTATTAATCTTTATAAAATTTTGCAATACTCTAAAATACAATATTTCGGTGAAAAATGCGTGAATTCAAATGAAATGAAATGCAACTGGAAGTAATTTTTTATCTTTAATTTAAGTTTCGAAAAACTTTAATGGTTTAGTAGTTCCTATAACGTGTTTTTTTTTTTTTGCAAAATTCCTATGTTCTAGGGCTGAAATTTGAAGGGGTGATTAAGGAATGTTTAACTGCTGATTTGGTGTGTATTTTAAATTTTTTGTTTGAAGTTGTCCAAGAAACAGCAATGATAAAGCAGCGAACCGACAACGCAATCGAATTTGCACTAGTAGCGTAGCACGGCGTTCCCACTAATACTTAAAGACAAGACAGAACGTATCATACACAGTCCACCTTTAGAAGTGAAACAAGTAAGAAATAAAAACACATGCGTTGATATTTTTTTTACGAATTGTTGCTACATGTGCTTATCTCCGTGGCGGAGTGGTAGCATCTCGGCTTTTAATCCGGAGGTCCCGGGTTCAAATCTCGTTAAGGCATGGCATTTTTCATTCGCAACAAAATTTCATTTCTATATCCCACACACAATTTTCAAGCTTATGGAGTCGCTTTGATATTGGAGGGACAAGTAGAAAGAAAAAATTGTGAAGGCAGGTCACATTTGGAATATGTAGAACAAATTGTTAGGGATGTAGGATGTAGGGGGTATACCGAAATGAAACGACTAGCACTAGATAGGGAATCTTGGAGACCTGCATCAAATCAGTCAAATGACTGAAGAAAAAAAAAATAGAATGATATCATCAAGAAAAAAAGAAAAAAGTTATTTCAAATATTCGGTTTCTTCTGTTTGGGAGTATTCCCATGTGAATAAGAGATTATACTGTATATGTGAGTAAATTTCATAATAATACGAGATGAAAAATTTTCAATTAGTTATAACGATATTTTCATTTCATATTGTTTCCAGTGATACTCGTACATTCGATATATTCTTTAAAATCATCCTTTTTGCTTGCTTGTACGAAGTAAAGGAAGTACTGTGATCGCGAAAAATTTCGGTTTTTAGATTTCAACGAAAGTACCCATTTTGACTATCCCTATATGCATTTTGACAAGTTTCGGCGTGACGTCTATATGTACGTATGTATCTTACATAACTTACAAACGATTAGCTGTAGGATGTTAAATTTTATATATAATTTTAAAAAACAGCTTACCAAATTCCAGTTTAATTTCCTCGAGCGCTTTCGGCTATTCTGCCATCTTCAAGACAAATATATTTATGATTAAAATTACAAAACTACCATCATAAAATTATATATATTTAATTCAATTACTGTTATTATTTATTATTGTTATCTTATTATTTATCATACATTATTTTACTGTTATTATTGAATTATTATTTATTGTAAAACCATTTTTACAATCAGAGGTTAATAATTATTAATATATTTAAATTTAAAAAAAAAGTTAAAAAAAAGGAGATAAAGTCTGATTCGAACCGATATGCTTTTCCCTTCTAAGGTCCAAATGTTTCATTAATTAAAATTTTATTCGGCTATAACTCTGGAACCAATGAAAATTAAGTACCATGATATATCGTTGAAAAGCTCTCAATGAGGGCTTATTACTGCAGTTAAGAAAATATCCAAATGTTTTAGGATCTTTTGCTTTTTTGGACACTTTTTGTTCAGTCAAGTGCAATCAAAGAGGGAGATATATGTATAAGTAGTTGTTTCAACAGTCCTAAATCCAAAATTTCATCATCCTACGGCTAATCGTTTGTGAGTTATGTGAGATACATACGAACAAACGTACGTACAGACGTGACGCCCAAACTAGTCAAAATGGATTCAGAGATGGTCAAAATGTATATTCCCGTTGAAATCTGAAAACCGAAATTTTTCGTGATCACAATACATACTTTACTTCGTACAAGAAAGTAAAAAATATGAAAACATATCGGAAATGATTAATGAAATGAAATTTTAAAATAATTTCAAATGGTTTACGTGGACAATGTAATTTTTCATTTAAAAATCATTAGCCTATGTTATCTGAAAAACTTACTACTTCTCTAAAATACAACAATAAATCAAAATCGGCCATTAGATGAAGAGTAAAATTTGTAAACGTACATAATCAATTTAATACGTATGGATTAACTCGAGAAGCTCTTTCTTTTATGAACCGCGTTAAAAACGATATCAAAAAACCGAATCGTTTTAATCGGTAATTAAAACAAAATTTTATTGGGATATGCAGGGTACTGAACTCCTGTCCTCTTAAATGTTGTTTTAAGCGTTTTAAACACTGCGGCAATTAGTTTTATTACTTGTATAACCTACGTGCATGTGTTATACGTACGCTTACAGTCTCTACATATAATGTATATTGAACAATACAACATTTACTGTATGCTGAATTATTTATGAAGCATTATTACCGGTAATTCTTAATAAATAAACCGTTATCTATAAATATAAAAAATTACAGGCCTATTGTATTTTAATACATGTTATTATTATAAAATATATAATCATTAACGTGTATATATTTTACACACGCGTACGTATTCACATATACAAGCGCACGAGTAGCAATCGTTAAGAACTTTGACTCTAAATATGTTTTTTGGTTTGTTTTTGTATTTTTTTTTTTTTTTATATATTTCTTAAAAGTTATTAGATTACACGAGTTGTGAATGATCAAGTTGATTAGTGAATATTATTTACTTGTATAGATCGTTGAACTTTTAGGCTAAACATCTCAAGTTATTTAAATATTTTATATATTAATGTTTAGAAGACGGTAGGTATTACTGAAAGAAACAAATAGAGGTGCACGAGGGAAAGACAGCAGATTAGAGAGATAAAGACGAGAGTAGACGAAGAAGCTACTAATACCCTTTAAGTCAATTTAAATATTAAATTTCATGCCTGATAAAAGACTGTCATAGATATTTAAATTTTTAAATAATTAATTTTATATTTTATCCGATGAACAAAGCTTAACGTTTATTTTATATACTCGTGTATTGATTATTAATATAAAGCCTTCCTCACATTTGATTTATTTCTATACGTAATATTAAAAAAAAAAAAAACTAACAATTATAAAACCTAACGTGAATTATATATAAATATATTATTTGCAATCGAGTTTTTAAACCGTTTACTAATAAGTTTTACCTAATTTATTATTAAACTTGACAATTATATTGGATTTTCAAACATAAAAAATTATTATTTGACAGTGTCATATTTAAAAAATTATATCTTAGTTAATTTTAAAATTCAAGAATTGGTTTAGATAGCTATAAATTGACAAAAAAACTTCCACATTTGGAATTCTTTAAAAAAAAAATAAAGAAACAATTTAGTCAATGCAAGCATAACAACTCTTCCTAACAGCACTAATGAATATTAATTAGGAAAAAAATCTTCGTTAACTAATTTTACAAATTTCACGATATAGTGAAAAATAATTCTTACATATATTATTTTTATTTATTAATATTTGCTGTTTTTATTCCACCGAATAATATCTTTTGGTTGTTCATGATTCATAAATACTAAGTATAGAAAAAAAGTCGGCATCAGTGATTAATTAAGAGTTATTTAAATTAGTTTTTCTTTAACATTTTTAGGTTTGGACTTAGTTAATAAATAGGAGTTGTATTATTTAGTATCCTGTATTTTTTCAGGGAATTATTTTATAAAAAATGAAAGTGTAGTATAAATCTAACGATAATTTTGACAATATTTAAATGACCGTTGCAGAAGAATCCAGTCGCAAAAGCTACTCTTTTACGGGTAAAGAACTGTAATGATACAGGTTCGATATGTGACATCAAAAAGATTCAAATCTTAGGGCTTGTTAACAAATAGGATTTGGATAAACACAACCCTAGAAATTTCCATATCTTTGATCTTTGCATTCATAGAAACTTCATTAAAATTAAAATCTCTTGAGATATAAATGAAATATATAGTAGCTCAGAGCATAAATAATGGAATGCGGTGTAACTATTGTATTTCTATCTCTTAAATGATTTAAATTTTTTGTTACGAATGAAAAAGGGG
The DNA here is from genome assembly GCF_047948215.1 of Lycorma delicatula. NCBI lineage: Eukaryota > Metazoa > Arthropoda > Insecta > Hemiptera > Fulgoridae > Lycorma > Lycorma delicatula. The sequence goes on from NC_134462.1 coordinate 87,497,828, forward strand.
AAGTTCCGTCAAACTTCAAAAAAAGTGTTATAGTCATGATACCAAAGAAAGCAGGATTAGATAAATGTGAAGAATACAGAACAATTAGTTTAACTAGTCATGCATCAAAAATTTTAACTAGAATTCTATACAGAAGAACTGAGAGGAGAGTGGAAGAAGTGTTAGAAGAAGACCAATTTGGTTTCAGGAAAAGTATAGGGTCAAGGGAAGCAATTTTAGCGCCCAGATTAATAGTAGAAAGAAGATTAAAGAAAAACAAACCAACATGCATAGCATTTGTAGACTTAGAAAAGGCATTTGATAACGTAGACTGGAACAAAATGTTCAGCATTTTTAAAAATTAAGGTTCAAGTATAGAGATAGAAGAAAAATTGCTAATATTTCCAGGAAACAAACAGCAACAGTAATAATCGAAAACGTAAGAAAGAAGCCTAAATAAAAAAGGGAATCCGACAAGGATTCCCTATCTCCGTTACTTTTTAATCTTTACATAGAGCTAGCAGTTAATGATGTTAAAGACAATTTAGATCCGAAGTGACAGTACAAGGTGAAAAGATAAAGATGCTACGATTTGCTGATGATATAGTAATTCTAGCCGAGAGTAAAAAGGATTTAGAAGAAACAATGAATGGCATGGATGAAGTCCTAAGCAAGAACTACCGCATGAAAATAAACATGAACAAAATGAAAGTAATGAAATGTAGTAGAAATAACGAAGATAGACCACTGAATGTGAAAATAGGAGGAGAAAAGATTATGGAGGTAGAAGAATTTTGTTATTTGGGAAGTAGAATTACTAAATATGGACGAAGCAGGAGCGATATAAAATGCCGAATACCACAGGCGAAACGAGCCTTCAGTTAGAAATAAAATTTGTTTGCATAAAAAATTAATTTATATGTCAGGAAAATATTTTTGAAAGTATATGTTTGGAGCGTCGTTTTATATGGAAGTGAATCTTGGACGATCGGAGTATCTGAGAAGAAAGGATTAGAAGCTTTTGAAATGTAGTGCTATAGGAGAATTTTAAAAATCAGATGGGGGGATAAAGTGAAAAATGAAGAGGTGTTGCAGCAAATAGATGAAGAAAGAAGCATTTGGAAAAATATAGCTAAAAAAAGAGACAGACTTATAGGCCACATATTATGGCATCCTGGAATAGTCGCTTTAATATTGGAGATAAAGGAGGAAACAATTGTCAGGCAGGCCACGTTTGAAATATGTAAAACAAATTGTTAGGCATATAGGATGTAGGGGATATACCGAAATGAAAAGACTAGCACCAGATAGGGAATCTTGGAGAGCTGCATCAAACCAGTCAAATGACTGAAGACAAAAAAAAGTTACGAATTATGTTATATTTAAGTATATAATTTCTATAAGTTTTCGAAAAAGTACAAATAGATTAATGAACGATTTGTTTTTATTTAAAATGAAGAAACGGTTACATCTTTTCATTTTTATCTTTGTCTAAAATTACATCTGTCTGTTTAATATAGAATTTTATTAACTCTTACATTATATTTGATAAAATCTTCTATAAATGATGATCTGTTCTGAAATTTACATAGTAATCAGGTTTCCATTAATTAAAAGTTATAGAAATTTTGAAAAAAAAAAATTAGATAAACGATAGAAAACTTGTAAATAACATTATTATTGTGTTTATAAAGGTGTTTTTTTTTTTAATTATTAACAAAGTACTCATGAAATAAAATTAATAATTACTCATATTAAACAGAAGAAATAATAGAAAACAATGGTTTATGTTATGCCCAAATAAAAAATACTGAAATAACAATAAATAATGTTAATCTATTTTGTTTATTTAAGAATGACAAGTGATCATGTAATCTCAAATAAAGAGATTCAAATTATTGCTTTAAAACAGCATAAATTCTACCAGTCTTTCTCAATAATTGGTAAAATAAGTCTCTGATATAAGTAGTAATTTCATACTGCTGTTATTGAATTTTAAGATTGAAAGGTTAGCCTACGTTCACGTTCGTTTTTAACAGTTTTATTTTCAGTTTTACTGTGTGTTGTTTTAATAGAAATAGATAATATAAAAACAGTATGAAATGTAAGTAGTAGATTGTACTAAATGTTAACAAAAAATATATATTAGAATTTCTAACCGGCTTCGCACGGGCTCTGTTCATTAACTTTGTTATCTTCCTTTTACAGGAAAAATATTATTCTGTTGATGAAATTTTGGTAATACTAATAAAAAATATGAGTTTTCTGCATCCCGTTCAACGTGTATGTAAATATGTGCTCAAAACAATTTCCAATGTATATATATATAATTTCTTTTTATATTTGTTACTTATACTGACGTGATCTACATAATGTACTATATTTCAATCAAAATAAAGTTTTATTTTTCGTTTACATATACAAGTCTTTATGTATTGATAAATTTTACTAAATATTCATAAAAAAGAATTTTTACTCGGCTTCGCACGGTTAGTTAATAAATAGAATTAGATATCTTGTTTTAATAGACAAATTTTTTTTTGAATCGTCAGCATTATATTATTGACTACGTTGAAGTTGATTTATTTAAAATTTTCTTTAAAACCTAGCCGGGAATCAAACCAAAGACCTTTCTCGGTTTAATAGCCGAGCATGCTTCTATCGAGTCTGTCTTTTAACATTTGTGTTTTTATAAAACAAATTATATGAAATCATTAATTATAAAATTTAAAATCTTTACTCATTTAAGAAATTAAAAAATCGCTGCAGCAGTCACATTCGCATAAAAGTAACGTTTCCATAAAATATACTGTTAATTCTATGAGGACTATTATACATAATCTTTACAAAATACGGCAATCCTGAAATAACTTTTCAACAGTTAAACTTAGAAAAGTTAAATTCAGCAATAGGATTATGACACATAATTTTAAAGAGGATTGAAAAACAAAAATGTTGATGTAAAGCAATCAGGCTACGTGAAGTCTAATTAAAATGGCTGTCATTTAATGCTTTTTTTAAGATAATTAAAGAAATAATCAACAGTATCTCTTACATAACTGTTCCAACAATCAAAACTAAAAAATAAATATGTAAAATAAAATTTAGCAAATGCTCCAACCTCAAAACGATTTATATTTCGGTATTAGATTACCAAACACCCATGCTCTAAAAAAAAACCAAGAATTTTGGGGTAAAAAATTTCGGACTACGACAACCCTGTCAAAATGGTGGCCATTAAATATTTTCACAATTAGTTATAATACATCTACTGTAAATCTCAAATAGCGTTCTCAAAAAATAAAAAAAAATATTTAAAAAAAATTTTAAATACGCTTTTGTTTAAAGACGCATGAAAAAAATAAAAATAATTTTACTTTCATATTAAATCAAGAATAAATATTTATAATAAACTCTTTGAATAAATTCAAATAACGTTTTATATTGATAATGATGATCTTTAAATCTGTTTTCTACTGACGGTAGTGATTATACTTTTATGTGAACATTTATTTATAATAATACATATTGAAGTAATTTATTAACAAAATTTCAGGTCTCATGAGTTATACGACCACCACTATAAATATCCAATAAATATCTGTCCATAAATATTTGTCCAAGTTCGGTTATGAGATAACCAAATAATATATATATATTATGACGGTAATCTGAAAAATTATTAATTATTATCATTATAATTGTAATCTAATTATGAATTTATTAAATAAAAATTCATAATTAATTAAAATGAAACTTTTACCGGAAAGAGTGCGTTCAATTTGGCTTAGATTACAAGCAGAATTCGAAGATGAACTTCAACTATGTGAGAACACGTACAAAGAAAACGAGTGGGTTCATTTTCCCAGATTGTTACTTGTAGCTAGTCAGTCTCAATTGAAGAGGTTCCAGCAGACCTTTCCGCCTCCTGGCGTCGTTATTGAAAATGAAAATTAATTGTTGTAAAAATAAATGTTGTGTTGTTTTAAATAAATTATAAAAATTGCGCCACGCTTTTATTTAACTAAATATTTTCATTACTTTTAATTTTAAAATGTAATAATTAATACATTTATTTATTGGTTATTTATATAATTTACTTTTTACTTTTCAGTGCATTTTTATATTTGTTAATATATTATATTTTTTTATTTAAAATTCTCAATTTGATTTAATTCTTATTTTTTACTTTTTAGAGGGTTTTTCTAATTTGTTTCCTTTTTTTATTAATATTAATATTAATATTAGTTAAATAAAAGCTTTTTTAAAAAGTAGTTTTTTTTAAATATTTATCTCTTGTTTTATTGAGTTGTTGAAGAGAACATATACCCTCCGCTTTGTCCATTAATGCTTAAAATTTTCTTATTCATCTGAATGTAGATTATTTATTTATATATATATATCTATATATATATATATAATTTATTTAATGTTAAACAAATGTTGTATGACGATTTTTCTTTATTTAATTTTTCTTTTAAATTCAATCGGGTGCTGTTTGATAGTTGCTAGGTATAGAAGAAGGGTTTTGTTTCTACTAAATTACAGAAACGGCGAGAATACCTGATAATTGAGTAATTTTTGTTATCGTGTATGTATGAATACAAAGAATTGAACAACACGAACTCCGTTTGTACTCTACGCGTGCATAAAAAGACACACCACACAAGAGAGCGTTCATGTGTGCGAGTGTAAAATATACGAGTAGTAAGGAATGAGTTTAGCTTCCGGTCATGTAAATCGATAACTAGCGGTTGTCCACTACCATTTTGAACCCTAGTGTAGTTAGTAGTTCAGTTAGTTAGTTAGTTAAGCCTTAGGCGAACAGGTAATGCAAATCACTTACAGCCTGAGGCACACGTGCCAACTAACCGCTTCTTTCTTTATACGTTTTTTCTTCTACTTTGAAGAAGACACCGACCCCAAAATTACTAGTGATAATTCGGTAAAAACATGCAACCTTTCTCTCGCATCACACTTTTAAGTTATGTTAGTCTATTATCACATACGTTGTGGATAACGTAATACTCTTAATCTAATACCATCGATTTTCTTATTTACGGAACGGTACGATATTTTAATAATGGCTATAAAAACAATATTAAATATTTGTAACGTTTAACCTTGAAAATAATAATATTGTTTATAATAATAATGAAATGTTTGTAATTCCAGGAAAAAAATCAGATTTGGCTACCATATGTTATTGTAATATTAAACGCAATTAATATTCTATTTATGCAGACCGGTTTATAAAAAACAAATTTAAATTTGAGCTGTAAAAATTTATTACAAACAATTATTATTAAGTTTAAACTATTTCGCATTATTTGATTAGAACTCCTTTAAAATTTAATAAATCCGTCGTAAAAATTTTTCAAAAAAACCCAGGAAAACAGCTATTTAAGTTATTTTTTACATTTTTTTTATGCACACGATTTCCAAGTTCAATAATTTAGACAATTTTATACAAAATATAATTAATTAATATACGTTAAAGAATAAATTTTTGTCGCAACCCTCATCAAAATTCTCTTCGTTTCATTAACTATTTTGACATTAGTGGGTGTTATTTTTAATTAAAATATAAATACAGAGTGTATCACGAAGTTCTCCTGGGACTTTCATAACCTACTCTACTTGTGAAAATAATGGGAAAAAGTTTATATAAACATATGTTGTACAATGCATAGTTTGCGAGTTACGGCTAGTGAAAGATTTTGCTCGGATTTCAGCTATCCCGGTAAAATGGGGTCGTACTGAAATTTGTGTGTGTGTGTGTGTGTGTGTGTGTGTGTGTGTGTGTGTGTGTGTGTGTGTGTGTGTGTGTGTGTGTGTGAGCGCATACACACGTACGCACACATACGCATACGCACGCACACAGTTTTAATAAAGTGTAAGGAATCCTATAATAACTTTCAACAGTAAGCATTTAAAATTTAACAACTGCTCCAACCACAGAATTTATTTTTCAATTTGAGATCAGCACACCCTCAAACATCCATGAGGTGCAACTCAAAAATCTGAAGTGGAAAGGGTACAGTTGTAGTAGATCATTTTGAAGAGCACTGTAACAATTTTTTAGGTAAAAAACACTTCAGGTTATGACGCTCAAATAAAAATGCCGAATACTTAATGTTTTTAACTCTAGTTTGAAAAGAAACAGGTTCAACTACAGTAAACAGTAAGTTTAATACAATAAACTTCAAGTAGTAATGTTCAATAAACTTCAAGATCATTTTGAGGTAAAAGGATTTGCTTAACTTTTTTTTTGTTTCACATTGAGCAGTTATTTAAGAGATTATGTAGATCATTTGACTAGCTGTGAAAAATATTACATTTTTTTTTACGGTTACAGCCTGAAGTTTTTTTCTAGCGTAATGTATGTTTTTCAGTGACCTTTAAAATGATGCATCACAACTCTACACTTTTTTTTTACCCGCCGGGTTGGTATAGTGGTGAACTCATCATAGCAAATCAGCTAATTTCAAAGTCAAGAGTTCTAGTAGGCAATTACTTTTATATGGATTTAAATGATAGATCATGGATACCGGTGTTCTTTGGTAGTTGGGTTTCAATTAACCACATATCTCAGGAATGGTTGACCTGAGAATGTTCAAGACTACACCTCATTTACATTCATACATATCATCCTCTGAACTAATACCTTATGGTGGTTTCAGAAGCTAAATAGAAAAAGAGAGTAATTCTGTGCTTTCCATTTAACATTTTTGAGTTGGACCCCATGAGGTCACCATGAGTGATCATATAAAATAGATAGGTTTAGAGGTTTAAATGGATTTACTAAATTTAATTTTTCTATGTTCAACATTTGAAAAATCATTTAACAGTCCCCATTCTCTTTATGGGGAATACTTTTTTAAATTCATGGATAAAAAGAGTAAATGTGAAATTCAATATATTTCTATCAATGTTAAATATAAAAATATATCCTGAAATGTATCAATCTCGATAGTGTAATAATTCTGATATTGATTTTTTTTTGCCACATGTATGAAAAAATTTATTAATTTATAAAAGAATAAAAAATAAATTAAATTATATATAATAAAATGAACGAAGAACGTTAGTAAAACTCATATAAAAAATTGTATCCAAAATATCATATGATTATGATAAGGTAAGAATTCCAAATTGATCTATTAGGCTAAATGTTGAATTAAAATTTGAAATGATATTATTGCTGAAATGAATGATTTGATTACTTCAATAACCGTTGTCACCAATACAATGCTACATGTGAAAAGAAGTATGATATATCACTGTTCTTTTCAAAGGTCCATCATGAATTTAACGCTTAAATCGATGTACAATACTTATGTACATTTCAGTTATATGTGCTTCTATTACCAAATTAATTAAAACCTAACAAATGAATGTCTCAATATATGCCCCATCAAACTAATTTATCTTTAGTAAAGGTTCTGCCATTAATTTTCTTTTATCCTATTCATCTTACGATATCTTCATTTTGAATTTTACTGAGTCTATTGTTTTTTACAATTTCCCTTTAAATTACATTTCAAAAATCGCTGATCTTTTCCTTTCTATTTTTCCTACTGTCTATGTTTTGGTAGAGTAATCCTCTGTGCTTTGAACAAATATTTTCAAGAATTGTTTTTAATTCTTAGTTCTATATTTGATACTTAGAAACTTCTTTCTTCTATGAAAGCTTTCCTTACATGTGCCGGTCTGCTTTACTTTGTTCATTTTTTGTAATTTTGCTATGAATATCAAGATGTAAATTTCGATTGTATTTCACGTTTTTATTATTTATTCCCTCATTATCTCCTTTCTGTCACACTTAATTACCTTTTTTCTCCTTTTACTTATTTTCAAGCTGAATTTCTTTCATAAAATTGAATTCATGCTATAAAGTATTTCTTCTAACTCATTTTTGGTTTCTGTTAAAGAAATAAATCTTAACAACTTCATTTTCTCTCCCAGGATTGTTATTCCATTTTAAAATTTGTCTTTCAATCCTGTATTGCTTTTCTAAAGTTGAAAAAGCAACAGGCAGATCTTACCCTTGTCTCACTCACTTGTAAATCAAAGCAAGTGCTTGTACAAGCTGAGACAAGGGTTTGAGATAAGGTGCTTGTACAGATTGAAAATTACTCTTCTTTCTCGACATTTAAAATGTAATTTAAAATTTATTTTTTTACATTTTGTTCCATTTTACATAATTAAGTACTTTCTCTATATCACAAATACCATGTAGGTAGTTTTATTCTTTACAAGTTTGCCTTCTAAGATTAATCTGAGGGCATAATTACTGATACACTTCCATAATAATGTACCAAAATGTTTCACATGGAAGTTTCTTCATCTATTACACCTTCCGCCAGACATTCTATTGATTTATAAACTATCCCAGGAAGCTTATGTATCTGTATGAGGCTTATGTATTGTTTGTGAGGTAATAATGCTTCATTTTCTTATGTTTTACATACTAATCTGTAAAGTAGTCTGCCATTATTAAATTGCATCTTTTAAATATACAATTACAACATCTATTTCTTCATATAACTATTTTATATCTTTAGCTTTTCCTGAAGAGGTTGGCATATTATTAATATTTTTTTTAATGGGTTTAGGCTTTGAATCTACATTGACCAAAATAATCTCTCACTGTATGGGCTGTACTAACGTACCGTTTGACCTATGTTCTAATTCATTACTATTTATATAATTATATTTCTAGTTTTTCATAATATATTGATTACACTTCCAGACCAAAGATATTGTTTATTTTTCCATTATATCACATACCTCATTAATTCCTGTTATATCTAGCTTTAGATTATCCATTTCTTCTTTTAAATTATTTTGCCTACCAGTTTAATTTAAACTTTTGACATCTCATACTTGGACTCAAAGAATGCCATGACCCTTATATTTTCTGATTACCCATTCATAAGCACTTCCCACCAAGAGGTCTGACTGGAGAACTATTATAGCTATGAGTTTGCCAACATATAGATTTAAAAAGAGAAAGGAAAGAGGAAATACATTTTCTCAGAACACTCAACAGCTGTAATGTCAATCGCTTTCAGCTAAGCAGTACTAAAAACTAAAAATAGCTGTTTCAAGTTTATTTTTTATCAACCACCAATTAACTGGCATCTGTTTGAATTTAGTTTCTGTGGACTTTATTCATATCATTTTACTCAGTATCAAACTATTTTAAAGTTTTGTTTAAAATTTTTATGTGTTTAATACTCACTAAACAAAATTATTTTATGCCAAACATAAAATAATATGTTTATTGGCCCAGTATTTTGGCTTTTACCCCAAATTTTCATGAAAACTATTAAAAATACACTTTTAATATGAATACAGCTGAGAAAGTAATTGTTCAAAGCATAGAGCATTACAGTACCAAAAAGATGGACAGCAGGAAAAGCAGAAAGGAAGAGATCAGCGACCTTTGAAATGTGATATTAAAAAGAAATTTCAACAATTAATTGGATCAGTAAAATTCAAAATGAAGATTTTTTTAAGATGAGTAGGATAAAGAAAATTAATTGCAAAATTTTTTCTAAAGTTAAATTACATAGATGGGGCAAACATTGAAACATTCATTTATTAAATTTTAATTAATTTGATAATGGAGGCAGGTAAAAACTGTACAAGAAGTCTCTGGAATTTGCCAGACAGGTACGTGAGTGTGTAGGATGTAGTAAATGTATTTAGATTAAAAGATTAGCTCAGTACAGATAGGAATACAGAATAGCATCAAACAGATCAAGTAATTGATAACTTAATTAAAAAATGATGTTACGGTTATAAATTATTATGAATGATGTAATAAGACAATAAGTAGATAGTACTGAATGAAATTTTAATAACTTAGGTTGAACAATTATTTGTAACCAATCAGATCAATTTTTTCATATTTTTTTTTTAATTATGTAATCTGAATAGTAATAATAATAATGCCGATATCTGTGGTGGAATGGTAGCTTCTCTGCCTTTCATCTGGAGGTAATGGGTTCTAATCCAGGCCAAGCATGGCATTTTTTATTGCTAAAAATTTCCATTCTCATGGGCAAATGAGCAAACTATTCGACACCATTCATCTCAAAAAAAAGCCCCAGACAAATTCCAACCCCACGTCCATGCAGTTACATCTACGCACACATCTGGGACGAGCAATGACATGATACTTCAGTACTGTTGGCTGACTTATGTCGGCCAACGTTGCAATGATTTTGCTCAGAAGCTCCTTTTTAGAGTATGGGATTGGCGGTCTCGAGCTGTCTGAACTGGTCCTGTTTGTGCTACTCGCTTTTGCTGCTTGCAGTGGTGCGGAAGACATGACTGTGATCTGTTAAGCAAATGCAGACAGGGGACTGCTTTTTCCCCTCTCAGTATTGGAAACCGGATTGGGGGTGAACTGATGTGAGCTTGCTCTAGAGAAATCTTGTGCTGCTCAATGTGAATCAGTCACTTCAGCCCTTCGCAGGGATTGCCCCATAGGTAAGGGTATTGGAGCTCTTGCTGCTACATGCGTGCTCTGAAGTTTTGTCCAAAGTATAGTGAAGCGATGCCAAAATGTTTGGTGATAAAGAAGAAATGAGAGGATTTTATCAGTCCTTTTGTAATTGCTTGTGCGATCATGAAGCTGCAAGTGGATCTGTTCAGGAGACAAAGAAGACTGCTATGGAACTGATTGTTGAAAGCACCAATGATTTATATTCACGACTACTCAAAGCCAAGAAATAGGACTGATAGACATTGAGGTTGTACCATAAGGTACACTAAATACTTCCAAGGGAGTAACTGTGTGTAAATTGTTGAACTGTATGGAATACAAAATTGCAGAAATTTCATGAACAAGGAATTATTGCATGTCGTCAATTGAACACTTGATGCAACAGAGAAGTTGTCCTCTTTGCGTCGCATTTTCTGACGTTTACGAAACCCAAACTTACCGAAAAAATAAAGGCTGGCTTTCATAAACTAGATGTACATCCAATCATCCTGAATTTATTTTGGATATCAGAAATTTTAACATACAGTGGCATGAATCTACAAAAAACAGATCTTTGGTTGTGGTGACCCATTTTACCCTGATGATCTGTATAGGAAGCCACCGGTTTGTGTCAACTGCCATGGGCATCACTCTGCGAGATTGCAAAACTGTCCAATCTATCTCGTATAAGGAATAAGTACCAATCCAGGAGTTTAAGACCATTCAAAAGGTCAGTTACTTTTAATTTGGAAAATTTGTGATTAGCAGATCGCCAAACTTATTTCTTAGCTCAGGTTGCTGCAGCTTCTATAGCTTCCTTTAAACCAAAAGATATAATCTCTAAACTACCACCAGCTATAGCTAATACGGTCGAATCTATCAATGAAAAATTGAAGAGTCGACCATCCAACTGACAAAGAAGAAAGCAGATATTTCCAAAGAAAAGAGTTCTTTACAACCTAGAAATGAGTTTTCAACCAATTGGAAGATGAAAAAAATGAAGTTAAAACACAGAAAAAGCTTGAACCTAGCGCATTGCAGGTTAAAGTTAAAATGTAGAAAATCCCCATTCAGGGAAATCAGGAAACAAAACGATGGAATGATAGTTAAAAAAAAGAGTTGGATGAGCAACAATGGAACTCTCAAAAACACAAAGGCCTTTAAATGTAATTCACATACATTTAAATAAATCCACATACATTTTAGCGGTGAGTGCATCAAGTCTTGACTCTGATGCAATGCTCACTGCTCTATTTGGATCGGTATCATCTGATGCCGACTGCAAGACATCCTTCTTGGCATCGAAGATGGGTGAAGATTCCATTTCTGAGGACTCAGGCACCCTTTTGTTGTCAGAGATAAAGGCCATCAGGAAGATGGAGAAAAGAAAATTAAAGGGAAGAGAAAACCCAGGTGGTAGATAACATGGATGTAGTTAGTTTTATATATTTTTGATGAACGGTATATGGATGAGCTTCTTTAATAATTGCTGAACTTTGCAGCAGGGGTTTTTTATGGATTTGACATTACTTAAGAGATGGATTAGATGTTTTTAAGTGGCAAGAGCCTATTCACCCTTGTTATCTTGGGTTCTAACCTTTGGATTTGTTTGACAAGACTAGTCTTTTTATTAGATCAATATTTTTTTATTGAGAAGAAATGATATTTTTCCTTTTTTGTTTGACACAAGACCAAAGCAGTTGATGCCAGTAATCTCAGAAAAAAATAATTAATAAGATTAGTAATAATATATGATTTCATTAGATTATAAATAATTATATAATTATAAAAGAAGTATGCAACTAACACTACTAAGCAACTTCTAGTCTACTTTAATGTAATAATAGTTGTATTATTTTAAATTATATTGTATCAATGAACTTTATAATAAGAGTTCAAAAATTTAGATTCAAATACTTATAACTGTAACCCTGTACATTCTAAATTAACTAAATATTAATGTGAATGTAATAATTATACACCGTGCATTGAATGTATCAGTTTATTAATAATTTAGGTCAGAGAAACCATTTGATTATATTTTGTGCGGATGTAAATATGTAACAAAAATAAGTTATTGTTGTCGAATACATTACCGAATGAAATGAATTTAAACAAACAACAAACCTGTAGGGTTTAAAAAATAAAATTATTATCTTAATAAAACATGTAGACCGATATTAAATGTTTAAATTAAACTGTAAGCCTATAAGAAATAATTTATTAATTTTTTTTGTTTTTGTTTAGCTCCCAGGTTTTATAAATGAAATGTCTATTGTCAATTGTAGAACAATTAAAATAAAAGAATTACCATCTCTGTTTAGTTATACTAGTATAAATAAGTCCGATGTGTATGTTTGTATGAGCATATTTTACCACAAGGTTTAAATAAGAAAGTTTTTGAATTCATAATCAGAACTCACAAAGTGAAATTATATATAAATTTATGTCTTTTATAAATTTATTGTGATATAACAGTTTCTTTTTTATTTATTGTTGTTAGTTAGTTATAAATTTCTAGACCCCAAATAAACTGACCTAAGAGTAAATTCTTTGACTGAACAGCAAAATTAAAAATTATGAGTTATGCGATTGAATTCAGTTGTAATTAAAGGTTCTCTTTTAGTATTACAACGTATATTTAAGTCATTTTACTTACCTCTAAACTTTTTCATAATTATATTTTCATTATTTTTTACTATCACATAAAATATTGGTACAACTAGAACGTATGTAAAAAAAGCAAACGTGTCAGAAGCAATTCTTTTAATATGATAATTACATAAAACCTAAAATTACATTATTTGGTTCAGTTTAAAAAAATTGTTAAATATGTATGATTTTCTGAGAAGGAAGAGCAATATTTCTGCTACATAGTAAATTCCACATTATTTGAGAGTATAAATAATATACAAGGTATACTTCTGTTGACACAACATATCCTAGAATTAAATACATGTGAATTGATTCAGATAGGTTTTTATAAATTCAATATGTAACAAGCAGTCTAAATATCATGCAACTCAAAATTTGAAAATATACCTCTTGGTAAATTATAATTATGCTGTAAAAACTAGTGAAACTTTCTCTAAATACGACATGCATTTCTTTAGTTAAACAGTCAGTCATATTTATTCAGTGAAGTTTTAGCAGTATAGAGTTATAAAATGACTTTTTTTACTAAAACAACAAATTTTTATCTTGGAACATTATCTAACGAAGAATTCTTATATGGCAGTTGCGAGAATCTTATCTTCTAACGCATTATATGATACTTTTTTGCCAAATAAATTGAGTATAAAATTTTTGCTAGAACACTTTAGTAAAAATTGTTTGTTATTTAATATGCGCTGGTAAATTTTAACTGTTGACATTATTTACAGAATTAAAAACCGTATAGTACAGTCTCTTGAAAAATCCTGCATAATTTAAACCATCTTCTCAGATTAGAATCCATCCCTGATTTAAAATGTAACATAATGATTATATGACCTAAGAAAACTGGTGTTATTCAAGAACTTAAAGAGCAGATATAACGCTAACCAGATTAATTACTGCAAGTGTTGTAAATTATTTCTTAAAAGTATGCATACAATATTAAATAAGGCTTTTATTTCAGACATGAAATGTTGTTCCATCTAAGGAACTAAATTAACACACAGAAAAACTGAATTCAAAACAGTGTAAATCCATGTATGTGATGAATTTCCAAAACATAATAAAAATAATTTGTATTTGATATGCTATTTTATTGATGACACGGTAATTCAGATTATTTTAACAAGACAATAAATAAGTATACTTACCAAGAATAATTAAATTATTGCTTTTAAAAATATTGATGATCAGTAGATATTGTTATTTAGAATACGATGACACCACAGTTCATACAGCAGCCAAAACCATATATTTATTTCTTCATGATTCTCTAATTTCAAAAGATTATGGCCCCATTTCTTCTCTGGGTTCTTTCAAAAATACACTACTGAAAAAGTGAAGACAAACATAAAACATTAAATTGAGAAAATGCTGAAGCTGCACATTGATATGATATGTATGACTGTAAATGAAGTGTAGTAGTCTTGTACCATCTCAGTTCAACCATTCCTGAGATGTGTGGTTAATTGAAACCCAACCACCAAAGAACACCGGTATCCACAATCTAGTATTCAAATCCATGTAAAAATAACTGACTTTACTAGGACTTGAACGCTGGAACTCTCAACTTTCAAATCAGCTGATTTGGAAGACGAGTTCAAAACTAGACCCACCTGGTGGTTTTATTCTTTGGGTCTACTTGATCATCTTAACATGGCAGACGTATAGAACCGATATGGTAACAACAGACATAACAAACCTACTTGAACAATAGTATAAATATATAGTAGCAGTTACTCATCAATCTATATCCAACCAAAACAGAATTTTTTTATAAGGTATATAACTTAGTTAATTGATCATTTATTGATCTGGAAATAGAGTTTTGGAGAGAATAAAATAATTATAACAAGCTTGAAGGGATTAAGTATGTAATTTTTTGTTCTAATCTATTGGTTGATCAAGTAATATAATCAAGAGAGCGGTTAAACAAAAAATTATTCTGTTTTTTATTTTACAATGAATTTTTAAACCTTATGAATAGTAAATCTGTAAGTCACCTGTTTTTTTGAATATGCATATATATTATTAATCTTCCCTGAACCAAATCACAAATAGATAATCTTCCAACATACAAATAACATTGTCTCCTGAATAAAAAAAAAACTATTAATAAATGATTCGCTCATATTACATGGGAGTTTTTCTTCTAGAAGACTTTTGAAAGTTGAAACTCCTTCTTCTGTACAATTACCAGTCACTCAGTAGACTAAAGAAGGAAATACATAATTGGTTTCAAAAGCTCTTATGAAAGAACATATTTCATGTTATTTGAAAATGAGTCATGCATAGTTGTAAAGCGTTATTTGGTTTCATTATCCTGTTTTTTTCATACTGAACTGAGATTTTTTACTAAAACACAAATTTACTTAATTCTGTATTAAAACTTCTTGTAATAAGAGAAGATACTTAGCTAAATACTATAAATTAACACATACTACTGTATTGTACTATCTTATATTCAAAACTTATTATAATAAAGAAAAGTAACTTACCAACCATAAAGGGCATGTAGTATAAAAAAAGTTTTATTTTCATCGGGAGCCAATCTTCATAGAATGAACAAATTCACAGTAACAACCAACTGCTTACATCTTAAATGTGTAAACATTCAACATCTATTTGAATGTCTCAACATCTATTTTTTGAAACAAATATGTTTTAATTATTATTATTATTTTTATTATTTTTTTAATCAAATATTAGTAAAGAAAAACAAATATGTTAGATACAGAAAAATAAATTTGAATTATGTACAAAAATCAGTATATATATATTTTTTTTAATTGCACAAATTGCTTATTGCAAGTACCCTTTATTTCAAGAAAATTATTAAAAAAGTTAGTTATGCTACTGATTATTTGGTGAGATTTGTGAAAAAATATTAAGAGAAATCTTTTTTCATACAACTTTTTTTTCTTATTTCATTAAAACAATAAAATTTTAAGATTTATAAATAAGATCACATCATCATAATGTTTTCATACTAGTATAAGTAGCATAAATTTACTGAGATGTAGTAAATTATTCTATGTTGTAAATAAATAATAAATATATTAGTTCGTCTCTGGATAATATAAATTTTCTTGTGCAGTTAGGTTTAAAGATTCAGTTATAACTTTTATCGACAGTGATTATATTTTTTATACAGATTAGTGTCACTTAAAATAACTTTAACTCTGAATGTATAAATAATGTTATATTGAATATTTGTTGATATAATTAAGGAATGTTCATGTACTGATGGTATGTTTTGTTGATTAAATAATACTGATTTAATATAATATTCATGTTTATGACATGTATTACAGTTTAGCAGTATGCATATTTATCGCACAGTTGGAATTAGATTACAGTTGGCACATATAAACTATATTAAAGAGCACATTTTTATGATAAGTTAATAATACAAAAAAAAGTGTGTTTATTTATTTTTTATTCATATTATCATATTATTAATATAAATACATATTAAATTTAAATAAAATTCTTAAGTGACACTAAAAATGGTGGAAGTTTCTTAGAATGCAGAAGCTTTTATAAGATGTTATATTTATATTTGATTTGTTTTTAGGTACGAATGAATTATTTTTTTCTCTTTTATATCTTTTAATTTTTTTTGTCATAAATAAAAAATCTGATTTGGACACCACATGACTTCCTTGTACACCTATTAAATTACATTTACATTAAAAAAAAAAATTACATTGAAAACTGAAAACTACAAAAAAAATGAAAATAAAATTAATGAAATAAAATAAAATTTTATTTCATTAAAAACTTCTGATTTTTTTTGTTATTGAATTATTATTCTTCGTAAAACTTTTTTTACAATGAGAGGTTAATAATTATTAATAAATCAATAAATTAAATTAAAAATAAAAGTTAAAAAACAGAAAATGAAGTCACATTCGAGACGATGTGCCTTCCCCTTATACAAATATTTCATTAATTAAAATTTCATTTGACTATAACTCTGGAACCAATGAAAATAAGCTTATGACATATCATTGAAAAGCTGTCATTGAGGGTTTATTACTGCAGTTAAGAAAAAGTCCAAAATCAAAATATTTGGGAGTTTGGGCTTTTTATGGACACTTTTGGTCCAGTCGATTGTAATCAAAAGGGGAGGTGCACAATTGGATGTAACAACAGTCCTAAATTCAAAATTTCAACATTCTACGGCTATCGTTTTTGAGTTATGTGAGATATATATATGTACATACGTACGTACGTACAGACATCACGCCGAAACTAGTCAAAATGGATTCAGGGATGGTCAAAATGGATATTTCGTTGAAATCTGAAAACCGAAATTTTTCGCGATCACAGTACTTCTTTTACTTCGTGCAAGGAAGTAATAAAAAAAAGGAACTCATTTTTGGAAAGTAATAACAGTGATAACTTTCTATAATACTGTTTCAATAAGCTAAAATAGATCACTTCACATAAAGTAATTAAAATTTAAATTAAAACCATCACTATAAGTAAATAAAATAATAATAAAAAAATTTATTAAATAAATCAATTAAAATTAAATGACCAAAAATTTAGATTAAAATAAATCTAAAATATTTAAATAAACAAAAATTAACCATGCCGAAAAAAAAATGGGAGAAACGCATGAAATAAGAGATGAGGAGCTAGAAAGAAGTGATATTTGTGTGGTTCTAAGGCCTTTTTCGAAACAAGGCAGCAGGAAGAGAGGGGCAGGCAATCTGGAAAATTACAGTTGACCTGTGGCCGAGCGACCGATACCGGACTGCTATGGGCGGCCGGCCTTAGGGGATGAGTGGCGGGGGCTCCCGGAGTCGTCGTTCGCCGATGAACACCTGGGGACGTCGCTCTGGCTATGCTAATTCGGTGAAAAGAGCACCCGGGTGATTGCGCAGGGGCTGTGTACATACCATGTGGACTGGGTCTGTCCCCTGCGTGACTAGAGAGGGAGGTTTTTTAGCGGATGAGAGCTACGCACTTGCCGTCTGAGCGGGCCTGGCGGCGGCTGGCAGAGCTTTTTCCTCTCCCTACGGAAAACAAAAAAAAGAAGTAAACAGGCGTTTTTAAATAAAAAAACAAATTAAAAAACTAATTTTTTTACTTTGTAATTTATATAATCAAAACAGGCAGATACCCAATTAAATAATTCTAATATTTTAGACCAACAGTACTAGTGACGATTGGTTGCCCCTTCCTTTATCTCATTTGCAAGGAAGAGTCAATAATTGACCTTTGCGTCAATAATTGTTAACACACTGACCCTGTCTCAGCCACGGAGGCAGAGTGAATGACCGTACTGTCTAGACATCACCCATTCTGAAGGAAATATGTAACTAAATAGTTTTCTTTTTTTAATTATAAATATTTGATAATAAGTAAAAAAATATATATAAATATATCATCTTTTCCTTACTACTATGACTATCGGTTCAGATCAGTCAGTTTAAACCTAAAAACCTAACAAAAACCACCCAGTTAGACGATTAGTTTAAACTGCTGAGTCCTATTATCCTGACTGTTTTATTACTAAAGTTGGAATTCATCATATTTTGGGAAGAAAAGACCCAAAGTTTATAGCTTTATTTTGGAGAATTCCAGAACCTGAAACAGTTTCTATTATCTATACTATTATATAAGGAGGAAGAAGGTTTTTCTTGGTTCGAGATAAACAAAAAACTACCTGATCTTTCACAACTAAATTTTTACCCATATTTCTTGGCATAACTGAGAAGGATTTTGTTTTGGATATATTTCATCTTCAAAAATCTCTAAAAAATAAAATTATATATATATATATATATATATATATATATATATATATATATATATATATATATATATATATATATATATAATGTAGTAGTGGAGATTTGTTGAAGCACAAACTTTAATGAATTGTGAAGTATGAGTGTCTATCACTGTATGAACTGGGCTTAAACTGATTGATTATGAACACCTAAAAACCAATTTATAGATTTTTTGAGTTCCATTCTGAGTTTGAAAATTAAAACTGATTTTTGAAATCCTGTTGTTTTTTTTAATTTTCTGGTAATAAATGAAGAAATCAATCTGATTTTTGGGCTTCAATCGCCCTGTCCGACGGACTCAGCAGCAGGAGTCGGCCCAGCGTGGGATAGCTCGGGGAAAACAGCCTCAGCCACGCCGGCGAAGGACGACCGACGCCTAGCCGATACTGCGGGGCTCTGGGGACCACCACTGTCACGCTGTAGTGGGGACCCAACTGCCGCTGAGGGAAAGCCCGGTCGGACTTCAATGGACGAGTCGCAACTCCCCGACTTCGCCGGAGATCAGCTTCCGGACCCAACAACTTTTCTTAAAGCTAACGCAAAAAACGGTCCTTCTCAGGGCCACCACAAGGTTATGAATTAGGTGCCGTTGAAGCCATTCAGCGACAACATATAAATGAATAATTGTTTGTTTGTCCCGTATGCGTTCCTACACCATTCATCCGATTGCGATGAAACTTTGGCGAGTTGTTGTGTGCATACAACTCGCGAAGGTTTCTGAATTAGTTTAGACCCGCTAGGTGGCGCGTTGGGTCGATATATTTGGAAAAATTGTATTTATGATCCGATTTGGCTCATATTCAGAATATATATTAGTTACATGAAAATAAATATTTTTGCGAATACTTTACCCGCTAGGTGGGGCTGGTGTCGAGATATTTACGAAACAAACAAACAAACAAACAAATATCCAGATTTCTTCTTCTATATATAAAAGTCAATGTTCGTATGTGTATCCGCTGCAGACTAAAAAACTACTGGACTGATTTGCGCGCGGGGAAAACGGGAAAAAGAATAGGGAAATACAGAAATACGGGAAATAAGGAAAAGGAGAAAAGGGAAATGGGGAAAAGGGAAAAGTTAAATTCTGTGAAGTATTTTATTGAAGTTTTTGTGAAGAAAATGTTGAATTTTGTTTAATATATATATTAAATGAACACAGTTTGATAACAAAATATATATATATACTCACATCTAGCAATAGCAAAGCATTGCCGGTCTGCTAATAACATATATTTCCAGCTCAGTTTTTTATTTCAAACACCTATGAAATTAAATTTGGTAAATACTAAAATACTAGTGCAATCGTTTTAAACAATCACAAATTTAAACATATGTTAATGTTAATACTTTAGTCAACACTATAGTGTGATAATGTTTTGCACAAATTTTTTATAACCTAATTCCTCTAATGATTACTGACTACAGACTAAGTAGCATCAATCGAGGGCTGGAGTTGACGTGAAAAAAGCTGTGTTCTTTACCTATTCCATGTGTTTTTTTTTATGCTGGTCCATATAATCAGATGAATTCCCCGGCGAATCATAGGTTACTTCTTTGTCAACAAGTTGTTCGTTGAAATATGACAACGTATCATCCGCGTCGAAATATCTACGTCTTCTTTTGAAAATAAATCAAATTATCTTTTTGTTTCATCTCCGATTAAGTTTTTTCTTATTTTATTTATTTATCGTTAATTATAATTACATACGTTAAAATAGTTCAATATTTTCCCACAACAAAAGAAGAGATATTATCCACAGTAAATTATTGTAGTTAATTTAATATTATGAGTGATTATCGCTGCAGTCGATTGGTATTTATGAAATATGAAAGATGTGGGAACGGGCGCGTAACGAATATTTGATGGCCGTACGTCTGTCAAGAACTGAATGTCAGTCGATCGATATGTTTTGACGGCATGTCTTTGTGACGGTACTGTACAGAGCGGCCTCTACGCGGCGCCCTAGGTCTTAACCAATGACGCGTGTCCGTTCCTGTGCGCAACGTACTGTACACTCACACATTCACTCGTATACACACGCAACGTAGAACAAAATATATACATTAGATTTGGTCAATGAAATGAGGAGCCACGTTATTCAATTTTATCGTCACGTTTCATATTCGACTATTGTGTCGGCGAAAAGCATATTTAATGGTTTGATTAAGTGATAGATTAAATATAACAATTACTAATTTAATTTTTCATTCGCGCTCATTAAATTTATCTTTACAAACTAATACTGGTAAATTTTATAAAATTAAAAGTGCGATAAAATTTATCAACACAATAAAAACTAATTCGTCATTTTAAAGATCATTCACCGACGATATCAATTTTGGTAAATTAATATCAATTTAAAATGACATATGTCTATTACAAAACTTACATATTAAGCACAGATAATCTTTTAAACCGATAATACATACCTAGCCAAACTTAATGCTCTAAACCAAAATGAAAATATTTAGAAAAATATATTCTATTTTATATCAGAAATTAAAGATTGTATCTCCTTTCAAAAAAAAAAAAAAACTAGAGATATTTTCAGATAATTTAATTTTGAAAAATAGAATTTGCAAATGGAATATACCGGAAGTTAAAGACAATAAAAATGGATTTAAGACACGCAGGCGCACTTGTGTCAAATTAAGTCATCAATTTGTTACCTAAAAAATGTGGACATTTTTAAGAAATTTCCTTTGAAAATCCTTTGGAAATAAAGGAATGAAGTATTCTTTTATAAGGATGCGTCACAACACTCTTTACGTACACTACACAGATAGAGATCGTTACGAACAATTACTTAGCCACCTAGGATAAGTCTAGATCATCTTTTTTTATTAAATAAGTAACATCTCAATCAAAATTTATAAAATAATATTAAAATTCAGTCTATTTTCTAAATTTCGTTCTCGGGAAGCGTGTACTATTTCAAATATATGTCAAGTGTAATATATCACGCTCTATATTTTATACATAATGTTGTTGATCAGCTACTCAAAATATTACTAAACAAAAAATGTCGTAAAACATGTATGTACTCTGTTAAAGTTGTATTAGAATAATGAAGTTATTTGGATGAAATTATTTGCTTAAAAGCATTTTTAAATTTCATGAAAAAAAGGTAAAAAACTCATTCAGTTTGGTCGAATGGTTCCGAGTTTTAGGGAAATATAGATATATATAAACAAACGAACAAATACCAGACATTCTGGTTTATATAGTACTACAAATATTACAGCTGATCTACGATTTCTGCACCCAATAGAAAGAACTTAAATGTTGCCACGCTATCTGGATGATACAATAGTTATGTTATTTTAGGGAGAGAGTAGATTTTACTTTCGTAATAATAGAATGACTTCAAAAGTTAATGTACTCTACAGCTGAACTAAAAGTTACGTAATAAATTTCATATTTCATTATAACATTAATATTTATAATTTTTATATACGATACAGCATATAATTAATTATTAATTCACCACATTTACTTTTATATGTTTTAATACAGAATTAATGCTAATTTACAATAATGAAATATAATCATCCGTATAAAAAGTATGGGATGTAATATATATATGTATATACATATACATTCGAAGACAGTGAGTGAGAAGGTAAGAGTAATTGGTTTAAAATCAAAGACGGAAGTCGTACATCAGTTTAGTATGCAATACTATTCTTTT
Source organism: Lycorma delicatula (assembly GCF_047948215.1). Lineage (NCBI taxonomy): Eukaryota > Metazoa > Arthropoda > Insecta > Hemiptera > Fulgoridae > Lycorma > Lycorma delicatula. The sequence continues at coordinate 87,520,462 of NC_134462.1, forward strand.
CTACTACATGAAATGAGGCTGTTATAAATACCCTTTTCTTATTTAATATTCTGAATGCTAAATAAATGTGAGAGTTACAAAAAAAAATCGATCTCGATCTTCTAAAATTTCCCATCCCCACTCTTTATTCCTTTTGAATATCTCTTTTTTATTTTACATCGCTGTATTAATATTAAAATATTCATGTGTATGTGTATATAAACAGTCCCGTAATATAGTAGGCGTTATATCGCTACTGTATGATACACTCGTTAATTTTAACAGTATCGTAATACAGTTTAAGATGGTTATATGAAACTACAAAATATTATATAACAAAAATAAATTAAAAGTTTTCTACAAGTCGAATATCTTATTAGGATTACACGAATAAAAAAAAAATTACCGATAGAAAATTGAATGATAATGTTGTTCTAATGGTAATTTTAACCAAACCTCTCAACTTTTCAATTAGTTTTTAATATTTCATTATTGATACGCTCCATCATCTATAAAGTTTTTAAGCTTTGAAACCAATTTAAAAAATAAAATTAATTTTAAAGAAACCTGATTTAAAGAAAAAAAATTAATTATAAAACTAAAATAAAAAAATTAAAAATCATAATATTCAGTTCTGTTTTAAATTTGGATTTTTCGAATACGGTATTAAATTAAAATTGAACATCTACTAACTCCTAATTTGGCGCCGAGTACAAAAAGTCAATGGAAGGCTTTAAAAAAGAATGAAATGATTTTTGTTTAATTTTAATATTTTTTTTAACTCGGCTTTACTTTTTTTTATAATTTATAAGTTTTTTCAAAGAATAGAAAGGTCAAAAATGTTATCCGTATGTGAAACAGTTTTTTTCTTTTTTGCGAAACGCAAAAAATGAGAAACTTGTATTTTAATAAAAATAATAAAAGGGAATACGAAGGAAACAACAGAAAGAAACTACAACAGAATATGATATAAGCGGCTATCTAAAATGCTAAATTGAATCTTTTTTACCTCAGGTTTTTTAATTAATTTCTTTAATTATCGCGTGAAAATTCTTTGAATATCAAACATTACATCGTTATTCTTCATTACGGAATCGAGTATAAAGTAATGAGTTCCAACAAAATATTCCTTCAAATAGTTTCTAATTAAAAAATTTTCCTCAGATGTTAAGTGAAATAAATGTACTACGGTCTATCAGAAGAATTTCTCTACCTTGAAATTAAAAAAAAATATATATCGAACTCGGTTCATTTGATCGAGTTAAGAAACAGAATAAAAAAATATTACGTTTTTTTTTGTCTTCAGTCATTTGACTAGTTTGATGCAACTCTCCAAGATTCCCTATCTAGTGCTAGTCGTTTCATTTCGGTATATCCCCTAAATCCTACATCACTAACAATTTGTTTTACATATTCCAAACGTTGCCTGCCTGCAGAATTTTTTCCTTCTACCTGTCCCTCCAATATTAAAGCGACTATTCCAGGATGCCTTAATATGTAGCCTATAACTCTGTCTCTTAACTATATATTTTTCCAAATGTTTCTCCTTTCATCGATTTGCCGCAATACTTCTTCATTTGTCACTAAATCCACCCACCTGATTTTTAACATTTTCCTATAGCACCACATTTCAAAAGCTTCTAATCTTTTCTTCTCATGTACTCCGATCGTCCAAGTTTCACTTCCATATAAAGCTATGCTCCAAATATATACTTTAAAAATCTTTTCCTGACGTTTAAATTAATTTTTTTATAAACAAATTGTATTTTTGACTGAAGGCTCGTTTCGCCTGTGCTATTCGGGATTTTACATCGCTCCTGCTTCGTCCATCTTTAGTAATTCTACTTCCCAAATAATAAAATTCTTCTACCTCCATAATCTTTTCTCTTCTTATTTTTACGTTATCTTCGTTATTTCTACTACATTTCATTACTTTCGTTTTGTTTTTGTTTATTTTCATGCGGTTGTTCTTGCGTAGGACTTCATCCATGCCGTTCATTGTTCCTTCTAAATCCTTTTTGATCTCAGCTAGAATTACTATTTCATCAGCAAATAGTAGCATCTTTATCTTTTCACCTTGCACTGTTACTCCGGATCTAAATTGTCCTTTAACATCATTAACGGCTAGTTCTATGTAAACATTAAAAAGAAACGGGGATAGGGAACATCCTTGTCGGACACCCTTTTTTATTACGGCTTCTTTCTTATGTTCTTCAATTATTACTGTTGCTGTTTGGTTCCTGTAAATGTTAGCAATTGTTCTTCTATTTCTGTACTTGAACCCTAATTTTTGTTTAATTCTAAACATTTTATTTCGGTCTACATTATCGAAGCCTTTTCTAGGTCTATAAATGCCAAGTATGTTGATTTGTTTTTCTTTAATCTTCCTTCTGCTATTAATCTGAGCCCTAAAATTGCTTCCCTTGTCCCTATACTTTTCCTGAAACCAAATTGGTCTTCTACTAACACTTCTTCAACTCTCCTCTCAATTCTTCTGTACAGAATTCTTGTTAAGATTTTTGATGCATGGCTAGTTAAGATAATTGTTCTGTATTTTTCACATTTATCTGCTCCTGCTTTCTTTGGTATCATGACCATAACACTCTTTCTGAAAATATTACTAATAGTACTGAAAATATTATTAATAGTGATTTTTGTTTTATAAAATCGGTTGAAAAGATTTATTTTTTACATAAAAATAAAAAATAACAACTTGAGTTGGATAAACTTTCTCATGTACAGAAAACACATATATTAATAGTACTTAGTTAAAAATCATCGATAAAATATTTAAAAATATTATGGTATCCACGAGTGACTTATATACAATTTTTTTTTAACGAAAGGGGAACAACTTTGTAAGAAAATACTAGTCAAATATTCAGGTAGTAGTAAAACCAGGCCATAAAAGAGTGTAGGCGTAAAACTTCATCCAATATTCTACACGTCATAAAATATCTTGTTTTAAAAAAATACACACACAATAAACAAAATAGAAATGAAATAGTTTTTGTAAAACCCTTTTTTTTTAATAAAGAAAGAAAGAAATAGAAAAACATTATATGCAAGTGGAACAAAGAAAGAAGAATGTTTGTGAAAGAATGATATATAAGTTATCACAACAATCTACAAAGTGTAATAATTCATTCTAAAACATGATTAGACTTACCGCTAGAAATCAGTTAATTTACGTAACATCTAAAGCTGTAGCTGTTATTTTATTGCAGAAACTGACTTTTATTGTTCCAAATAAAAATAGATTTGTAGGTTCATAACTGGTTTTTTTTTTACTTTTTATTTTAAAGAAAATTTTATTTATTTACTTTATTATTTTTCATATGACACCTAACTAAATTATGCGATCTAACTAATGTATATTCTTCTCTGCACACTTTAAACTGTTAAATTTTGGCTTATATTAGCTACAATAAATCTATTTAATAGAAATAATATAGCTAATGATTTAAAAGCCATTGAAAAAAAAACTGGTTTTATATTAATGATAAATCAAGATAGTCATACTTTGTACCCAAAAGATGTTTTCCATTACGGTATTCAACCTCGCATAGTTTCTGAAATTTACTCTGAAAAAAATGAAGAAATCTATTTTTTTGTCCATCGTTTTACATTGCTTCAGTTTTTCGTCCATGTGAAACGAATTTAAAAAAAATCTGTGTGGACACCACATGACTTCCTTGTACTCCTATGAAATTACATATACACATTTTTGAAAGTAGAAAAAATTTTATTTCATTAATAACATCTGATATTTTTTCTTTTTTTTTTGTTGTTGAATTATTATTAATCGCAATTTTTTTTTACAATCGGAGATTAATAATTAATTATTAATAAATCAATATATTTAAATTATTAAAAAAAAAGTTAAAAAAAAGAAGATTAAGTCTGATTCGAACCGATGTGCCGTTCCCTAAGATCCAAATATTGCATTAATTAAAATTTTATTTACCTAAAACTCTGGAACCAATGAAAATAAGTACCACTTATGATATATCGTTGAAAAGCTCTCATGAGAGCAGTCCAAAATCCAGATTTTTTTTGGATTTTGAACCTTTTTGGACACTTTTGGTTCAGTCGATTTCAATCAAAAGGGGAGGTGCTCAACTAGATGTTACAACAGTCCTAAATCCAAAATTTCAAAATCCAACAGCTATCGTTTTTGAGTTATATGAGATACAGACGTACGTACGAACGTAAAGACGTCACGACGAAACTAGTCAAAATGAATTCAGTCAAAATATATATTTCCGTTGAAATCTGAAAACCGAAATTTTTCGCAATCACAATACTTCCTTTACTTCGTACAAGGAAGTAAAAAATTTGCACTTATGGTGGGTTTTTTACTTTTTGTCCGCCATAATGAAAGAAAATTAATTTTCTTAAATAGGAAGGTGGACATAATATGACACATGATATTGATTTTAAATTTTACAAGAAAAAGATGGTAAAACCCGTTTTTCTGTTAATACCTTCGTTATCGATTTATAAGCATTCAAAATTGCAATGACGGAAAAATCGTGTTAACAATAAAATGAGGTAAACCGCAGTTGCATGTACAACTTTATCCCATTTTATATTCATAATGCATACCATAATGAGTGCTATAATATTAATAATAATAAACAATAACTAATAATTAACAACACAACAACAAATAAACGGCTCCCTATGTTAACTAATATATTTACTTTAAATATTACAATATTTATCTTAAAATTTTAAATAAATGTTTTCGTCGATTATTCTTCTTTTCAATTCGTCAATGTCTGCAGGTTTTGTTTGGTAAACATTATGTTTCAGGTACCCCAAAAAAATAATAATCCATAGTAGACAGGTCTAAGGACCTGGCAGGCCATTCTATGGCTTCTCTACAACCTAACCAACGATTTGGAAATTGTTAAAATTTTATAATTACAAATATGTTGAATAAAAAGGTGAAATGAGGAGTAAATAAGTTGTAATAACTCAAACTGCATTGTTGTAAATTAACAGCTGATTTACTCAACTAAATTTAGAATATATTTTTTAAGTATTTCCAACCGATTTGTTTCATTTACGATAAGTAGCAAATATCATCTTACGAGGTGTGATCAAAAAATACGGTGAATAATTTTTTATTAAAAAAGTAATAAGATTACATAGAATAGGATTTAATCTCCTTCAAAGTACTGTCCTTGGCTAGCAATGCACTTATCCCAACGTTGACTCCATGACTGGAGGCATTTCTGGAAGGCGTCTTTCGGAAGGGCTTTCAGCTGCTCGGTCGTGGCCCTCTCATGTCAGCAATGGTGTCAAAACGTTTTCCTTTAAGCACAGTTTTAATTTTTGGGAAGAGCCAAAAGTCGCATGGTGCTAAATCCGGTGAGTATGGCGGATGTGGACAGACAGAAACACTTTTTTCGGCCAAAAACTCCCGAATGAGAAGCGAGGTTTGACACGGCGCGTTGTCGTGGTGAAGAAGGAAGCCATTGGTTCATGTTTCTGGTCGCTTTCTTCGTACGTCGTTAAAAGTTAAAATGCTTTGAACGGATCCGTACGAGATGTTAAGGTCTTCCGATAACTCTCGAATAGTCATTCACCTGTTTGAACGAACCATTGTTCCCACTTTTTGCACATTTTCAACTGTTTTTGAGGTTACTGGACGTCCCGCACGCTGCTCGTCTTCAACAGACTCATTTCCGTTTTTAAATCGGTCATACCGCTTGTACACAGTCTTCAAAGTTACCACATTATCGCCGTACACCGATTCTAACATTTCTTATTATACTCTTTTGCAACTTAAAACAAAACTTATGTTAATGCGTTGTTCAAAATCCATGTTGCGCAACAGTCAAATCATGTGTCATATTTAAAAAAATTAAGTTTTATTCTATGTGGCGGATCCAAGATGGCGGACAAAAATTAAAAACCCATCATAATGCAGATTCTTTTTAACTATGTAAAACCTCTATTCTTTCTGCCTTCAAATATCACTCAGATATGTAAAAGTAGTTTACAAATAAACTATTTTAGTTTAATAACTTTTAAACTAACTGGAATTTATAACATTGAGTGAAACCCGGAAAAAATATTTTACAACTTTCGAAACGTTTGTGATGTTTATGGATTAGTGGTTTTCTAGTTATCGGCTAGTTTTCAAAAGAAATATTTCCGCTAGGAATGGTTAAGTTTCTGGTTATATATTCTGATACCACAACTGGTAAAATGAACATTCCATAACTAATATGCTTATTTTGATAATTTATATAATAAAATATAATTATTAACGAAAAATAATGATTATTTCGTCGTGAGTAAATTATGTAAAGAATTTTTTATAAAAAATTCTTAAATATTTCGGGCGAAAGCTGTTAATAGGAAATTTTTTGTCTGCACACGTTATCTACGAAGCGGTCCATAATGTAATCCATGAAATCTATGTTATAATATTTTCCCTCTCTGCAGTATTTATGTACCACTTATTATTATTACACATAAAGAAAACAATAATTTTAAAAAAAAAAAAAAAAAAAAACTAAAATATTTTATTTGTAAGTAATATAAATTATTCACACGCCTTCTTATTATATTCTTCAGAAAATGACATTTTTCTTGCTTTTTGCCAAACGTGCGTAAACGAACCATTTTATTCCTGACCGATAATTGATTTTTTGTTGATATGAAAATAATTCTAGCTTTATACTTAATAACGGATAAAGATAAAGGGTTTATTTAGAAAAAAATTGAATATGTCTTTGACCGGCAGTTAATGGGTTGTTAAATACAGTTGGATTTTCAATCTTGAAAATTGATTTTTCAAAAAATTGATATTTTAAATACAGGTCCCATTCAGTCCCTTGTTTTTCTGGCTTAACATTTTTGTTTATCGGAGTAATTATGTACTTCAATAAATTAGTCCAATTTGGAACAGTGTTATTCAACAACGTTAAGTATATGAATAGCCAAATTTCAACTTTCTTGTTCAAAGGGATTTTGACTTGCGAGGCAAAAAAATTTAGGAATAATATTAAATATCTTCCCACCCCTAAATCAGATAGGTTTAAACGTTTAAAATTTAAATAACTTAATAAGTACTTTCATGTTATTAAAGTTTTATACGACCAGCACAAAAATGGCGAAAACTATCTTTCCCTTTTTTTTAATTTTTCCATCTACGAATATTGAAATCTATTTATGTTCCGTAGGAGTTTTTTTGCATCATTTTTGAAGAATTTATAAAAAATTCCAGATATATTTATCAGAATACAGGCCAAAACACGTACACACATACGTACATACTCCGGTGATTTTTAAAACATTTTCCTGCTGCAACAGCAATTTAATAAAATATATCTTATTTAATATATCTTAATAAAATATATTAACAGCAAATAGGAATCTACGAGGGACGATCAGAAAGTAAGTTACACCCCTTCTATGAAACAAACACGTATTTATAAGACAATTTCTTTTTCATTGAACAAAAAACTACATATTTTTATTTATTTTTCGACATAATCACCAAGTTTTTCTAAACTCTTTTCATATCTTGTGACAAGTTTTTCAATTCCACTTTCATAAAAATTTCGTTCAATTTCCTTCAACCATTTAAGGACCGCTTCCTTCAGTTCATCATCATTAGCGAAACGCTGCCATCCCAGGTCTCGCTTGAGAGGACCAAACAGGTGGTAGTCGCAGGGGGCTAGGTCAGGGCTGTAAGGCGGACCAGACCGCACTTCCTATTTGAATTTTTGCAGTAACTCCTTAATCACATGACACTACTGAACTACTGAACGCAGTTCTATGCTGGACGAAACCTATAGAGGACACGCCATATTGACAACGATACTACACACGTACTGATTATCGTACATAATTGCTGCTGAGGGAGCGTGAAGACAACAACACAACCAGTGCTGTCACCACAAGACATTAATATATTCCTTTCAGTTCAAGAACAAGGCAAGGGTGTAACTTATTTTTTCATCCACCTTTCGTAACTATAGCTGGAAAGGCAGTGCCACTCCATCAATGAATACCCGACCACGCGTGTAAATAAATCGAAACAAGATCGAAACAGGGACGATCGACGAAGAGCAAAGGTTTGAAAGAACAATTACCCTGACTGAACTGAACGAGAAAGGACCATACCGCATATCCTGAACTCAATCGGTTCTACATAAGCTGCGTTCTCAAATTTTACTAATCGTCTTAAGTCACGGATCCGCGCGTGTATCCAAATATTGCTAATAAATTCATTCGAAATTAAAAAAAAAAAAAAAAACATTATTCTCAGAACTTTAATTTTTATATACGTATGATTTAAAATATTGTAAAGTGTTTATTTTTAATTTATTTATTTTTTTAATATTGAAATAAGTTAAATTTCTTAAACAAATTACCGTATATTTTTTGTTTGTTTTTTTTTTTTTTGTAATCTCGCGCGTTTATTCCCGGATGAACAAATGCTTCAATTCACCGTGTTATTACGTAATACCTTAATAATAATAGTGTAAAGATTTATCGAAAAATTGTTTAACAATACACATTAAATATACCTTTAGGTTATCGACTATTATTAAAGTCTTATTACATTAGATTATGTTTTATTATAAACATGAACAACAACAATCATATATGTCATACATTAATTTTCCCTTCAAAAGTTAATATTTAACATTATATGGTACGCAACGAAATAACAATCAAATAAAAACAAACAACTACACAGTATCTTTTATGTTACTTAATTATATGTCACGCAATAACGTGTACATAAAATTTAATTCCTACTTAAAGAAATAATGCCAATCATATAACAAATAATAATTTTCGTATGCATGTTGTTTTCTAATTAAACTTAGCAGTAACGCATAACACAGCTAATACTGTAGCTATGACGTGGTAGTTGCTATTTACATTAATAAAAATGATGTCGAAATTTTTACGTTGTATCAATTATTATTTGAACTGAACAAACTCATGTTTTTTGTTGTATTATTTTAATTACTTTTTTTGTCATGATTGTATAAATAATACGGCTACGCTTAGAGAAATTTTAGTTTTAACATTTTAATAATTAAATCTAAATTATTGAATAAAGTTAGCTTTTCCTTTCCTTTTTCCTGTTTAGCCTCCGGGAAACACCATTAGGTATTACTTCAGAGGATGATATGTATGAGTGTAAGTGAAGTGTAGTCTTGTATAGTCTCAGGTCGACCGTTTCTGAGATATATGATTAATTGAAATCCAACCATCAAAGAACACCGGTATCCACGATCTAGTATTCAAATCCGTATAAAAGTAACTGCCTTTAGTAAGGACTTCAACGTTGGAACTTTTGAATTAAAATTAGCCTAATATTAAAAATGTTAAGTTTTACAAATTACAACCTAAGGTCCTGTTTTCTGTATTTAATAAGAAATATCTTTGTGCATATACTAAACGATTACATAACATTATATGAAAAGATAGTACAGTTGGGTTATCAGTATTTAAATACTGATCACTGTTAAGAATAATGAAAACGGTCACATAAACAGTTAACGCACCGGGTTGGTCTAGTGATGAACGCGTCTTAACAAATCAGCTGATTTAGAAGTCGAGAGTTCTAGCGTTTAAGTCCTAGTAAAGACAGTTATTTTTATACGAATTTGAATACTAGATCGTGGATACCGGTGTTCTTTGGTGGTTGGGTTTCAATTAACAACACATCTCAGGAATGGTCGAACTGAGACTGTGTACAAGGCTACACTTCATTTAAACTCATACATATCATCCTCTGAAGTAATATCTGAACAGTAATTCCCGGAGGCTAAACAGGAAAAAGGTGGTCACCATATATAAAATATAATAAAAAACAGCATTATTTCAACGTTTTAACTGCTACTTTTCATGATTCATATTTGAAATTTTGGTTCAATAATATTCTACATAAATAAATGGGACATATATTCACAAACATGTATCCCATTTTTTGTTAAGGTTAAGACGTATGTATAACACTTAAAACAAAAGACACCGATTAGAGCTGTTTTCTCAAAGTATAATGACTATGCTCTTGTGATCATAGTGAAGGTTTCCTTGTAGAGTTGAATATCACCTGATTGTCGTGGGCTTGGGATATTACTGCATGATATTATAAACAAATCACTGAAAAAGGGCAACGAAAAATATTTTTTGTAGTAAGACTGACATTACTGCTTTGTTTTCTTGAAAAAGGCTGTTCCATTTTCATAATTTACTTATTCTTTTTGTCAGTTCAATCTGTTTATCAAACACAGAGATAATAGTATAACTATTTGTTCAGGAAAAACGTACAGACTTTTTTTTTTAGTATTTTTTAATTAAAAACAAAATGATATGCTGTACTGTATGAAAAAATAATATTAGAATAACTAGCGTTTGAAATCGGTAAAGAAAATCAGTTTTTATCGTACAAAGCGGATCAGTTATTTTATACGTGTTTTATTTATTATTTTCGTTATACATTGTTTTTTTTTTCTTTTCATGAATACAGTTTAAATGGAATCTAATCTAACTCTTCTACAATTCTTTAATTCTTCTTTTAAATAAATAAATTATTAATTTAAAAAAAAATTAGCGATATCTTGTAAATAGTTTCTCACCCCTTTTATTTATTATATAGGCTGGAGTATGTATGTACGTATATACTATATATATATATATATATATATATATATATATATATATACTTATTATATACTCGCACCCCCATATACTAAAATGAAGGGTGTCATTGCAGTACGTCATCACTCAATTTTACTTTCAGACATAATTTACAACATTTAGTATTAATCAAAATAAATAACATTAAAAATGGACGAAAATAGAGCGGACTGCGATTTTTTTTCAGAACACGTTCAGAAGTATTTATTTTAAATAATTCGTGTCTCTGCAGGTCCAACGTCTTCAAAATGGAGATTAAAGTAAAACTCAGAATGATAATTTTTTAAAAACTAAAAAAAGATATTGATTTTATAACCATAAAAAGTCAAAAGGTATTTTTAAAGCTTGAAAAAGTTTGGTTTCACTTTCGCCTCTATCTGATAAAATTTGACTAAGTACAATCGAAACCAATAAATTTGTTAAAATCGGATAAATTTTTACTATTTTTTTTAAACAATTTTTTCAAATTTTTTTTTTTCTAAAAAGTAAGAATTCAACGAAAATAACAGCTTCTTTATCGTGAAAGCCTGTTTGATTTTTAAACATCATCGTTTTTTCCTTGTTTTAAAACGAAAATTGTTGGAAAACATTTTTAAAGAAAGACAGATAGTTCTTTTTATGTGTATATACAATTATTTAAAAATTTTGTTTAAACTGAAATATATTTATATAACTACTACACATTCTAAACACAATATATTTTATAAAACGCTCACATGGGTTACCGTCTGAATAAAGCCACTGTTCAGGTTTTACAACATTTATAAGTATTACATTTTTTTTTTTTAATTTCTGAAATTACTAAAAAAAGTAATTCTACGCAATAATACATTTTATACGAAATCATTTACCTTTCATAAATATGGTGTGACCATTTTTATTTTAATTTACTATTATGTACTTCGTTAAAGTTTTTAAACAGTCAGATATTTTATTTGTGACGTAAAATATATAACTGCCGATTACACTGCAATTTTCCGATTGCCTCGTTACTTAAATAATATTGCAATTATTCCAGCTGTAATTTTCACCATGTCATCTATTATATAAAAGAATTTACACCTAATAGCGCTAAAAAATCTTGTAATACTTTCCTTGTATTGGTTACTTATTCTTATATAGCGGAAAAATAATGTTACAAGAAAAAAGTTACTTAAGATTCCTTTTTTGGGGATAATTTATGTTTTACTGTAAATTATCATTATATGTTTAAATAAACTAAAAAAAGTTTTAAAAATCCAATAATCGGTATTTTTTTCTGCTCCTCCACCTACAAAATGAACTTCCAAGAAAATGTTTTGATTTTTTTATGTTTACTGTATTAAATAGAAGACAGTAAAAAAAATTCCATTTAAAAATGTACAACCAATAGAAAGTTACCTAAGATTTCTTACTTATGGAGGGGGGGTGAATTATGATGAAATTCTATTGTAATATTGTTACTAAAACTTTATTATATAAACTTTCAATGATATTAAAAATTTAAATAAAGCAAAAAAGTTTTGAAAAATTCAAAAACTCATCAAAGTATATTTGATCGGCTTCCCCATCCATAAAATTGCCCCAAGATATTCTTTGTTCGGGGTTGCTTGCATTACTTCTATATCTAGTAAGACTTAAAAAAAATCGGTTAAAAGTATTCAATATATAAAAAAATTCCTTTTTTCAACCTTTGGGGAAGGGGAAGAATTTTGGGACAATTTTCTTTTTAAATTGTATGATAAGCATGATTAATAAAAAAAGTCTGCAAAATTTTGAGAAAATTAACCCATCCCGTGGAGATATCGACCCCAAAATTATACCAAAAAAATTTCCCCAATTACACTAATCTACAAAATTTCATCAAAAACGTCAAGAAATGTAAAAAACCCATAACCCATTTTTTGACTGATAATCTTGCAGCAAAAAAAAAATAATAATAATAACATAAACTAACAATAAAATAACATAAACTATTTGTACTTTATACGAAACTGATACTGCTCAACTACTTCAGTAGATTATTGTAATTTAATCCAACCGTAAAACTCTCTGCTACTTCACAACTGCAGTAGGTTTTAGTCATGGTAATCAATAATGGTAATACAGGTGTCATGGTAATCCAACTAATCGTTATCAGAAGAATCATGGAATAATAAAATATCTTAACAGTTTGAAATAGACTACGCTTCTTAGTAACAATTGTTCAAAATTAAAAGATACGATATCACATTTAGATTAAATTACTGCTACTATATAATATGTTACTATTTAATCTATTAGTGTTTCTAAAATGGTGGGTTGGCTATTCTTTTTCGGACTTGTAAAACTATACAAAAAATATCCTAGGGAAAAATGGCAATTTCTCCTTCGTTCTCCCCCTGACCACCATTTTGTTATTTTTATATAAAAATTTATATCTCAAGTTCGGATAGATGAATTACATTACTATTTGGTAAGCGTCTTGGTAATAAGGTTTTAAAATTATAAAAAAATCTGGAATTAAATACCTTCGCAAATTACAAAATGGCCGGCATGTTGATTTTTCAATCCGTTATATCTCCATAAATATTTGTTTATCAAAATTTATGTTATTGCTAAAATATTAAGCAATTTATTTTGAACAAAATGACATTTTATTTTTTTAAATCGGTACACAAATTGTCGAGTTATGGGAGAAAATTGATGTTGTAACTTTGTGTTATAATTATTAGGTCTATTATTGTGACAAAAAATAATACTTAATTTGATACTAATTTACAATAATAGAATTAAGAATAAATAAAAAAAATTAGTACTTAATCGAACTGAATATAAAGTGGTGAACATGAAAACCGACACAAAATTTCATCAGTTTTCTGCCATAACTCGGCTATTTGTTAACCGATTTAAAAAAATAAAATGTCATTTTGTTCATAATAAAAGGCTTAATATTTTAGTCAAAACATACATTTTTATAAAACTAATATTTATGGAGATATAACGGATTGAAAAATAAACATGGCCGCCATTTTGTAATTTGCGAAAGTAACTCCTGATTTTTGCTAATTTTAAAATTTTATTACCAAGACGCTTACAAAATATTAATTTGATTTACATATTCGAACATGAGATATAAATTTTTATATGAAAATAACAAAATGGCGGTCAGGGGGAGAACGAAGGAGAAATTGCCATTTTTCCTAAGGATAGAATCTGAAAAAGTATACCCAGCCCACCATTTTAAAAAAACAGCCTTTATATATGTAAAAAAAAACATGTCGTGATCGATTCATAATCAATGCCCAAAAAAATTACTGAAAATAAATTGATGAAAAGTTAAATACATGTTCTTCTAATGGTGTAAGTACACCCTAAGAAAGGATTTTTTTAAATTCCGAGTTTAAAGGGTTGAAATGTAGGAACAATGAAATTTACTATTTTTTTTTTTTTTAATTTCTCAGTAACAAATGAAGATATCAACTTGATTTTTGTTTTGTGTAATCTTCACTTGATTATCTAAAAACTAATTTCTAGATTTTTTGAAATTCCGTATTTAAAGGATTAAAATGTATTTTTGAATTTTTTTTAAACCCGGCTATTTGTAGAATTTCTTGTTAACAGATGAAATATAAACCTCATTTTTTGTGTGTGGTAATCTTCATGTGAATATTTAAACACCAATTTCTACATTTATCGAAATAAGACCTTGAAAGGAGTGAAAAAAGGTAAAATAGAACAATGATTATAAAGTTTTCTCATTTGATACTATATTAAACAAGATATTCAGAAGATTTGCGCTTGTAAATACTGTTAAGATAAATATCTAAAAACAATTTTTGAGTTTTTTTTTTAATTTCTATTTTTTTCGAAGAAAATCACGCCTCCTGGAAAGTGAGAAAAGGGAAATATTTTGTCTTAACTTTCGTTAAGTTTAGTTTCGTTAGTTTAAATTGTTAAGAAGTCTAAAAAAAGTCTAAATTAAGAAAGAAAAAGAAATAACATTTACAAGTATCCTATACTTTGTGATGATGGATTATTATAACTGTCAACCACAAATAAAAAAAAAATTAATCCATTACTACATATATTTTATGTTATATTTTAAACCCGTTAGAAAATCTGCAATATTAGATAAGATCTCGACTGAAAGAAACAAAATAATAATATCCTGAATTTTTAACTAATTTTTAAGTCATCGACAAAGGTTCCAGCAATTTATAAAAAATCGTATCTCAAAAATAAGACAATAGAGATAAGCGAGTTTTTTTTTTCAAAAAAATCACCAACCAACTCAAAACAGTTTTTTTACATACTTAAAAATGTTTCAATATGAGCACCTTTGGTTGCTCTTAAACATGCAACCGATAATCGACTTCTGGCCAGGTCCGTTGGATCATCGCAGGCGTAACTGTGGAAATAGCAGCGGTGATCCGTTGTCTTAAATGTTGTACATCCCTGATTTTTTCACTGTAGACAATGTTTTTAATGTTTCCCCATAGAAAAAAATCCCTTTCGGCTCGCCGGAATGCGGAGGTAGATTTCACCGATACTAAGTAGGAATAAAAAATATTTCCACCTTAAAGTTAAGAAAAACTTCAAATTTACTCAATACAACTATGGTTTCTTGTGAAAAAAAGTTTCGCATGTTTAACATACGACAAGCTTCATTTTCTTATAATTTAAGCAACATTCTGGTCACTCCTTGCCGTAAAGGTTGGTCATATGAAAAATTGTTACAGACAAAGGTTTTAGGTAATGTTTAGAGGACTAACGACCATTTTAAATCGATTCGATACTGTGCCTATTAAGGGAGGTATGATATTTTTTATCTTCAAAACCCCATTTTTCCACCCTCTGGGCTAACGGTTGATGATATCAAAAAACTTTATTTTTGTATAGGTTTTAGGCCCTTGTCCAAAGAATAGTAGGAACTTTAAACGAATTCGATATTTTACTTAATAGAAAGGTTATAGCGATAATTTGTATTTTAGAAAAATCCCTCCCATTACCAGCCCCACGGTCCGATTTTGCCCATTAACGAAATCGACCTAGATTTTGGGTCGCTATATTTTATATATCAATTTGAAAGTGATTGGCATAAAACTACTGCAGTTATCGTGTTCACAAGAAAGTGAAAATATATATAAATGTATATATCAACTTTTGAACTGGTTTTGGGGTCTGGGAGATGTGATAAGCGAAGATATTTCGAAATTTTCCGAAAGTCGAATTATGGTACCCATTACAATAGGTAGCTTTCTTATGAATTCTACTTAAAAATCTAGGGGTGTCAAATCTGAGTTTCTCGGAGGCCAGAGCACAGGACCGGCCCTGCCAATCCAACGATTAGAGAATCTTTCATCGATAGCGAGTCGAACACCTAGGCTAAAGTGTGGGGGGGCGCACCATCTTGTTGAAACATTACAGCAACGCTACTTTTCTAGTTCAATTTGGTCAACTTGCGAGAAAAAGTATAGTTGTAACAATACATGCTACAACTGTACGTTTTCAGGAAATGTTTATTCTAGATAAACATTCTCTGTGATAGTAGGCTCATGAGAAAAGAACGGGTCGATCATACGATCGGACGTCAAACCGCACTACGTGTTTATTTCTGGACAATCTCTGACATACTCAATAATTTCATCGGATTGCTGAGATCTCCATATCCTACATTATACCAAACCATTTAAGACAACGGATCACCGCTCCTGTTGTCAGACACAAGCCTGCGATGATTCAGCGGACCTGGACAGAAGTCGATTATCGGCTGGATGTTTGCAGAGCGACCAGTGAAGCTCATATTTAAACATTCTAAGGTATGTAAAAACAGATTTTTGAGTTGGTGAATTTAAAAAAAAAAAAAATACTCGTTTGATTTCTGTAGTAGTTTTGATTTTTTTTTTAATTACTGCATCCTTTTTTGATGACCCCGGTATTTCAATTGAAATACCTGTAGTTAAGATTTATAATAGTAGGAAGCAGATCTTCGGATTCTGTGCAAGATGGTAAACTACATCTCTTACAACCTGAAGTTTCCGTAATGTCTAGACACTCTCCGGGTACGGCATCATGAAAAATTACTTAGTAACGGTAAACTTACAATGATCGAATCGCGTTTAATAAACCGGTTTCTGCAAATTCTCAAAATTAATATATCCATAGTTTTATTGTACGTTGTTAAATTTTTTTTAGTATTGTTAATAACTGAAATGATTATTTATAAAGTTGTAACTTTTCTACAAAAAATTTTAATTTTTATTCTCGAGAGTAACGAGAGAATATATTAAAAAAAAATTATTTTAATAACTTATATCTTGGCTTAAAATTGTATATAAGAAATTAATTTAAATAAATCTGAGCGGAAAGAAATCATTTATCCCACTTGAGATCGAAGAGGGATCCCCATCCTCTCTCTTGATTCGACATCAGAAGTTTGTGTGTTGAATATCGTTGTCACGGGAGCGACTAACCTACCGCTGATTAGACGGTAAATCACAATCCGGTCCGGTACCACCGACTTAACGAATACAATGTGAATGAATTTTTTTCTCGACGGTGAATAGATTGCCTAAAGGCGAGGGTGGGGAAGGAGGTTTAAGCTGAAGAGCAGCGGGTCTTGCTACCACTACTACCGTTCCTCCTGCTGCCTACTTGCATTTAAGACAAGAAGCAATCCTCTTAGAAAAAAATTAACATACAATACGTATTGAATTTTCAATTAAATAAATCCTTGTTATTGTTGTTATTTTTATTTTACTTTTTTTTAATATTTCCGGCTTACTACTCGCATTATATTATTTTTATTATAAATAAACGAGTGCATTAAAATAACATCACTCCATTATATTTTATTTAATGAAGTATAACTACAGTGATTGTTAATCGTAAAAACCCTTCTAAGTTATTTTTACAATTAATTTAAACTAAAGTTTTTAAATATGTAATTTACAGACTTTTCGGTTAACGGTATTCCATTACGATTTAATCATACGGTACCATCTGTTGACGTTTTCTGCGATTATGAAAATCGACTGAAAATAATAAAGAATCTCTCACTTACTGTTCGATTAAATATTTTGTACGGTCGAGTTTGAGGATAGATATCTTCGAAATGGACTTTTGAGTTCATGAATGACGTAATATAGTTTGTCAATAATTGGTTTCCTTTAAAACAATTTTTTGTCTACATTATTTGGTAATTTTTTTTAGAACGATTCAATAAGAACTTGTTTTTAAAAGTTCTGATTACGAAAGACCATAATTTGGCTGTTTATCACTCGCAAAACCCTCAATCAGATCGTTTAAAAATTTTAAACCGTCGTTTGTCGTAATGTTTACAATGGATCTATCAAAATGCAAACTTTAAATTTTATACTTTTCCATATTATTACGTTTTTTTATAAAGAAGTTAAATTATTTTGCTTAACCTACAGTTAGACACGACTTCTTTGAAACGGTATTGTTCCTTTTTTATCGCTTTAGAAACGAAAATAGTGCTTATCTGCCCCTTTTTTTTCATTCGGAATAAAATAAAATGACTGATCACGATTAATCTTTCCTTTTTTTCTGTTTAGCCTCCGAAACCATCGTAAAGTATTGTACTTCAGAGGATGAATGAAGATGATATGTATGATTGCAACTGATGTGTAGTCTTGTATAATCTCAGGTCGACCATTGCTGAGATGTGTGGTTAATTAAAACCCAACCACCAAAGAACACCGGTATCTACGATCTATTATTAAAATTCGTATAAAAGTAACTGCCTTTACTAGAATTTGAACGGTAGAACTCTCGACTTCAAAATCAGCTGATTTTCGATGATGATTTAACCACTAGATCAACCCGGTGGGCTGACCACGATTAATCTAGCCGGACCTCAAAAACCCGTTGAGCGCTTCAGAATGAAATTCCTGTTTATTTTTCCACAAGAAAGCGGATGTGATTTTCTGAAATCCCGTAAAATTTACTACAAAATGCTATTTTTCCGGCTCTGATACTGCTTAGTTCCGAAGTTATTAACAATCAAAGCTGAAAATTTATGCACAATTGTTTTGTTCTTTACCCCGTTTTGTGAATGTAACAATTTCGCCTGCTATCTCCTTCTCACCTGTTTTCTACCTCATTTTCGATCTCACTCGCTCACTGTTACGCTAAAAAAAAACCTGCAAGCTGAATATCAAGCAGCATCCAGAGCTGCCGAGACTTAAGATCAAACGATCGTCGAAGATCTCAAGTCATATAACTTTCGCGTGCAAAGCCGCGGGTAGTCACTACTTAAATATATATACATTAAAATTAATGATTTATTAAAAAATTAGCGGGACAAACTCCTCGCCACCCAACCGCTTAAGGGATCGAGCCGATAATATTCAGAGGGCTTCAGGGGTGCTTTTGAAGTTCACAGTGAAGTTCCCCAATTACATTACAGGGGCGGTTCAAAGAAACTTTATGTATTGTCGCGTGTTCACGGCTCAACCAAGGTATTAAGAGACTAGCAAATCAAAAATTTCTTAAACAATTTACTACTCTAAAAACATAGAAAATAAAATAAATGATAATAAAAACAACAACAATAATAATAATACGCATATATGATAAAAAATTCAAATAAGGATAGGATTTTTTTTGACAGTTAAATTATTAAAACCAGAATACAGTTCAGTTTACTAAAAACGTTATAATGACAGTTATTATTAATACCTAATATTGCATTAACAACAAGATAACACTAGAAAAGTCTTAAGTTCATACAATTAAATTTCTGTAAATATTATTACTTTTACTGTCTACAATAGAACTACCCTACACTTTATGAATGAATATAATACTGTCACTTTCACTACTGTTTACCAATAACTCACCGAACAATTTCTGCATTCACCCACTGCCCACGATGGAATGCTCGTGACGTACCTTTCACTCGTTGTTACCACACGCTTACTGATATCGCCGTCACCGCAATCGCGACGAACTCGGGGTTGTGAAACTATACTGATATCGCTTGGCATCAGGTCTATAACAAACACGGCTTGCAAAACTTCTGACAGTTCACTGGTCCCTGGCAGTATTTATATCCCCTGCCCTGCGGAACCAGTACCCGCCTCATCCCTTTAATTGTTGAAGCGTAATAATTTTCATCGTCCACGCCGTTAAGTTTTCCGATAAATTCTTATTCCGGTCCGGTAACCCGTCGTACAACAGCTTTTGGAGGTGCCATTGACTGTATTACAAAGAACAGACTGTTAAAAACGGACTTGTTATTTAAAAAAAAAAAATCCCTTTTATTTCCTTCTGGATTCTTTTCATTATTATTTTCTTATTTTTTCTTCTTATTTGGAAAAATCCGTTACACTGGTCTTGTTACAATATATAGATTTTCTGGATAAATCAATCAAATCTTAAACATTCTATAAAATCATTTACCATTGATGATAATCGCTGTTAATTAAATAAATTGATTAAGAATTCATAAAATCCCACTATTACAAATAGATTACGTATTTCCGTCTTTGTATAATAATATTTTTCCACTCAAAAGATACCGTATTAAAAATTTAACATATACTTTTTACTTCCTTGTAAGAAGTAAAGGAAGTATTGTGATCGCGAAAAATTTTGGTTTTCAGATTTCAATGGAAATATCCATTTTGACCATCCCTGAATCCATTTTAACTAGTTTTGGGATGACATCTATACGTACGTACGTATCTCCCATAACTTCAAAACGATTAGCCGTAGGAGGTTAAAATGTTGGATTTAGGACTGGTAACATCTAGTTGTGTACACCTCCCCCTTTGATTGCAATTGACTAGACCAAAAGTGTCCAAAAAAGCCTAAAAATAAAAAAAAATGGATTTTGGACCTCATTGAGAACTTTTCAACGATTTATCATAAGTAGTACTTATTTCATTGATTTCAAAGTTATAGCCCAATAAAATTTTAATTAATGAAATATTTGGGGATCTACAAAGGGAAAGCTCGAATCTGACTTCATCTCCTTTTTTTAACTTTTTTTTTTAATTTAAATATATTGTTTTATTAATATTATTAAACTCTGATTGTAAAAAAAAATTACAATAAATAATAACTCAATAATAACAATAAAAAAAAATATCAGAAGTTATTAATGAAATAAAATTTTATGTACTTTTCATATTAAAAAAATGTGTATATGTAATTTAATAGGCGTACAAGGAAGTCATGTTGGTTCCACATCAGATTTTTTTAGAAATAATGTAAGTATTAAATACATTCCTTTACAATAAAAGAATCATAATATGATTTTATCTTAACTTCAATTTTTAAGGAACATTTGTAGCGGAACACAGACGTATAAATTACGAAAAATAAATCTAAAATTATATTAAAAATTTTGAAAAGAAAACATTTTGTAACCACAAATTTATATGAAATTTCTATTCTGAAATAAATTTAGATAATTATTTAATCTGATATTTGATTATATAATTAAATTTTAACTGAAAGATTACTATTATTACTGTTACGGTAATTTTCTTTCTCCCTCTTCTTTCTTTTCAATTCCTTTCTTGTGCGTGATATATAAACTAAAGAGGTGATGGATATCTATTACACTATTTTTATTATTTTTATCCATACATGACCGGAATATATGGATGATTATACGATTAAAAAATTTTTCAAATACTTCCAGACTATAAACTGGAAATACCCCATTTGACCACTCTCACCCTGTTGTGGATGATTTAAAGGGAAATCCCGAAATATGTTTACATGCAATTTTGTAGTTAGAATATGTGAAATATTTTTACTTTTTATTCAACATGTAAGAAATACCTACGGGAATTACGGAATTCGTGTTTTATAGACGACTGTTTCAATTTTATAGCGGGCGGTTAAAAGAGAAGTCCAATTTTCAGATATTGTTGGATTTCTATGCAGAGATAAATTTTAGCTTCTATCATAATTGGTTTGGAGATATGCGGGAACTATGAAAACTATCCGTAATCCAGCTTCATCCTATTAGTGATAGTTTAAAGGAAAATCGGAAGTGTGTTTCGTAAAAAGTTAGAATTATCATTTGTCACGAATTTCAACTGTCTATCAAAACAGATTTACAAGATAAATATAGAAATTAAGGAGTGTAACGCTAAACCAATTTTAAAAATTTTACGAATAGTTTTAACTAATTCCTAAACTTGAAATAAATATTATTCTGAATTTTGTTGGATTAAACTGTTAACGTAAATTTCAGTGACACATCTCAAATTGAGTGATATACTTTGATTTGGAAAAATTAATTTGCACTAATTTTCACGTTTTAGTGGTAGTTGAAAGAATGTCTTCTGAGGGATAGCGTGTATCTTTGGAGAATATCCCTGCTATATTTTCCCTTTGTAATTGAACAACATTAATATTTTAACGTCTTTAATTTAAGTTAATCCAAATTTTTTTCTCAAAAGAATGGTTTACGATAACCTATGCAAAATTTCAATTTTCTATTTATTCAAAAAATTATTGAGGGCTTACCCATTTATATAAATATATTTTTTATACAGAACTTTCATATGAGATTTTATTATCAGTATAGTGAACCTAATTTTTAAATTTTTAAATATTTTATTGCATATTTATTTTCTAAAAACAAGTTGGCTATATTTTTACATCCTTGTACGAAGCAAAGTATTGTGATCGCGAAAAATTTAGGTTTTCAGATTTCAACGGAAATATTCATTCTGATCATCCCTAAATCCATTTTGAATAGTTTCGGCGTGACGTCTGTACGTACGTGTATGTACTGTATGTACTATGTTTCTCGCATAACTCAAAACGATTATCCGTATGATCCAAAAAATGTGGATTTTGAACTTTTTCTTAACTGCAGTAATAAGCACTCATTGAGAGCTTTTCAAAGATATATCATAAGTGGTTATTTATTTTTATTGGTTCCAGAGTTATAGCCAAATAAAGCTTTAATTAATGAAATATTTGGATCTTACTAGGGGAAAGTCGGTTTAAATCCGACTTCATCTCCTTTTTTTAACTTTTTTTTTAATTTAAATATATTGATTTATTGATAAATATTAACCAATGATTCTAAAAAAAAATTTACAATAAATAATAATTCAATAATAACAATAAAAAAAAGAAAAATTAAAAAAGAAAAAAGAAATTATTAATGAAATAAAATGTTATGTACTTTTCATTTTAAAAAAATGTGTATATATAATTTAATAGGCGTACAAGGAAGTCATATGGTATCCACATTACTTTTTTTTATTTTACAAAATGTCAAATATTTTTCAGTTCTTGAGTTACAAGGAATTGGATGATAAATAATTTGACCTAACTCATTAAATTCGTTTTTTGTCTACTATTCGTTTAGATACACACAGATACACAAAGACCTGCATGCGCGTGTGTATGTGTGTTTTGTGCATCTATATATATCATTCTAGCCGCAAAGAGCTGTTCATTTATACCCAGCTAATATAATTTATATTTTTAAATTCGCTACGGTAACCCATCGTCCGCTACCGCCAACGGCTGTGTTGATCACAGTAAATAATGTAACAGATCTCAGTGAACGACCGAAGACCTATTAACCTAACCTACCAAACAAACGGCTAAATGACTTTAAATTTTTATGTAATAATAATAATAATAACAATAATAGTAGCAGTAATTTTAATAGTTAGTTAACTCGCTATTGTACGCAAACTAAAGAAAAAAAATACAAGTGAGGTGTAAATGAAACAATAATTGCTCTGTGGGCAGGCAGATGAACAGAATACAGAATGCTATAACTTTAACTGAAAGAATACTATTATTATTATTATTATTATTATTATTGCTGTTTCTGTAAATTTCCTTATTCTTTTACTTCTTCTCATCTTCTTTTTTCCTCCGTCTTCTTTCTTTTCAATTTCTTTCTGAACGTGATATAGAATCAGAAAAGATGGTGGATATCTATCATGATATTATTATTATTACTTCACTTTTCTTTTATATAACTTGATTTATAAAAATAACTAGCTGTACCCGTTTAAAAAAAATTTCGCAAAAGTAGATTTACATATTTTATTTTAGTAATAAATTTATTTTTTTATTCTTTCTTTTCCAAATATGTTCATCACAACTTTCTAATAAATTTTTTTCTCCCCACAAGACATGTACCTTTTCAATTTTATTTTTTATGTAGCTCAGTTTTTGCAATATCTACATAAATTAGTGATATAGAATTATCCTTATTTAGGAATATGAAAACATTTTTTGTAATTTACTTAAAACGATTTGGATGAATAAAAATATAAAGGTTAATTATATTGCGTGATGTAGATAAGATACAGATTTCTAATTTTGATGAATTTATTGATAAAATTTAATTCCAAAAAAAAAATAATATTACGCTGTTTAAGTGTTTCCTTTTACTGTAAAAACTTTAGATTAATTAGTCATAGTGCAAAAAATTCTTGTTTTATGTGTGTATAGGCACGCGTGTCTGAACGAGGTTTGTGATTCAGTATATTTATATTTTTTTTTTTCTTCATTCGCTTTTATATAAGGAATACCAATTTATTTTGTATATAGCAAACTATAATAAAAAATTAATTGAAGATCGTACAAGGAAAAATATTTTCTAATCTTTTACACCCTTTAACTTTTTAAAATCTCAACACATTCATAGAATTTTTTGCGTTTTAAAACAAACGGTACTAAGTTTTAGTATATTAGGAAATATACTTTATAAAGATAATTATGTTGGGTCTCACTACAAAAATTATGTTATTTATTAGCCTAAAAAATGTGAAACAATGTATTTTTTGTGGAAGATACTTTATATTTTTTTAACAATTAAAGATATATGTGAACAGCTGTTAATTATTCTTTATCTTTATAAGTTCAATAATATAAAGTTCTCAAAAATCGTTTACATACAATAAATAAAATTCTAAACTTAAACTCATAATTTGACTGTTGAAATATAATTATTAGATACGGAAGAAATTAGCAAAAGTAAACGTAAAAAATAAACTTAAGTTGAGTAAATGAAAAATTGATAAAAAAATGGTGATAATTATAGTAAACGAATAAATAATCAATACTTACGAATTATTACAAAAATACTATTTCTACTTGTTTACAAAAAAGTTAATTAATTAAAAAGATAGCCTACGACAACCTTTTTGGAGAATTTTACGGCAACCTTCTTGGATAATTTCTAAACGAAGACAGAACAAGTAAACCATTTAAAAGAATCACAGAGAAAGTAGTGCTAAAAATTTCCTTAAAAAACAGAATTCACGACCGACATCAAAGATTCTTCCAAGTCCCTAAATGCAAAAAATACGGTAAAATCAACAGTCAATAAATTTTTTAATATCGGGAAAAAATAATCCAAATCAGTGTTTTATACAAAGAAGCCGATCAAACAAAGAGAAAAACAGAACTGGCTCGCCGACTAACCAAAAAAACACCTCAATAAAGGTAATACAATACGGTAATCAAACTAGAAAGCCTATACGCATCAAAATACATGTTCAGTTTGAAATCTGGTAAAATAAATGTAATAGAAAATAAAAGAAAGGACAATTTTAATAAAAATCCTAAGATCAATAAAAATAAGTGAAAACAAATACAAAATCAGAAGTAATAAAGATCTTTACAAATATAATGAAACAGAAAATATCAGATGCAATCAGGAAATAAAGAGCCAAATTCTTTAGTCAGCGCTGATGAGAACGAATGATCACAAGAAATCTTCAACCACAATTACAACAAAAAGAACGAAAATCAATGTTCTTTCTGTGATTAAAAAAGACCTAAAAGAAATGAAAATATCTGAAGAAACAGTACAAAACAAAAGAGCAACGTTCAGAAAACTGGTTCAAGGGTTTACAAAAAAAAGGAGAAAAAAGAAACCAACGATGGCTGGTCACACGAAAGAGAAGGTAAAAAATAAGCGAAAGAATAAAGAACTATATAAAGACCAGGAAAGAAAACGCTCATAAGAAAGAAAAAAGAATGTAAGATGTTATTTCAGGCGGTTCTCAGTCGGTCAAACTCATAAAAAACATGACACCTTTACCGCAAGATGTTTAATTTATGTAAACAGGTAGTATTTCTCTCTTTTGTAGTATTTCATATTTATTATTATTATATTATTTATTAATTTTTTTATAGTTAAACAGTTTTTTTTTGTACAAGTCGACAAGGCGAAGTACATATTCGTGGAGGACGGAAGCACTGTTTTGCTTGGCTTTAGGCAGAGATATAGATATAACGCAACAATACAGTCAGGGTTTAATCCTACTGAATAAAGTTTAGCTTTCTATAAGAACATTCCGTCGCTTTCACAAGAGGCACAAATAATAATTTTTGACGTGACAACGTCTTATAAATCGATGAACGCCAGCAGCACGCACGAAAAATTGTCCCGTTCCGCCTGAGCCGAGCCGAACCGTCGTGCAATGGAATATACTATCATATCAAGCAGGTTTTGGCGGGCTTTTCAAAAACAGCAATTTCATAGATTTGCTCCCTTTTTATCAAAAGTATTTTTTTAACATTAGTTATTGTTTACAAGACAAATAATAACAATTATTGAAAATTGTATTTCTACACAATGTTTTTAATTTTAAATATTTTTGTATTATACTCGTAAGACAATGTATGGTGACATATTGAATATAGTATGTGACAATATTGAATTTTGTCATTGATTTGATTTCAGTTTATTTCTATAATTATAATTCATGATTATATTTAAACAAATTATTTAAGTCAAACTTGCAAAAACTATAAATAATATTTAAAAATTGAATATTAATGTTTTTTAACCAGAATTTCAATTTACTTAACACCAGTTTTAAAAATATTTAGAAGTTTTAATGACAAGTTGAACCGCCTAACCGTAGTGCAATGGAATATACTATCATGTCAAGCAGGTTTTGGCGGGCTTTTCAAAAACAGCAGTTTCATGAATTTGATTTATGATTTCAATTTCATCGTTTTAAATTGACACTTTATCGACATTTATTTGATTAAAGTTTATTTCTATAACAAATTGTTCATAATTATTTTTTAACAAATCATTCAATTTAAACTTGCAAAAATTATTAATATTAATTATTATTATTATTAAATGAAATGAAAAATGGAATATTAACGTGTTTCATTAGCTAATTAAACAATCACTTCGATTCAATTTTTTTGTTTAAACAAGTAATTTTTTAAAACATCCAAATCATGGATGAATTTAATTAATTGGTATTTTCATCTAGCCCAACGCCAGTTTCTCAAAAAACATGTGTTTACTTCATAAGGATAACAAGTTTTTTTTTTGCGGCATTACAATCAAAGGTCGACGAATATCACGACGTTGTCACGCTCAAATCTCGTGCGAAACGTAGTTCCACACAAACCAATTTTTTTTTGTCTATGAACTTAATAACGTAATACGCGAGTCGACGCGCTTGATTACGAAGAAGATTTCCGCGTTCACTTGACATCTTAACAAGATTACTTTTACCAAGGAATCAACTTTACTTACTTTATTTTACTTTACGTTTTTATTACTTTTTTACATGAAATCTTCAACCACAATTACAAAAAAAGAACGAAAATCAATATTCTTTCTGCGGTTAAAAAAGACCTAAAAGAAATAATACAAGACAAAAGAACAACGTTCGGAAATCTGTTTCAAGGGTTTGCAAAAAAAGGAGAAAAAAGAAACTAATAATGTCTGATCACACGACAGAGAAGGCAAAAAATAAGCAAAAGAATTTGCACACAAATTCTTCCCCTTTCCAAAAAATTTAAATTTTTATTTATTGCATATTTTTTAACCGAATTTTTTCTAATTATGGATTAAAATCATTTTTTGAATTTTTTAATACTTTTTCTTGTATCATTTTTCCACTATATAAGAGTAAATAACGCAATACACCTCTGCAAATTACATAATGCTTATAATTACACGCCTATTTTAAACATTTAACCCATTTATGACTCACTTTTCTTTGTTCGTTATAATATACAAAATTTACTTAAACCAAAACAATTGATGAAAGAGATGAATACTTTATTTACTTGTATATCCTTTTTTTAATACGACATATTTTCATCGTGCTTGTGTTTTAAAGTACATTGACTAAGAAAAGATAAAATTCATTATTTATACAAAAATATCCGTAATTAAGTAGAAGAAAAATTGATGTTTTATTATTAAACATTGAAATTAAAATAACATCAATTACTTCATTAACATAAATAAAATCTAATAAATAATATAATGTTATACAACACTATCATGATATAAAACAGTAATCTAATTTCACGGCAGAAGTCACTCGTACTTTACTAGTACCACCGAAACGTGATTGTACACAGTAGTAGTTCGTAAACTCTCCGAAATGCACCTCGCCTTGTCGACCAGTTCTAAGTTTTTTTCTTTCCTACCACCTTAGGACTAGAGCTATGCTGCAAAAAGGAAAGTATGATAATCATTTTAAAAATGGAGTATGATTTTTTTGCATTTCTTGACGTTTAATGACCATAAAAAAAGTGGGAGATAATTTTCGTGTGTGAAGCTTAATAACGTTTGCCTGGATAAACCCGATTTTGATGAAATTTGGCACAGAGACTTGTGTATATGAAGCAATTTGTTGGTAAAGGTTTGAGGTTAATATCTCCAGGGAGTGGGGTAGATAGTTTCTTTGGGGTCAATTTTCTCAAAATTTTTCAAACAACCCCACTTTATATTAATCTCAGTACTAGCGTACATGCTTATCTTAACATTTTAAAAAAGAATTTGCCCACAAATTCTTTTTTGCCCACAAATTCTCCCCCTTTCCCAAAAATTAAAAATTTTTATTTATCTCATATTTTAACCGAATTTTTTGAATTATGGATTAAAATAATTTTTTGAACTTTTTATACTTTTTCTTGTACCATTTTTTAACTATATAAGAATAAATAACCCAATACCAGGAAAGTATAACATGTTATCAACTTCTTTTTTTCGCTAAATTTTAAACACAAAAACACTAATTTTTTCCTATTTAGCCTCCGAGAATTACCATTCAGATATTACTTCAGAGGATGAATCAGGATGATATGTATTATTGTAAATGAAGTGTAGTCTTGAACAGTCTCAGTTCGACCATACGTGAAATGTGTAGTTAATTGAAACCCAACCACAAAAGAATAGCAGTATCCACGATCTAGTATTCAAATTCGTATAAAAGTAACTGCCTTTATTAGGACTTGAACGCTGGAACTCTCGACTTCCAAATCAGCTGATTCGGGAAGACGCGTTCACCACTAGACTAACCCGATGGGTAAACACTAAAACATTGAAAATTTTCAACATTTTTCTGTAATGCATGACCTTAAAAGCATCCAGTCTAGCTTTTTACTTTTACCAATTTTTCTGCATCTACTGATGATATTTACTTAACATTCAAATGTGTATTTTAAATGCACGCAATGAGTTCATAAAAAATATTAAATTAAATACGACTTTTTATTGGTAATCAGAAAACAAATAAGATCCAAATTTTCTATCAAATTGCTTATGTCTTTAAAACGGATATTTTTGTAATTGAAAAACCAAAAGAAAATTTTGTATTCTTTTTTAAATTTCATACGTAGGAATCATACGATTGTATGTTATAGAGCATGCTTTTCTGAAAGACTAAAAATATTAAAAGATGAATTAGCATTGCTATAAAATATAATATTCTTAGTTTAAACTGTTTCCCCCTACTGTTTTATATATATATATATATTATATATATATATATATATATATATATATATATATATATATATATATGTTATCAAGAATTTTTTCCAACCAAATCCACTAATTAGGTACTTTTAATAAAAGCATATAACTAAATAGAATATGATTCTTGGGAGTATGTATTGACAATAAAATTGATTATCTATCAGGGGAATTTTCAGATCGTAACGGTACCCCACAACGTACTGTGTTGCCCGATGATACTCTTCAACATAGAGACTTTTACAAACACACACACACACACACACACACAAAGTAGATTTTATCCTTAACGATTAGGCTTCAACATCTCATAATCAAGCCTACGCAAGTAAGACTGTAAAATAAATGCTGGTGTTAAGTGTTTTCTTATAGAATATTGATGATGATGATTACCAGTTTATTCAGCATTATGCACACGTTCAGGATAATATACATTTATTTATATATAATTTAGCGGTACTACAACAACAATATGTCTTGTGGCAGCAATCACTGACAAGTAAATGGTGAAAGGGATAGTAATATATCCAAAAAAAAAAAAAAATTATCTAATAAAACATACAACAATACATCTTGTGGTTTACTGCTATAATAGGCTTGTAGTCTACATATATATGTTTATAAATAAATCATATATTTATAACCTTGAACCTCGAAGGGTCAAACTGAAAAGCCATTGATAATAATCTAACATCATTAACAATGCTTCAGTAACATTTACCAACAAACTCACCAACACACACACATACACACACTCACCCACTCAATAGTATATTAATTTTCTCCCCCACCAGTTTTATAGAATTTTGAATGTCCGTACAAAGATATTGTTTAAAATGAATTTATTTTAAAATTAAGGTCGTTAAATTTTACCAAAATCTTATCAGAAAGATATACTGTGCTCTCAGAAATGTTTATGATCATTAACGGAGTTTATTCCGACTCGACGTAAATTATTTTCTAAATCTATCCGATCATAACGGTAATTTAATAAAAGAAACATAAAAATATTATCAATATAATATAACTGGTTTTGATAAAAATCATTGATATAAAATTATACAAATGTTAGATTATCTGAAAGTATTATTTTTAACCTCATACCCTGAAAAAAAATATATTTTACGTGGTCTTAAAATTTCTTTAAAGCTGCACATTAAGAAGATATTAAATTATGAATATTGTTGATAAAAATCAGAAAATAATACTTGTTTAAAACATTTATTTTAGCGTAACAAAATTTATAAGAGGTATCTTCATTCTCGATTTAATCTTAAATTTATCCTTTAAAAATTAACGTTCATAAAATTTATCCTTTAAATGTTAAACTTATTACACAGTTGTATCTTTCTTTTAAAATTTAGCAAAAAATAAATTTTATCGAATCTATGATATTAAAACGTTAAAAATGTGATTAATTTAAATAAAATAGTACAATTTATTTTCTTCATCTGATCGGCTATTTCTAGCCGTTACTTCGTTAGGGTTGCTTCTACGAACAAACCTGAACTGACACCAATATTTCGTATTTAAATAGCAACAAAAAAAGGGGTTAGATGGACCTACTTCCTTTAAGGTTTCTTATTACTCTAGTTTGTTTACATTCGTTTGTTAATTTTGTTTCATTTTAGAATCCTTTTCTTTAATTTATTTTTTGTTGTTGTTGGACTATGACCGAGCTAGATCGGTCATAGTCCCCACCAGTTGAAAGGGATTTTGGTGCTTCCTGGGTTTTGGTGAGTGAGATCCCCTCGGACAGCAGCGGGATCGATAGTGCGGCGGAAATGTATATTGCGGAATTTCGGCGTGAGGAGTGACTGATGGAAAGACGCAGAGAAACCGAGAAGAAGGCATGTCGGCTCAGCAGCGGGGACAGGCTGTCGTTTCACCGGTTTTACTCGCTGCGGGTTTGGCAATTGGTAGCACCTTGAGGAGGACTTCTCGCCTCTCCTAGTGTGGTCTGACGAGGATGTAGAAGTGAGGCAGGGGATTCCGAAGACATCTGGGAAACGGAGATTACGCCTTTCTCCACCGGTTGCCGAGGAAACAAAGAAGTCCAAGGCTTGTGTTAGGGGTTCCTTGTACTCATCGGGAGAGGCCTCTGGATTGGAGAAGTGTGAGTCATTCCAGGACGTCTCCCGCACGGAGGAGTAGGAGACGGTGGGGAAGAGGAGTGCAGCTGGTGCAAAAAGCCTTACACTTCGAAAAAATGTTTTATTAATAAAACCTTTTTTTTGTGTAACCACATTAGACAGTTCAGCTCGCTTGTGCGGTAGCATACTATCACAAAAGTAAAAATCAAGGAATGTTCTGAACGTATGAATGCCTTTGTTCGTATGATGAAGATGTTTCAAGATGTTCTTGATTAAATAATCGTAGAGCCCCAGGAAGGATAATCAACTAAGCCGGGTACGGTGGAAGGGAGGCCACCCAGACGTATTTCATTGTCACGGGCATGGCTTCGCAGATTCCAGCCGCGGATCTTGACCGGACTGTGTTCTGGTCAGGTGCAAAGCTCTGTCGAATGATTGATGATGGTGTTGCTGACTAGGACCTTGGGAGACTGGTCCTTCGGAGCCGGCCTGAGGATATTTTTCCAATCTCAGTCCTGGTGAAGAACAACGCTAGGGTAGAAGAAGGTACTGGATTTGCATGGATAATTAATCTGGCGGATGGGATCGGCCACCCAAATTCACTCCGGTATTTCGTAAAGCACTACGGATTGGGGACCTGGTTCGTTCAGGTAAATTGACGGCGGGTCAAGTTCTTTTCGTACAGTCATCTGCTCGAGACCTGTCCGGGGACGGCGATGGTTTTAAAATTGACCTTGGTCGTACTGATTACGCCCTAATTATTAACTCGGCAGCTGGGGACTGTGAACTGGCCTCCATCGTCTGCCGGTCGGTTCCTCAGGTGATGAAGGATGGGTACAGTCGAGCGGTGTGTTTTTCAGGACCATCCGGGCGAGTTGGGCAACTATTGCGCCGCACAGTTCAATATTTCAGTCACCGGGTCAGAAAGACACACTTTGTGCACCTGTTAGTGTTGATGCAGAAGTCGGCAGAAAATGGCCGGTAGGCCCGCCGATGACGACAGTGGTAGTCAAAGCGGAGGGAAAAACTTACTCTAACCCCTTTCTCTCAGTGAAAGGAGCTGTATCGCCAGGTGAAGTCGGGGTCCTCCCCGCGCGTAAGGGTCAGGGTGAGGACCTCCACAACCGAGTGCGGGCCGATAGTGGTGCTGCTGAACGGATAAGCAAGGATATTTCTGCGAAAGTCGAGGGCACCACTACAGCTCTGGCAGGGAGGGGTGGTAGGAGAGTCCACGACCTTATTAAGGATATGGATGTACTCACCACTCAGGATGAGTTCATTACGGAGTTTCGGAAAATCACGGGGGAGTCAGTGTCGGATCGAAGTTATTTTCATGAGACCGACCTATGATGCGACGCAGGTGTTCACTATGACTGTGCCGCCCATCATTGCGGTTAAATTATTGGCTAATGGACGTATCTGTATAGGATGACTGGCTTATAGGGTTATGAGACGTTCATTTGACGATCTTTCTTTTCGCTGCTGGAAGCCAGGCCACAGGGCCAATTCGTGTACCGGGCCAGATCGTTGTGGCCACTGTTTCACCTGTGGTGAGGCCGGTCATCTACGGCAGGACTGAAGGCGAGAAGCTCGGTGCTCTTCCTGTCGGTTGCATGGACATGCAGCCGGGGATAGGGGATGCAAGGCTTCACCTGCAACATGAAGATGCAGCGCCTGCTCAGTGCTGATGGGTGTCTGTGGAGGACAGCCCGGTCCATGAGGGGTGGGAGACTCCGGCGTCCCACCTTTAATGATTAGACGGGGACTTCTTCGCAGCGCCTCTGAGGTTGGGCATGTAAGATCGTAGTCCCGGTGGGGGATTCCTAATAGAGGCAGGGCATTAAGACCGGAGTCCCGGTGAGGGGACCCCTTTTGGAGTCATCTCGTTACAGGCGTGGCATGTGCTGCAAGACCGAGTCCCGGCTACCTAGGCGGGACCTTGTATTCTACCGAGGTAATTTGAGGCGAAGGTAACCCCCCTCCCAGAGCTGAGTTATGCTTAGATGTTTGTTCCGGCTCCGAGGGGTAAATTAAGGTGAAAAAAAAATAATAATAAAGAAAAAACTATATAAATTACGAAAAATAATTACTCCTAAAAAATATTTCCGTTTTTCATATTTTTTTCTAAAAGCGTCATTTTAACGTACCATAACTTTGTTAAAAAATTACATAAATCGGTAATGTTTAAGTATATTTAGGAATAAAAGCTTTATATGTCGTTTAAATATTTATAAATGTTTTTCCATGATCGGTTTCAGAATGAAGACAATTAAAAAAAAATTGCAATTTCGATTCTCATAAGGTTTCTTAATAATTTTTTTTGAACTGAACTGTGTTTTAAAACATTTTTGGGCTTAATTTTTAGCGTTCGTAAAACAATACCTTTAGAAATGGTACCATCATTAAAATAAACAGCAGCATCTGTTACACCATGTTGAAGGGTTTTGAGTCCTACATATAATTTTTTTTGTACCATTTGCCATTTAAAGCTTTCATTCAGGTTTTGAGTTTTCCCATGTAAGCAGCGTTTCAGTAGTTTTGATTGTGTTAAATCTGCATATATATATATATATATATATATATATATATATATATATATAGACATAATAGCCGTCATTACCGCTTTATATAATGAATGTCTATGGATGAACTCACAGCTATTTTCTTTGACTTTATTATAACCGTATTAGGTGACAAGGACACAGAAAAATTTAGAAATTTTTTCAGAAAATTTAGAACTACGATTGAAAGAGATCACAAACACTTTGACAACAGTCAAGAAAAAACTCATAAAAAATTTTCTACTGCTCGGAATTTAATTAATTATGTCTTATTTTAAAACTAAAATATCAAGTAATCCTATGACGCTAAATTCAAAAATCTAATGTGGACACCACACTACTTCCTTTATTAAATTAAATATTAAAATACATATACACAATTTTTTTTAAATGAAAAGTATACATAAAATTATATTTCGTTAATAAATTCTGATATTTTTAATTTTTTTATTGTTATTATTGGATTATTATTTATCGTAAAAGTTTTTTACAATCAGAGGTTAATAATTATTAATTAATCAATATATTTAAAGTTAAAAAAAAGGAGATGAAGTCAGATTCGAACCAATGTGCCTTCCCCTTGTAAGATCCAAATATTTCATTAATTACAATTTTATTGGGCTATAACTCTGAAAGCAATGAAAATAATTACCCCTTTTGATACATGTCGTAAAGCTCTCAATGAGGGCTTATTACTACAGTTTAGAAAAAGTCCAAAATCCAAGGGATTTTGGGCTTTTTTGGACACTTTTAGTTCAGTCAATTGCAATAAAAAGGGGAGGTGCACAACTAGATGTTACAACAGTTCTAAATCCAAAATTTCAACATTCTACGGCTAATCGTTTTTGAGTTATGCGAGATACATACGTATATACAGACGTCTCACGGCAACTAGTCAAATGGTTTCAGGGATGGTCAAAATAGATATTTCCGTTGAAATTTGAAAACCGAAATTTTTAGCGATCACATACTTCCTTTGCTTCGTACAAAGAAGAAAAAATCACAATTTTGAACGAAAAATCGGGAAAACCGATTCGCCTGCTAGAAGAACAGAAATTTTTGCTTCCTTTTATATACTGATGATTTACTTCAAGATAAAAAACTTAAATATAAAAATGCCGATTAATCAACGTATAAGCAGTGCGCATAATATTAAGAAAGTAACTACGAGTGGAGCTGAAAGGGATACGTAAAAATTACCTTTAAGGCATCCATTAACTTGTTTCAAAACAATGTCATATAAATAACGTAAGAGTATAATAATGCAAATGATGAAATTAAATATACAATTACCCATTTACTTAGCGCTTAAAAAGAATATTTAGCTATGTTAATATTTCTAAATAGCCTATATAAAATTATGCATTTAAACGTAAAATATTATGCATTATTTTTGCATTATATTACGAATTGTTTGTTAATGCTCGTAAAACTTGCCATGTCGTTAAATAATAAATTATTATTAATAACAGTAATAAGGTAAAAATTATTTTTTATAAATATTTATATATTTACTAATAAAAACTTCGATCACAATTTAAATAAGAGAATAATATACTTAAAACTTTCTTATCAAATGAAAATCATTTGACATTAAACTAGGATAATTTATCATTAAACTACAAATGAACTTACTTTTTATTATTATATCATAATTTATACTACACAAGATATACATTCTTTTATATAGACTATTTAAATTATTAATAAACAGAATTACCCGGCTGTTCCTTCGGGTAATGGAACTTATTTATTACCCGGAAGGGAAACTTAAATCAAAATTACAGCAAAAACATTCGTGGAAAAATTGTTTCAAAATTTATTTGCTTTAATTCTTGTTTAACTCAAATTTTTTACTAAAATTCACCCGCAGTATGTAAATTACAAAGAACTGTCCCGCAAAATGAAAGAAGTAGCTCTTATTTGAAATTAAAAAAAAAAGATTTTAAAAGAATGTATACTATTCCATGCACTCGACATCACATAAATATTTTTTTACTAAAATACCTCTGAATGTGTAAATTTAAGAAAAAAGAAAACACAATTATCAGAATGAGAGCGGGTTTAATCTTTATTATATTATGTTTTCTGGAAAGTAAATTCTGAGGGATTAAACTCCAAAAATATATTTTTCGTTCAGAGAAGGTGGTCTGGTTAAAAGTTTACGTCCCCTGATAAATTTCTCAAGTGTAATAATCAAAGGTAAATTTCTAATAATTTCTAATAATCATGGTATAAATTTCTATGTCTGAGATAAGTTTATTTGTTAATTTTCCAGATTATGTCGTCGATGCATAATCCAGTAAAAACTGTAGAGCAAGAAACAAATCGAGGTAATAGGCACAGATTGAAATAAACTAAGATATTGAAAGATGTCTTTTGTTTCCGTTTTGTGTGGAACATACATAAGGTATCATGAAAATAAAGTACACCATAGTAATTAAGTAAAGACTTAATTTTAACTATATATATGCTATGTAGGTAAAAGTCATGAAAAATTACTCGATTGCCTTTCAACGCAACTAGTGATAAGATAAACTTCTCTATTCAATCCCTGATATCTAGAAAATAATTCACCCTGTTTTAATAATACAAAGTGAAACTTTGACATTTAACAGAAAACATGAACTTGAAGAAATTAAAAAAGTAGAAAGGAAGATCATTCGGAAAATCCTAGGAGCAAAATATACCCAAGATGGTTGCAGACTACAATCAGTCAAAACAACAGAAAAGTATTCAAACATCGAAATTCACATTAAGAAAAGACGAAATTCTTTGGTCATCTCAATAGACTACCAGATAACGATTGACAAAAAGGATAATAAAATATGTAACCTCGGTCAAGAACTCAACACCTTGGATGGACAAATTTTGAAAGGACCTAAAAAACGCCAACATAAGTCCAACAGACATTTTAGAAAGAGACACCTTCAGATACAAAGTAAACAAATGGGAAGTTACATCAGAGCAACCAAAACAAAAAAAGTATAGAAGTATAGTAAAGTGGTCAGAAGAGTGTAAACAAGCTTTCTCGGAAAGAATGAAAACTTATTGGAGCAACAAGAAGAACCGAAAGGAAAGTTGAGTTATTTGCTTAACGTCTTTCATTTGGTGGGAGAATTCGAAAATAATAATAATACAAAATTCAGTATATTTCTAAACTTTACTTTAAGCTCAATCTGAACAATATAAGCACCATCTCCATTTAATTGCCCAGTTTTAACCATCTAATGATAATGAATTGTAATACATCTCAACAACTCTCAAATAACAGCCATAATCTTTACTATTCACAGAATGCTTATGATCCTTTTGAAAAGTCTACAATTTGCACAAGTCAGACCCTCCAACTTCTTAGGACACTCATCACACTTATGTCCCTCATCCCCATAATGAGCACACACTGCCACCGGATTTTTACAGAACTTAGCTCTGGGTCCATACTGACATCATTTGAAGCATCGCTGAACATCTAAGTACTCCTTGACCCTACAAGAAGAAAAATCAGTGATTACTTGTAATTGAAAAAGTCTAAACAAAATAATTCAGGTTATATAATTAATTAAGATCGATTAATCAAAAATTTCTATCCACCAATATGTATACAAATAAGTTTACCAAAAATGTTAAAATTTATATTTTAACAGTTAGATTCTACATCAAGGATCTTAAACCATTTTTCATGATCAGGCCCATATTTCTAATCTGTAATGACTTGAAGGACACAATTCAGTACAAACAATATTGTAATTGAATATAAAAAGACCCATACCTTTATGTTTATTTACAGACCTATATAGTCATCCTAAATGAAAAAGGCGTATCTCAATGTACCACTATGTTTTAGTATATTATGGAAAATTTTCTGAATTTTTTTACAGCATTGTTTTATGTGATCATATTCAATCCTTTCTTGTGTAATAATTTATTAATTAACAACTATAATAT
This sequence comes from Lycorma delicatula, assembly GCF_047948215.1. NCBI lineage: Eukaryota > Metazoa > Arthropoda > Insecta > Hemiptera > Fulgoridae > Lycorma > Lycorma delicatula. Next base: position 87,558,462 of record NC_134462.1, read on the forward strand.
TAACCTAAAAATTAGTTTTGTTAAAAGATTTTAAAATCTTTTTAAAATTTTCTGAATTTTTTTACAGCATTGTTTTATGTGATCATATTCAATCCTTTCTTGTGTAATAATTTATTAATTAACAACTATAATATTAACCTAAAAATTAGTTTTGTTAAAAGATTTATTTGAGAATAAAACTGAAGATATATTTGTTTGATCTAGGAAATTCCTTAACTGTTTTACAGTGTCTAGTACTGTAGTTTATTTTTTATAAATTCAATAAATAATGAATGAAAGTAAATATTATTGATATCCAATGTTTTATATTTTTATTTTTTCCCATTTAATTTACAAATATACAAGTATTTAATAAAATAAGATAAATGTTTTAAACTATTTTGTTTTTTGGCTCTATGGGCTACAAAAACACCCGCGAGCTGCGGGTCTAAGTCTCATGAGTTAATTTAGTTTCTTATAAAAGATGATTAATGAGGGGATAATTGAAGGGAAAACCGCAAAAGGGTGAGACTGGGGTACATATGACAGGTCATGGATGACATAAATTGCTCAAGCCAGGAACAACTACAGACAATAGCTGAAGAGAAAAGCTCTGGAAACTCATTGCAAACAAATCTGCGAATTGATTACAAGAGACAAAGAGAGACCAACGAAACTTTAATCTAATTTCTAAATTTTATTTACAGGAACCATATCTGAGATATGTTTATATTTTATGATTCATTACACAAAAAAATAATTTCTTACAGTTCTGATTACTTCAAAACATTGCACTATTTTGATCACAGTTGATTTACTTATTGGTTTTCTTTTTGAAATCTATTATTGTTGTTGAATAAATCACATACCTCTTATAATGGCGGTACTCTATTACCGTTCTAGTACATCAACAGAGCTATTCTTTCAGTTTTACTTAAAGGATGCAGCATTATTTGATAAAACTGAATGAATAAACACAATAATAATCAAATTTACGTTAAAGAACAAATATTTGAACCACTGTAATTTAATTCTCCAATTTTTTTTTTTGTCTTCAGTCATTTGACTGGTTTGATGCAGCTCTCCAAGATTCCCTATCTAGTGCTAGTCGTTTAATTTCAGTATACCCTCTACATCCTACATCCCTAACAATTTGTTTTACATACTCCAAATGTGGCCTGCTTACACAATTTTTCCCTTCTACCTGTCCTTCCAATATTAAAGCGACTATTCCAGGATACCTTAGTATGTGGCCTATATGTCTGTCTCTTCTTTTAACTATATTTTCCCAAATGCTTCTTTCTTCATCTATTTGCCGCAATACCTCCTCATTTGTCACTTTATCCACCCATCTGATTTTTAACATTCTCCTATAGCACCACATTTCAAAAGCTTCTAACCTTTTCTTCTCAGATACTCCGATTGTCCAAGTTTCACTTCCATATAAAGCGACACTCCAAACATACACTTTCAAAAATCTTTTCCTGACATTTAAATTAATTTTTGATGTAAACAACTTATATTTCTTACTGAAGGCTCGTTTAGCTTGTGCTATTCGGCATTTTATATCGCTCCTGCTTCGTCCATCTTTAGTAATTCTACTTCCCAAATAACAAAATTCTTCTACCTCCATAATCTTTTCTCCTCCTATTTTCACATTCAGTGGTCCATCTTTGTTATTTCTACTACATTTCATTACTTTTGTTTTGTTCTTGTTTATTTTCATGCGATAGTTCTTGCGTAGGACTTCATCTATGCCGTTCATTGTTTCTTCTAAATCCTTTTTATTCTCGGCTAGAATTACTATATCATCAGCAAATTGTAGCATCTTTATCTTTTCACCTTGTACTGTTACTCCGAATCTAAATTGTTCTTTAACATTATTAACTGCTAGTTCCATGTAAAGATTAAAAAGTAACGGAGATAGAGAACATCCTTGTCGGACTCCCTTTCTTATTATGGCTTCTTTCTTATGTTCTTCAATTGCTACTGTTGCTGTTTGGTTCCTGTACATGTTAGCAATTGTTCTTCTATCTCTGTATTTGAACCCTAATTTTTTTAAAATGCTGAACATTTTATTCCAGTCTACGTTATCGAATGCCTTTTCTAGGTCTATAAACGCCAAGTATGTTGGTTTGTTTTTCTTTAATCTTCCTTCTACTATTAATCTGAGGCCTAAAATTGCTTCCCTTGTCCCTATACTTTTCCTGAAACCAAATTGGTCTTCTCCTAACACTTCCTCCACTCTCCTCTCAATTCTTCTGTATAGAATTCTAGTTAAGATTTTTGATGCATGACTAGTTAAACTAATTGTTCTGTATTCTTCACATTTATCTGCCCCTGATTTCTTTGGTATCATTACTATAACACTTTTTTTGAAGTCTGACGGAAATTCCCCTTTTTCATAAATATTACACACCAGTTTGTATAATCTATCAATCGCCTCCTCCCCTGCACTGCGCAGTAATTCTACAGGTATTCCGTCTATTCCAGGAGCCTTTCTGCCATTTAAATCTTTTAATGCTCTCTTAAATTCAGATCTCAGTATTGTTTCTCCCATTTCATCCTCCTCAACTTCCTCTTCTTCCTCTATAAAACCATTTTCTAATTCATTTCCTCCGTATAACTCTTCAATATATTCCACCCATCTATCGACTTTAACTTTCGTATTATATATAGGTGTACCATCTTTGTTTAACACATTATTAGATTTTAATTTATGTACCCCAAAATTTTCCTTAACTTTCCTGTATGCTCCGTCTATTTTACCAATGTTCATTTTTCTTTCCACTTCTGAACACTTTTCTTTAATCCACTCTTCTTTCGCCAGTTTGCACTTCCTGTTTATAGCATTTCTTAATTGCCGATAGTTCCTTTTACTTTCTTCATCACTAGCATTCTTATATTTTCTACGTTCATCCATCAGCTGCAATATATCATCTGAAACCCAAGGTTTTCTACCAGTTCTCTTTATTCCGCCTAAGTTTGCTTCTGCTGATTTAAGAATTTCCTTTTTAACATTCTCCCATTCTTCTTCTACATTTTCTGTCTTATCTTTTTTACTCAGACCTCTTGCGATGTCCTCCTCAAAAATCTTCTTTACCACCTCTTCCTCAAGCTTCTCTAAATTCCACCGATTCATCTGACACCTTTTCTTCAGGTTTTTAAACCCCAATCTACATTTCATCATCACCAAATTATGGTCGCTATCAATGTCTGCTCCAGGGTAAGTTTTGCAGTCCACGAGTTGATTTCTAAATCTTTGCTTAACCATGATATAATCTATCTGATACCTTGCAGTATCGCCTGGCTTTTTCCAAGTGTATATTCTTCTATTATGATTTTTAAATTGGGTGTTGGCAATTACTAAATTATACTTCGTGCAAAACTCTATAAGTCGGTCCCCTCTTTCATTCCTTTTGCCCAGCCCGTATTCACCCACTATATTTCCTTCCTTGCCTTTTCCAATGCTTGCATTCCAATCTCCAACTATTATTAAATTTTCATCTCCTTTTACGTGTTTAATTGCTTCATCAATCTCTTCGTATACACATTCTACCTCATCATCATCATGGGCGCTTGTAGGCATATAGATGTTAACAATCGTTGTCGGTTTAGGTTTTGAATTTATCCTTATTACAATGACTCTATCGCTATGCGTCTTGAAATACTCCATTATTGTATATAAACAACTAATTATATGCCACTGTATGTCTACTGTGGCCATTTCTCTCACCTAATAATTTACTTTCACGTTCAAACTATCCTCATCCTTGATCAAATTATTTTGTTAAGATGTTTTGTTTTTCACTATCAGAACAAGTGAATATGTGAGTTTTTGTAAGCGCATTAAACATCTTTTACATCATCTGTGATTTAATCTAGTCAAATGCTTTCTTCCTTTCTGTTCTATACTCACCATCTAATCCCAACATACATACTACATAAGCTATTGTCAGCCATCAGCTTTACACATAATCTAGTCTTTATCTCTTTTGTTTTTTCTCGGTACAAGGGCTGTCCATAAAGAAACAAAATTTTGTTTTAAAAAAAATTTATCTGGTAATTAACATGTTATTTATATGCCATTATGCTTACTTCCCTACACTGCTACTAAAGCAATATCAAAGCCTTTTTATTTTTTATAGTTGGTAAGCTTTCTGGAATCTGCTGCACCAAAGCACAGGCATTATAGTAATGTTCTTTAATTCCTTGTTTTCTTTTAAATGGCAGCCTAATAAAGTTGATTTTTGTTTAAAAAGAAGTCTGCCAGATCAAATTCTGGAGCGCAGGATGGTTGATAAATAACTGTTGTACTAAATATTGGCTCAAGTAGGAACAGTACATGAGTAGGCAAAGTATCCGTAAACTGCTGTCTCATTTCTCATTGCTTATCACAAACCCTATATTACTCATAAATAACACTATTGACTGTTGAACCAATAAACAGGAATATGAAGAGAATAGGATCTCGGTTTTGGAATGATTTTTTGCATTATATTTCATCAAGATGATTTTCCTACTTCTCGATGATTATGCTGTAATTTGTCGTAACTGTACATCCATGACTCATCACCGGTAAAATTTTTATATAAATTTCTGTTGTTCTACTTATCTAAAATTTTGGATAACAATTGTTATATTTTCAGTCTTTAGATCGATATCAAGCAGCACAAAACTTTAACATTTTCCAGTTTTGATATTTCACAGGCAGTAAGGCAATACTTTTTCCTGATAACAGCATGTATGTTTTCAATCTTATTCATAATATTGACATGTTTGTCATACTGCTTATTTATGCATGTGCATGAGTGTGGTTGTATTAATATTCTTTATGCCTGCCCACCGACCCAGCAATCCACATCCACCCTGCACTTTCTAAACTCTGTTGAGTAATACATATTCTTTTAGAGGTACAGTCAATTTTTTCTAAATTTTTATCCATAAGAGAGCAGCACTTATCTTGGTTCAGATATATTTCATATTTTTTAGTGGCCATTTCTCATGTGATTGGTGTGAGTTGTTTTATGATTTAAGTTTAGTTTGTATTTCAAGATTTCAGTTGAAAATTGCTATAATCTATGAAGAAATAGATAATGTTTTGACAATTTATCTTGATTCTGTGCCATGTGATATATCTTCTTTAGGTAATGCATTTAAACCTTATTTTGTATTGTCTAATTTTTAAGGAGAGTCAAGTTATCAACTGTTATTTTCTTTTTTTAACTTTAATGATCACCATGTAATGCAGTTTTCATAAATTCTGAATTGTGAAAATACCTAGTGTTTTTCTACACATGGCATTTTAAAAATCATATTATGCTATTACTATTGTTATTCTAATTTTAATTGATTTCAAAATAGGATATACACAATATCGATTCACTTAGAAGAAATAAAATTTGTATAATGTGTTTTATTTAATAGTATTCCTCAGTAAGATGCTTGAGTACAGAATTTTTACACTGAAACACCACTACTGTAAGTCAAATACTGTACATTTGTTTATTTCACCTTTTGTATAAGTGGCTCCCAACAAATCTCAAATATTTTTCGATGCACCCCTGGTTTCAGGGATGATCAAAATGGATATTTCCGCTGAAATCCGAAAACCGAAATTTTTCGCAATCGCAATAATATACCTTTACTTCGTACAAGAAAGTAAAAACAAAATCTGTAAAAGAAAAATATATTATGAGGTATCTTTGAAGATACTTCATTATATATTCATATTATATTCATTTGAAACCACCTCAAAAAGATCCTGCAAAAAGTGCAGTACATAGAAAATAACATAAAATTTGCATAATCGGAAGAAATAAGAAAATAAGGTGTCAGAAAAAAAAGAGGTACATTTGCGAAAAGCAGAGTCAACCCGAAGTTGAATGAACAAAGAACAAATTCAAGCTGATGAAAAGTTGTAAGTTTTCACCTTTGATTTATTAAAGTCACTAACCTTTCCTAAACTGAGTTGTTTTTTGTACATTATAAAAAGAACATTTATTTTTTTAAATTTTGGTTGTCATCATTTTAATATTAACCATGTGAGACGAAACACAAATCTCTCGAGGATCCCAAGAATTAGGTTCCTATGTTGTACTTGAAACAAAATACTGTAAATCGCAGGTCAGTAAATAGTTATATACTCCACAGGTTTATCAGCTAAAATATAAATATAAGGCTACTTCTGTTACAGCTTGTAAACGACGGTTGTCTGCTGTAACCGCAGATCTAAAATTTTGGTTTCGGGTTACAGCTCAACATCAGCAAGTTTTCCATTTTAGAAACCGAGGTTAAATAATTTTTGAACCAGAAGATCAGTATAAAATTGTGAAAACAGCAAAGAAGAAGAAGCCGTTTGATGTAAATAAAGTTACAAACATTAATATTTTTTTTTTACCAAAACTCTTAAAGCTGTTATTATTAACAGAATAACTGATAAAAAGTACCGTCGAACCGATTGAAAATTCAGTATTGCATTATTATTCAGGCTGTTCAAAAAGTGATGCAACCTTATGGAAGAATGTTTCCTTCTTTTGTTGCTAGTTTAATTGAGGAAAATTGAAGAAAAATGGGTTACACAATACAGTAGAGCATATTCATTGTATCCCAATACATTAGATGTGTCAGTTATGCCCAGACCCAGAATGCCTTCACAGAAAAGTTAAGTATGGATGCACCAAACAAGACCTCCATCAAGCGGCTGTACAAGTTCCAAAAGACAGAAATGTGGTAGATGCAACTAAAAGTCGTCGAACAAAAGTGCTAACACCAGAAACGTTGATCAACGAGCAAGCTGTATATTCTGTTAGTCCCAAGAAGTCTGTGCGACGCCTATCTAGCCTGTCTGGTCTCTCAGTTGGTAGTGCCTACAAGGAACTGCGCAAGTATTTAAAGACACATCCATAAAGTATTAGTGTTGTTACCTGCAGAGACTGGAAAATGTGTAGCTTTCAGTCAGCGGTTTATGTCATCTATAACGCCAGATGGGGATGAACACGATGATTGGTTTTGGTCTGGCGAGACGTGGTTCCACCTTGATAGATGTGAGTGTATAGAATTCCCGCATTTGGTGTACGGAAAAATCCACATCAGCTGCACGGACAAAAAGTGAGTGCTTGGTGTGCCATGTCTCATAGGAGGAACTTCATGATATTCTTTATGGTACAGTGAACTACATACATCCCAACCCTCGTAGGGGAAGTCCACCTAGTGATGATTCCGGTCGCCACCCCCCCCCCCCCGTTCCTGGTCTTAATGGGCTTTAACGAGGCTTAGATGGCTTAATGGGCTTCAGACCCTCTAACTGATTACACCTCACAGTAATAAGCCAGGCTTCGGTTGGGATGCCACCGATGTAAATGCCTCGATGGACATTTACATCAGTGATTTTTAACTCAGCTTTTGCCTTCTCTGCAGGCCTCTCTGGACATCTTGACTGTCCTACATCGTTGCCCTCTGAACTAACTAACCGAGTTCGTGGAAGCACGAACCCCGTGCCTAGTTCTACATTTAAATAAGCTACTTGTGACTGTAAATGTGTCATATTGTACGAGTCTATTTGGTAAATATAATGCATACCACCAGCAATGTTGATCGCAACAACGGAATTTATTCCTATTTCTCTTAATGTTCTAATCTCTTTCTGATCTAAGCCTTCAATTAGATTACAACTACAGACTCCGGTTTGGTCTACCAGGGAGAGATGGACAGACCGCCGACACCCACTCAGCTCTATCGCAGAGTCAGTCCCGCGTGACATTTGCTTTATCACCTAAACAACCATCGTCGAGATGGCGCTACACCGCACGGCTACATGGATACCCATGCCCTCGGCAGTGCAGTCACCATCCCGCCGACAGCTATACTGTTACTCATTTATTAACCCCCCTGGTCAAGACGGCGCTACACATCACCGCTGCATGGCTAACCATGCCCTCAGCAGTGCAGTCGCCGTCCCGCCGACAGCTTATTCTTTACATAATTCCCAATATACTTATAATTTACTGAGAGCGCTACAGATAGTGCAAAAATTTGTAAACACTATACCTGCAGACCGGTTAGAGTACACGTGGATTGAGCAGAACAATGCTTCGGCTCATGCAGCCAACAACACTATGACATTCTTGGATCAGTATTTTCATGGAAAAGTAATTTAGAAGGGGTTGTGGCCCCCTCGATTTCTTGATTTATCCCCTCCTGACGTTTTCTTGTGGGAATACCTTAAAGATGCTGGTTTCAAAACTCATCCTCACACCATTCCCGAATTACAGAACGAAATTGAACGATATGTCGCTGCAATTTCTCAACAAACGTTAAAACATGTGTTTAAGAGCATGCAGCGTCGTATTCAGTTATGTGAATCGTATAATGGATTATACTGTAACTATATTTTTTTCTTTATTAAAATATAATCAAATACTCCTACTACAATAAAAAATATTTCATAAAATACAATCATTTTAATTATACTCCTAAAAAATACAAATTAAAAATATATATAAGTGGTAAAAGAAAAGTGTAAAATTATCAAGAATATTTCAACGGAAAACAAATGTCACAAATTTTTTATATTATAAGCGTAATAATTACAAAAAAAGGTCTAATTTAATTATTTAAAAATTGTACATAAGATTCCGTAAGTCTTTTCATAATAAATTTTCTTTTAATCAGTCATTTAGCGGATATCATATTCCAATTCTAACAAAACTGTAAATACTTCATTTTTACTTACTGTTGGATTTGAACCGTCAAGTTTATCCCAAAAAAGGTAATGTAAATTAACTAATACATTATTCATATGAATATATTATACTTCAACATTAAGTAGAACAAGTTAGGGATGATAGGTATCCTGTCCCACGTATAACAAAAATTAGCCCCTCTACCTACTGGGTTGGTCTAATGGTAAATTCGTCATCGCAAATCAGCTGATTTCTTAGGTTCGCAAGTCGAGGATTCTAAGGTTCAAATCCTAATAAAGGCAGTTACTTTTATACGGATCTGAATACTAGCTCGTAAATATCGGTGTTCTTTGGTGGTTGGTTTTTAATTAACCACACATCTCAGGAATGGTCAATCTGAGACCGTACAAGACTACACTTCATTTACATTCATACATATCATCCTCTTAATTACCTTGCGGTGGTTCCGGAGGCTAAACAGAAAAAGAGAGCTCCTTTAGCTTCTTCTAGGAGATACGCAATGACGTAACCTGCGTACATGCTACTTCTTACGTAGCTACTCCTGTTAAATTTTGAGTAAAGGCTTCCTTTTGGTGAATTATTGTGATAAGTCAATAACTTAAAAACGACTAAATTTCGTCACAGACAAACGATTCATATCTTACTCCCACTCGAAGTAATTTTTCTTGGTACGACCAGTATGCTGTTCATTGTCATAAGATGACAATACGACATATAATCATGTCATAACAATGACATACGTCGTACAGTTATGGTGACAAAAAATGTTATACGGAATGTGGAAATAAACTCGTACGTGACGGATATTCTTTTTTTAACTCGTGAGCCTAATCGGTATTAAATTTAGTTTATAATTCTCAAATTGTAACTTAATCACGAAAGCGTATTTATTTTAAATAACAGTAAATATAAATTAACAAACATTTCGGCTATGATGAAATAGTAACATAACAATACATTAAGCTTTAGTTATTTTTTAAACGCTGATTGCAAGACAATGCTTAAACGCGAGCGAGCGCACACACACACAATCAGAGAGAGAGAGAGAGTAAAAGAGAGAGGGAGTGAGGGTGAAGGAATGAGTGAGAGGGAGACAGAGAGTTTGCATGAATTCTATTTTAACTTATGAAGTTTATATGTTAAGATAATGCTCCTAGTCAATTTACATATGAAATTTAATATTCTCATTATTAACCTACCAGCAACGCGCTAGTTTTATTATTGTATCTTTTTGTATTATTTATTTGTAATTAGAGACACGTGCATGATCAGTAGTTGTAACTTTATCTCACGTCCTCTATTATTGCAAGTAAGTGTACTAGTTACAAAATGAGAAAGACAGTAAAACTATAAGAGTGAATATGTGATAGAGAAAGACAAAAAGAATGAAGGAGACAAAGAGAATCATAAATTATGTTCTACTCTATCTTTATATATATATGTGTACGCGCGCGCGTGAGTGCAGAAAAAGAAAGAGACAGATCAAGTGGGCTTTCTTTTTCTATATTTACTGTTAGTAACTAAATAAACTGTTGTGCGTGCGAGTTCTGATTACTATCTGTCGTAAATAGGGTCCATTACGAAACGTAACATTCTTGTGCCTGAGTCGCCACAATCAGAAACTCTTATAATTGTTGCACACTACTGTGATCTGTGCACATTACTGAACTGTATCGGTATACAGTAATTCGCATTTAAAAGTTATATTTGTATCTGTTAGTTCGTGGCACAGTATCGTTTGTCAACGTTGTATGTTACTAATAGTTACACTGCATTACTACATAAGTATATACATACATAAACCGATGCAGTATTCACGCTTTGATTTTTTTCTGTTAAAGAACAAATTCCACTTTATACCTTATTTACTAAGAGTTGAGAGCAGATTGAAACATTCCATCAGTTTTAGAATCGTGCAGCTACATCTTGGTAAATTCAAATTATATTTATTTTTTAAGAACAGAGTTATTTATTTTTATCTTAATTATGAAAAAAAAAGAAACAGTGCGTTTTTAGTTAAATTTTATTGGCTTTAATGACATCAATCGAAATAAACCAAAGAAAGAAAGTTTTTTCCTCCAGGAAAATCTTCGTGTAATTAAAGAAGACTCCGCCAGCTACAGAGAAGCTTACTAGAAAAGTATTAAATTGGAAGAATAGTCGAGGAAAGCAATCAAATTTCTTCCAGTCGACTTTCTTCAGCTCGCTCCGTCGCGCGAAATGCAAAAACAAAAGTAAAAAAATTTTACCACCAAAAACGTAGCAAAAAACTGGGTAAGAGAAATAAACAGAAATATTTCATCGTCGAAATCCTTTTCGAGGATTATTATCAAATAAGCTTCCTTTACGCTATCGTTTAGCTGAAAATGAATGAAAACATGCTTGAATAAACCATTGGAAACTCGGTTACAGCGTTCCAGAGGGTTGAAACACATTAAATATTGTTTCTTTTTGTCATTCATGAGCGGGTGAAAATGATTAAAATAAAATACAGGAATTTTATTTCAAATAAAACTGATAAACACATTAATATTCAACATCCCAACCCCCGTAGGGGGAAGACACCCACCTTGTGACGATTCCGGTCACCACACCACGCCCTCCACTCCTAGCCCATGTGGGCTTTAATGGAAATCGTCTTCAGACCCTCCAACCGATTACACCTCACAGTAATAAGCCTGGTCTCGGTTGGGATGCCACCGATGAAAATGCCTTGGTAGACATTTACATCAGTGAACCGAATTTGCGGAAGCATGAACCCCGCGCCCAATTCTACACTTTACAGAGCCAGTTGTCCGTAAATATCTCATAATTCAAGGCAGTAGAAATAAACAACATACCACCAAAAATGTTGCTCGCAACAACGGAATTTATTTCTAGTTCCTATAATGAACTCATCTTTATTAATAAATTCAACAGTAGCACACAGAGAATTCTTAAGAAACGTGGCTAAACCCTACCCTGGGACTTAAGAGACTGAAAGTTTCAGGAGCTCACTCCAGCAGCCAGAATATTCTCCAACGCTTAGTCGACACTCCTTATTATAGCCTCTTCATATCTTTCTTACTTAGAGTAAAGTTTGTAGAAGAATCAAATAGTATAGGTCACTCTAGCAGTATTGCTTTTAAAGTTTGTAAGCGATTATGTTAACCCCTTAAAAAAAAATATAAAAAACATTACACTTTACACTTTCGCTTTGAAAGTGTATAAAATTTCAGTAGATGTACTACTGGATATAGCCTTAATGTATTTCATGATGAAATTATCTTGAGTTCCGAGGTCGCTACTCTCAGTATACTCAAAGACACAAAAATACTGCATATTAATTTTTGAGGAACCAAACGGTTATAACTATCGATCTCTAAAAGAACTTCCCTTTTTCGGTAGTTGGGTATTTTTTTATATTGGATTTTTTTCCAACGATAACGTTTAAGCGGCCGAACATAGATTACAACGAAACTTTTTAGGTTCTTCCTACAATATAGGTAAGGCTGCCTTGTAAGAAAATAAAATTACAGTAGAAGCGCTATAAGAAAGTAAGACGGAAATCCAGATCTTCCACGCACTTTTAAAAAAATCGATAAAAGATTTATCGATTTATAAATAATATAATGAGTGTAAAATTAATTATTAATGAGTGTTAATTAATTAATAATAAGTGTAAAATTAATTTAGGCGGTTCATCGGTACCCTTTTTTCCGTTTACGTCAGTAAGACGGCTGAGAAAAATTTAGAAATAATTAAATCCTGATCAGAAACCAAACGGAAGTAGTTGTTTGTTTTTTTTTTTTAATACTTTTATTTATAATAGCACCAACAATTAAAATCATCAGGGACTTATCAGTGTAATATAACTGTACCGGTAAATTTGTAATCTTAAACAAACTCAGATCAACTATTCCTGAGACGTGTAGTTAATTGAAACCCAACCATCAAAGAACACCGGTATCCACGATCTAGTTTCCAAATCCGAATAAAAGTAACTACCTTTATTAGGATTTGAACCTAAGAACTTCGACTTCGAAATCAGCTGATTTACGACGACGAGTTTACCACTAGATCAAACCGGTAGCTTATTTTAGTCTTGTTTTACATCATATTATCTATGATTACAAGAAATAATCCTCTCAACTGGTTTATATATTATTTGTTATTGTTTGCATAAATCTGTATTTAATATAATATAAAGTTTAATATGTAAACAGATTTTAACAACTATATCGATTACTAATACAGTTAATTTAAATATTTAATGCTAATTACGAGGGAGTAAATATTTTTAAGAGTATAGGTCCGGCAATTAATCTTAAAGCTTAGACTACAATGCCTAATACAGTACCTGTTATCCAAATTAAAAACTCAGTTTAGTTTTCACGCGGAGAAGCAAATTGCTTTCATGAAAATACAACATATTATTTTAAGTTATAGGATGGTATTTATAGATTACTTTTAAATACTTTATAATTCCGCTGTTTATACTTTATAAATGATTATGTATTTTACAAAAAAAAAGAAATGTTATGATATATTTTTAAATGTTATAAAAATGTAGGTCTATTCTCAACAAGTATTATAATAATATCAGCTGTAGTAATTGGAAGGCACGTGAACGAGTCGTTCCTGCGATTCGATTCTTTTTACTGAAACAGAATCGGTTTGCGGGAGAAACCGATTCTGTTTACGATTCTCTAAAATAAATTGGATAGGCGATAGGAAACAAAATCTTTCTCGGTTACGATTCGATTCGATTCATAGCACTCTTTCTTAAGAAGTCGAATAAGAATTGAAAAAAAAAAGAATCGAAGACATTTAGTAGGTATGCATCAGTTGAGTCGAACAAGAAAATGAAGAGAAATGAACCGCTAAACGTGGGTGAAGTAGAGAAAGAGAGCATCCGAATTAGAGTTTACATTACTGGTAGTGGTGACAAGGAAAAGAACCGTTGAATCGGACGAACGATTCTTTTTCACGAATCCTTTCTGAGAATCGATTCCTGAAAAAGAATCGTTTATCCCATCACTAGTCAGCAGACAAACGATAAATGATAAATTGCCTAACGTTACAATAGTCTGACATATATAAACGCAATTTATAAGCTATCGTATTTTTAATTATCGTAACAATAAACACAGACAAGCCAAGTATTATAACTTAGAAATGAGTCACCTTTCTTGATAGCGATCCAATACTAACTAACATCACAATACATGTTAACGATGGCCCATTCGTTGTTAGGTAATGAAGTAAATATTATGCTAAAAGGATAGTATAATGATTTAAATTGCGGTTGTCGCTTTCGTGGCGCTAAGCATAAAGATTGATTGAGCCACCTGTATTACTAATATAATATTATATTCGTGCTGCATGGAATACATCTAGCCAATCAAAACGATTTCGATTTATTTAAATCTAATGTCAGCTATTGGTGAATAAAGTATAGCTTTCCTTGTTAAACAAACATTACTACTAGTCTTATATGCGTGTGTGCATAAGTACAGTATGACATTACTTTAAAGCTACCATATTAACTCCTAATTTAGTGATTGATATTGTTACTAGTATACTTCTGTAACTTAAACTCCTAACTTATCTAACTTATATTCTTAACCGGTATATATTAACATTCACGTTTATTTTTATGTGCTATATGTTATAACATGTTAACACTTGTATAAAATATTAAAGAACATAATTGGAAATAATGTAGATTTATAATAGATTTTAAATGTTTTATAATACAATATTAAACTAAATTAAATTAACTAAATAATAATTTATCATAATTATAAATATACATTAAAAAACATTAAATTTAACTAAAATCATATAGGATATAGATTATATTTTTAATTGTGTTTCTTCACGCAATTTATTTAGGTAATTTTGTTTAAGTTTATTCTAAAAAGATACATTACATGCTAATAAATTGTATTTATTTGTTTTTTAAAGGTTAATGTTCTAATTATTGAGCGAAATTAAAATATTATCTATTTTAATTTCGCTCAGTAATCTAAGCCTGCATAGGAATCGATTTTTTATTACCGTGCAAACCTTACTATCTGAATGTAGTCGTAACACTAAAAAATAAAATGTATGATATTTTAATTCAGATATCTTTATTAGTTGAACGTAATATCTAAGAAAGTTTTTAATTTGTCTTTCTACTTCTAAATTTTGTGGCCTATATCAATGACCGGTCACTTTTGCTATTAGCTGGTCGCTTCTTGTTAACTACCTTCATTAGAGAAATCGTTATTCGTATATAACCATACTTATGACCCCCAACCATTAGAACTGGATACTCATAGGTAGCCTGTGTATTGCGTAACCATGGTTAACATTCGTAGACGCAAACTAGTTTTGACATTTTCCTAAAAAATGGGTAAAATTAAAGTTCGAGCTTTTATAAAGAACTTTGCTTTGAAATGTTTATCCAGAGAGACGTACAAAAAGGATAAGATTCCATTTTAAAAGATTGATCTCTTTAGTTTTCGACGGTAAAAAAAGTGGACCGCTGAATTTTTAACTGTTTTCTTACATCTATTCAAGATTATAAATACACTGGACGCCCAAAAAACCATTACGACCGACGAAATCGTCACAAAAATCTACAATGCCCTACTAAATTATCGCAGAATAAAGATGCGCGAACTTCCTGATATCGCAAACATTCTGATAGACCGTGTTCACTATGTTTTACACGATATTTTTGGGTATGAAAAAGCTTTCCCTTTTATGGATGTCGCGTTTGTGTTACAGTCGACTAAAAACGCATTAGGGTTCAAATACAGAGATAGAAGAACAATTGCTAACATGTACAGGAACCAAACAGCAACAAATACAAATGAAGAACATAAGAAAGAAGCCCTAATAAGAAAGGGAGTACGACAAGGATGTTCCCTATCTCAGTTACTTTTTAATCTTTACATGGAACTAGCAGTTAATGATGTTAAAGAACAATTTAGATTCGGAGTAACAGTACAAGGTGAAAAGATAAAGATGCTACGATTTGCTGATGATATAGTAATTCTAGCCGAGAGTAAAAAGGATTTAGAAGAAACAATGAACGGCATAGATGAAGTCCTACGCAAGAACTATCGCATGAAAATAAACAAGAACAAAACAAAAGTAATGAAATGTAGTAGAAATAACAAAGATGGACCGCTGAATGTGAAAATAGGAGGAGAAAAGATTATGGAGGTAGAAGAATTTTGTTATTTGGGAAGTAAAATTACTAAAGATGGACGAAGCAGGAGCGATGTAAAATGCCGAATAGCACAAGCTAAACAAGCCTTCAGTAAGAAATATAATTTGTTTACATCAAAAATTAATTTAAATGTCAGGAAAAGATTTTTGAAAGTGTATGTTTGGAGTGTCGCTTTATATGGAAGTGAAACTTGGACAATCGGAGTATCTGAGAAGAAAAGATTAGAAGCTTTTGAAATGTGGTGCTATAGGAGAATGTTAAAAACCAGATGGGTGGATAAAGTGACAAATGAAAAGGTATTGCGGCAAATAGATGAAGAAAGAAGCATTTGGAAAAATATAGTTAAAAGAAGAGACAGACTTATAGGCCACATACTAAGGCATCCTGGAATAGTCGCTTTAATATTGGAAGGACAGGTAGAAGGGAAAAATTGTGTAGGCAGGCCACGTTTGGAGTATGTAAAACAAATTGTTGGGGATGTAGGATGTAGAGGGTATACTGAAATGAAACGACTAGCACTAGATAGGGAATCTTGGAGAGCTGCATCAAACCAGTCAAATGACTGAAGACGAAAAAAAAAAAAAAAAAAACGCATTTGACTCAACACTTCTCAATGGTGTTTAGATTTATTTAAACGCGATTCCGCAGAGTTTCTTCGGTTTTATAACAGTAGATGAAACGCTGATTCACAATTACACAACAGAGATCAAACACTAAGTGGGAGCAGGCGAAATTGCACCAAAGAAAGCGAAAACGGTTCTATCTGCAGGAAAAGTCATGGCTACGATTTTTGGCATTCTCATGGTGAGTGATGGTCGTAGATTATCTGATTAAGACCATCATTGGGGATTACGACGGAACATTTCTGGATCGATTGAAGGATGATATTCGACTAAATGTCCTCATGTGGCCAAAAAGAAAATGCTCCTTCACCACGATATTGGACCCTGCATACACGTCTCGGATTGCTTCCATATTCACCGAATTTGGCTATCAGCGATTATTTGCTTTTCCCCAAGCCTAAAGAAAAGGTCATTGTTAAAAATGTATTGAATTGCAAAATGACTAAATTAAAAAATAAAGGTTTCTGAAAATTTTGTGTTTTCTTTGTTAACCGAAAATTTTCCAACGGCCCTCGTGTAACAGGGAGAAAACGGATTAAAGAGATCAATCTGGCGTTCCAGAAAGCATGAAAATTTTATTCTCTATTTTTATTTTTTCCATATCCAAATGGCTATTAATGATGTTGATTTTTTAACATAAATTTAATAAAACTTTATACACTTTTAGGGATTAAAACATCGTACTTAAAATATCCCATTTGGCACATCGGAAAGCGGAAGTAGATTTCATCGGTGCCAAGTAGGGGATAAAACCGGGTTGGTCTAGTGCTGAACGCGTCTTCCCAAATCAGCAGATTTGGAAGTCAAGAGTTCCAGCGTTCAAGTCCTAGTAAAGGCAGTTACTTTTATACGGATTTGAATACTAGATCGTGGATACCGATTTTCTTTGGTGGTTGGGTTTCAATTAACCACACACTTAGGAATGGTCGAACTGAGACTGTACAAGACTACACTTCATTTACACTCATACATATCATCCTCATTCATTCTCTGAAGTAATACCTGAACGGTAATTCCCGGAGGCTAAACGAGGGGGAAAAAGTAGGAGATAAAAAAGATTTCTACCTTAAAGTTAAGAAAAACTTCAAATTTACTCAATACGACAATGGCTGCATGTGAAAAAATGTTTCACATGTTTAGCATACGACAAGCCTCATCTTACAATTCCAGCAACATTTTGGTCATCCCTTGCCGTAAGAGTATCAAAAATAGTTTCAGACAAAGATTTAAGGTAATGTTTAACGGGACTAACGACCACTTTGAACCGATTCGATACTGTGCCTATTAAAGGAGGTATGATTTTTTTTTTGTCTTCAAAACCCCATTTTTTCCACTCCCAGGGCCAATGGTTGATGATATAAAAAAACTTTACTTATTAAGTTTTTAGGTTCTTATTCAAAGAATAGTAGGAACTTTAAACAAATTCGATATTTTACTTAATAAGAAAGTTGTAGAGATATTTTGTTTTTTCAAAAAAGCCCTCCGATTCCCCCCCCCCCCACCATGGTCCGGTTATGCCCATTAACGAACTCGACCGAAATTTTGGTTCGTTATATTTTATATATCAATTTGAAAGTGATTGACGCAAAATTACGTCAGTTATAGTGTCCACAAGAAAGTGAAATATATATATATATATATATATATATATATATATAAATGTACACATAAACTTTTGAACTGACGGTGGTTTTGGGGTTAGGGGGATGTGAAATGCGAAGATATGTCGAAATTTTCCGAAAGTCGAATCATGGTACCCATTACAATAGGTAGCTTTCTTATGAAATCTACCTAATAGCGAAATGAAGTAAAAGTAAAAGGTAGTTGATGTTCAGGCGTAGTATTTTGTGTTATTATTTAGGTACTTTTTGTGATTATTAGAGACAAACGATGTAATATAAATAAACTTGAATAGAATAGATGTACAAGGAAAGACCTGGGGACTAGGATAGATACACAAGACTTCACCTATTATTATTGACAGTTATGATTAATGCCGCTTATCCTGAAGGTGTAAAAAAAATTATAAGTGATGTATGACATTAGCAAACAATTTTTATGTTATCTCGACTACGAATTAGTTATACAAAATATTTTAAAGGTAAAACTTAATGGTGTATAAAAATATTGCACCTATGTGTAAACTAAAAAAAACCGGGGGTTGTGCTGGAGCCACGCTGCAAACCTTTAGCGTGAAATACGTCACGTACTACGAACGAAAGTGAAAGATGACAAATTTAAAAAGTACAACATTTTGTTGACAATATCTTCACACAAACCACACAGTTAGTTCAAGCAAGACTTTATTTACAATACGAGAAGTAGCTAATATAAGACAAGAGAACTACGCTCTTCTCTCGCGGCTTCTATGCAGCTTCTTCGGGCCATGAAGGCTTTAGAGCCTATCTGTTTAGATTTGAAGTCGATTATACGGATAGTTGCCCTGTTTGTGGAACTGAAGAGATGTTTTATCATGTATTTTTCCGGCGTTCCCGTTTTGAACTAGAGCGTGGCGAAGTCTTGGACGTTGGACAGGAGGGATATGTTCTTACCTAAAGACTTTGAGCAGATTATGTTAGCGAAAGAAGAGAACTGGAACGCAGTGGCGAGATTTTCCAAAGTAGTTGTAGACAAACTGCGTGTCGCTGAAGAAGGCTGAAGGGGGCTACGAGCGGGTTTCTGTGCGGTGGACAGGGCTGCGGTCGAGTGTCTAGGATGCCCCCCATCCTTGTGGGGGTCGACTGGATGCAATGAAACCGTGTTCACTCCGCTGGCTCGGGCCTGTAGGTAAGTTCCCCTCTTCTTAAGCTTAGACAGTGGATATCCTGGTAAGTTCTGTGTAACTATGTAATAACTACCTGAGAGTGTGCAGGATGGTGGCCGTGTGTGTGCGTGTATGTGAGTGGCATGTATCTGTACCGCAATTTGCTTGTTGTATGCGTTTGGTGTTTGCCTGTGAGGTCCAACCGTGTTTGTGGGCGTAACTGTGCTTTGCTGTGTTTTAGAGTTATTTGCGTTTTGTATCTTTGTGTTGAGTATGTGATTGTATTGGTGTTTATTTGTGTTTTGGTGTTCCTTGATTGTCCAATTATGTAAACGGGCGTTTCCCCCTTCCTGAAGTAATGCTCCATAATCGGTTTCCAGGAGGGGTGGATAGCAATAGGTGAGGTTTAGTCGGTAGTGCGTAGGAACACATTCGCACCTATAACATCTTGCTGAACCTGTTATCGAGCCCGACAATGCTTCGGCGTCCGTAAATGGGGTTCCTCCACCTCTATAAAAAAAATCTACGCTCTGACGTTCGGCATTGGTCATTTATCCTTATTGGATTTGTCATGATCCGTTTCACTCTCTCCCGTAGACGTTTGCGACACTTTGAAACATTTTTAATGTCCATATACTGCCACATTTCGTCTAAATAAATAATTTTTACAAATTTAATAACGATTACTAATTTGTTAACAATATTAATGCTATTGTAGTACACTACACTACATGTATTCAATGATACAATTTCAACGATACCTTGCTCAACGTTCTATAACGTTGAAGTCCAGCGAGATCCTAATTTTAGTGCCCACCGAGCAGCGCAAAACGAACCTATTTTTCTCCCACTCTCCTTGCGGTAATTGATGCAATAGTGTGCTTTTGTTGTGAAATTTATAACCTTTGTTCCTTTATTTGTCAAGTAGTGTATCATATAACGTGGATTTTTTCTATTTTAGAAGTTACTGCGATATCAAACGTTAAATGAAAACATAAAGCTCCATTTTTTGGTCGAAAGGCCTACTGCCGGTCTGAAATGTAAGACGTATTTCAAAAATGAAACCTAAAAAAGTGCGCAGTTCAGACAATTTAGGAACAAAGTTCGTTTTATATGATCTCAAGTCCGTCCTCAGTGAGTAAATAACATAGCCTATTAATTTATGGTACTTGACCTTGTATAAAAAAAATATGTGGTGCATGTCGCATCGAATAAGTAAATTATTGGCTACCTAACATTTTTCATAACTTTTTTTTTGAAAAAGTTTAAAAAGTAAAGTTTAAGGTCGTGAAGGTCTTAAATTTTGTAATTTTTCATTGCTCTTAAATCCGGGTCATGTTTACACTATTGATTTCTTTAACTACGCACTGCATAGAATACGAGTAGATTTACATTATTTGATTTCTAATAGAAAATAAGTATTTTTACAGAGTGAAAATGTACAATACCGATATACAGTTCGCTTTGACGTTCACACAGCAGGAAACTGTGAGGAAATATGCAATTTAACAGTTGCGAAACGCAGTACTATTGCAGTTGCAAGAGCACGACTCGCTTTAAAGCAGTAAGTAAATACATAAATAAATACTTATTTCTCACGTAAATAATTTCATCTTATATTCCGTGTCACGTCTTTGAATAGGAATGTATTACATTATAATTTTTAAATCAAGAGAAAACTAATTGAACATATTAAGGATTCGCTGGTAGCAATGTTTTTTGTTTTTTTTTTTGCAGTACGGTGACAAAGTATTTTTTTTGAAAATACAGTGCTCCAAAAGTTGTTTTACAGTGAAATTATTAAAACAAAATTAATTCTGATATATTAATATGATACCTAAATTACCGCCAAAAATAAAAATATAATTACTTACTGATTTTAATGTTCATAAAATTTTTTAAAAATATTTATTGTTCTTTCAAGACACTTTCACAATGTAGCCTTACATAATTCACAACAAAACATAGATATTTTTTGGAGTTTCAAATTATATTTAATTTATTGTTTTTAAATGTTAAAAATTTCTGGGTTTTAGATTTTCAAATAAACTTTCACAATTTAGTTATATCTGTTAAAAAATTAATTTTATATAATATGATTCTGCCTTACGATGATTACAAACTAATCTAAAAATTCTAAATATCTGTTTTAAATAATCTTCTGTAAAACACTGTACTCTATGCGAGATGATAAATTTTTAAGCCCACTGATTTTAGAAAACAACATACACTCTAAATGACTTATCAGACTCAATAAATGTGATATCAGAAGTTCTGATTCTACAAACCCAACAGCCGGTCGTACTGCATAGCTGTGTGCTAAGTGAAACTATTCTTCCATGCGAGAAGAACTAAATGTACGAATCAGAGCTTCAGGTAGCTCTGGATTAAATGAATACACATAATTCAAACTAAATATGTTTTTGACCATATAAAATATGTGTCTTCTTAACTACCAGTAATAAAATATGACAATGCTAAAATGAGGAACATCATCGCCACTCCAAAATCTTACTTGTCCGTTAAATCAACAGTGGTAGTCTGTTAACTTCAAACTGTGAAAATATGTCTGTGTATATATTTTCACAGTTTTGAATAGATTATAGAAAACAACAATTTCAAAAAAATGAAAACATGAAATATAGCTGAAAGCAGTGGAAAACTACAAATATGGCTTTTAATAAAATGTTTCTTCATTTCTCATCTTCTTAAAAGAAATATGATGATCCCGGGTAAAAAAAATCCAAATATAGAAGAAATTGGAAAATTTTTTTGTAAGGTATAACACATGAAATCTAAGTTTAGAAATTTAGTAAAAAGAAATGAGTAAAATAATGGGTGAGATCAGATCAGTATGGTTTCCGGAACGAACGTTCAGCGATTGACGCCATAGGGGTCATGAAGGTTATAGTCGAAGTCAGTGGTAAAGGGAACAAGCAAGATAGGTTGATGAAAGTTGACGAAAGAAACAGGCAAGCCGGGAGAAGGTAGCATACCTGAGGCAGAGGAACCAATGCCGGATAGCAGTGGGTGGCCAGCCTCGTGGTGCGGGCGGCGGGAGCTCTTCGGAGTCTTAGTCCGTCAATGGTCTCTCGCGAACGCCGCTCGGGCTATCCTAATTCGGCTATAAGAGTAACCGGATGATCGCACAGGGGCTGTGCGCATACCGTATGTTTTAGGTCCGACCCTTACGTGACTAGAAGGGTAGGATTTTAACGGGTGAGAGCCCCGCACTGCCCTCAGAGCGGGCCTTGTGGCGGTTGGTAGAGCTTTATCCTCCCCCTACAAAAAAAGTATGTTATTTTAAACAAAAGCTAGGTAAAATCTAGAAAAACTTAATTTCTAGAAATAGTACCTTCTTCTGGTAAAATTCTCTCAGAACCACCTATAACAAAGACTAAAGCTTATAAAATTTACAAAAGTTTATGGTCAAATTATTATTTTTAAATTTTGATTGGAACTTATATTACAGAAGAGAAGTCTAACATAAGAATGATACTGAAAATATACTATTGAAATAATTAATTTTTTCTATAATTTTTTTTTTTCTTTTTTGAAGAGCAATATTTATAGACCACTAAGAGTTCTGAGTTATGAGATCACTAAGAGTTCTAGAATTCTGAAAATCATATTTGACAAGAGTGAAGGCAGTTGTAATACTTGTCATTAATACTAAAATTATCAATAATCTTAAAGAAGCACAAGAGCCAAGGAATCAAATATCTGAATGATACCTGGCACAAGAGGGTGATTGTTTGACAGAAATTTGAAAACTGATTGATATACGTATCAGAAAATGTCTGGAGTAGTGTATTTTGATGTTTACCACAAACAGAATGATGTGTATTCAGAATTTGAACAAACCGTAGGTTTAGGTCTAGAAGTTATATAAATTTAATTATTAACAGGAGAATTTACTTTAAATCAAAAGGTAAAAAAAAGTATTTCTACCAATTATTATTTGTTGAAACCTTAGATAACAAGAAATACATTGAAACCGGTGGATGAATGCAGATAGTATAAAAATGTTAAAGAAGACAAAACCAAAATATTGTATCAGCATAAATGAAATCAAGAAAAAAGTCAAAATAACATAGAAGTCTGGTCAGAAGAAAGATATACTGATATATAAAAGAAAATAATTTACGCTAATAAATGCTACGAGTAGGGTTATATACATGAGAAATACTATCAGATGAAGGAGGTTTATTAATTATGATGTAAGCAATTTATTTTTTAATGATAAATGGAATTAAATTAATTTGATAAAACATTTCAAAAACTTGTGTTACACTGCTTTCAGTTGGATCTTCAGTATCTTCAGTTTCCATCTTTAGTGACTTGTACTTTTGTTTCTTGTCTAGCGACTACTGATGTTATTCTTTACATCTGATTACATATTTATTGAGAATATATTCAAAAAGTGAGGCAGATTAGTTGGAGGGCATTGAAATAAAACATATAATGCATAGCAAAACGCAGTTTGATAAGACACAAAAAACTATAACTTTTATTATCAGCAATCTTACTACAGACAGGAATAATTTTAGAATAGAATAATTTAAAAATAAAAATAAAAACCTACTTCAAAAAATAATAGTACTAAAAAGTTACAAATAATGCATCGCCAGATATAATTATATTTTTATTTATTAAAGTAAGAGTATTTATAAAAAATAACAATTTTTGAAGTCGGTGCCAGCCTACACAAGTTAAACAAACAGTTATGAAAAGTTAGTACCGCAACCAACCACTAGGCAATTAAAGCGGCTAAATGGGATTCATACATGTAAAATGGGATCTCAAGAGCAATTAAGAGAGAGCGTCTCATGATCATACCTTATCTTGTGTTCGCTAAGGTATTTTATATTTTCTCTAGACCTTTCTATTTCTGTTTAACCTCCGGAACCACCGTAAGTTATTACTTCAGAGAATGATATGTATGAATGTAAATCAAGTGAATCAAGTCTTGCACAGTCTCAGGTCAAACATTCCTGAGATATGTGGTTAATTGAAACCCAACCACCAAATTACACCGGTATTCATGATCTAGTATTCAAATCCATATAAAAGTAGCTGCTTTCTCTAGAATTTGAACCTTAGAACTTTCGACTTCAAATTCAGCTGATTTCCGAAGACGCGTTCACCACTAGACCAACCCGGTGGGTTATTCCTTTTAACTTGTAATTTTCTTGCTGTACGAATTACGTCACACAATTAACGGTGGACACCTAAGTTCTAAAGACAGAAAAAACATTTTCAGGATTAAAAAATTTAATTTGACAAATCGAAAAGAAAATGGCCGGCCTCCGTAGCGCGAGTGGTAGCGTCTCGGCCTTTCATCCAGAGGTTCCGGGTTCGAATCCCGGTCAGGCATGGCATTTTCACACGCTACAAATCATACATCTCATCCTCTGAAGCAATACCAAAAAGAAAATGTCTTTTCTGCATTTTAATTTGGAATTTGGTCGAAACACAAATAATAAATAAATAAATTTAATCTCCGATGCATTATTTATATAGTAAAATCTCTTTTAATCGACCTAACCTAGACTGGACTGAACCCTCGCCGTTTAACGAAATGCCCCAAATTAAAAACTAATAACGATTATTAACAACGTACTAATTTTTAATATTACGTCTACTTCAAAAAGACGATATGTTTTTATTCCTAATGTGTACGTTAGAAGTTTCGACAGAACCTTCGACTTCGGAGATCATACAAGTTATACAAGTGATTTGCGACGACTAGAGATTTTCGGTGGGTTAATGCAAATAAATGAAGTGAAGAAACTTTTATAGCTCGTAAACTAAACGCTCTGAAAAGCGAAAGTATGAATTTGTTTAATTTTTTTCTAATTTCCGATTAATTTTCTTAAACTTTTGCGCGAAAATACTTAGGATATAATTCTAATATATATCAGAATATCAGCCTTTGTATTAGTACGCCATAATGATCCTGTACTAAGCAATGATTTTTTGCATTATTATATCATAATTATTGATAAAAAAATCTTCAATTAACATGAAGCAGAAAAGAGGTACAACGCGCCATCCGTGACCATTAGAAAAACGTAAAACAAGATAAAAACATAATTTTCGAAATCGATTCATTTAGCACAGAATAACTTTTGAACAAATATATTAAAAAAAAGAAGAAATATAGAGAACCTCCTATTTTTAGGTAAGCAAAACTGTCTTTAAAACGTTTATAAAGGCCGGTCTCCCTGGCGCGAGTGGTAGCGTCTCGGCCTTTCATCCGGAAGATCCCGGATTCGATTCCCGGTCAGGCATGGCATTTTCACACACGCTAAAAATCATTCATCTTATCCTCTGATGTAATACTTAGCGATGATCCCGTAGGTTAAAAAAGAAAAAAAAACATTTATAGAAACAATGTAATTTTTCATTTTGAAAACTGTTCTACTTAAAATATGTAGAAAAACTAAAGGTACTTTTTCGGAATCCGACAGCCAATTTTTTTAAATTTATTTTGAGTTATTTCTCGGATTTAATTTTTGTTTGATGCTTGTTAAAAAGTAGTAATTCATCTATTAAAATAAAAAAATTGAAAAAAGTGGCTGCCGGATTCCGAAAAAGAATCAAATAAAAAATGGGAACGCTAGACGATCTTAATTTAGTAAATAATAAGAAAATTTGAAATCGATCTATTTCGTAAAGAATCAAATTTCTCTCTTTTATGGTGTTACATTTAAATATCTAATATTTACAATAAATATATTGTTTTTTTTAATACATTATCTTAAACATTAAAAAATAAATAAAATTCTGATCGAATTGAAAACCCCTCCTCCTTTTTGGAAATTGCTTAAAAAATGAGGTAAAATAACCTGTTAAGGATATAAAGAAATTATAGTAATAACATCAATTAATTAGCGCTCTAATCCATCAGCAGAATTATAATTATTACTTGCGGTCTAAATCTAAATAATTAATTCATAAAATACGAGTTTACTTTTTTACTATTAAAAACGACTGAGAAAGTTTAATATTAGTACTAGTTAAAACTACTTTTATCAATAGGACTGTGTTTTTCTTTTTACAAAAACATATGAGACACAGTTGTATAATTTAATTTCATTGGTTAGGATATATTTATCGTAATTGTCGTCACGTTAACGAATTCGTAATTTATTCTTCAAAAACCCACTTGTTTTAACAAAAATGCCACCAACAGGAGATGTAGAAGTCGGTAAAAAAGTGTACATGACAAAATGTGCTCTTTGTCACACGGTTGAGAAAGGAGGAAGACACTTATCTGGACCGAACTTAGGGGGTTTAATCGGTAGTAAAGCAGGAACTGCGCAAGGATACGTATTCTCAGAAGCAAACAAGTCTATAGGAGTAACCTGGACGTGGGATACGTTATCTCAATTCCTAGAAAATCCTAAAAAATTCATGCCGGGTACAAAAATGATGTTTGCAGGTATGAAAAAAGAAAAAGAAAGAGCCGATTTATATGCTTACTTGGAAACGGCTACAAAATAGTAAAAAAATTCAACCTATAGCTATAAACTTAAGCACTTGGACTTAATTCTTGGGCAAAATGTGTACGTTGTAGTTTAGATTGTGTTTAATTTTAAAAACTATTTTATTATTAAAAAATAAAATTACATAAATTATTGTTTTATAAAAAATATTCACATTTTTTTAATTTTACTGGTAGCTAATTAAAACCTTGAGATTATTGTTAATATATTGTTCTCAAAATAAAAATATTATCTTAAAAACACATTGTATTTTTGTTTTAATGAAACAAATCAGTCCAGAAAACACTGGTTGCTTTAATAAATCCGGGCACTCATTACGAATTTACCCCCGAAAGGTTTTCGATTTTTTTTTTAAACGATATGTACTTGTAATATTGTTAAATATCATAATTCATTAAAAATGCATGTATTTTAATGATGTTAAAATTATTTTGGAGAATTAAAACTTCATATATTTTTAAATATAACATTTATTATAAATCATAACTAAAATAACTTTTTATAAACACAATACAATTCTAAATTTACAAAACGATAATTTCAAAACAGGGTGAAACTTACTAATATGTTGTATTATCAAACTGAACAAATCTTCCTATCCTTATGTCGGTGAAGTCATAGAAATTCACATACATAAGAAAAATCAAATTATTAGCCATCATTAAAGATTGCATCATTATTGTATATAATTTGTATATTTAACGTTAATTAGACGAGGTTAGCGAGCGTAGGTTATGTTTGGTTAGGTATATTGACGTAACCCACCGGGTTGGTCTAATGGTGAACGCGTCTTCCCAAATCAGCTGATTTGGAAGTCGAGAGTTCCAGCGTTCTAGTAGTAGCCAAGTTCTAGTAGTAAGTCCTAGTAAAGCCAGCTATTTTTACACAGACTTGAATACTAGATCGTGGATACCGGTGTTCTTTGGTGGTTGGGTTTCAATTAACCGCACATCTCAGGTATGGTCGAACTGAGAATGTACAAGACTACACTTCATTTACACTCATACATATCATCCTCTGAACCCAAACAAGCAACTGACCCTTCGGAACTATTTTACATATAGGACGGATAGGCCAGTTCGACCCGGAATTCGCACCTCTGGTGGAACTGCGGTTTTAGTCCACAGACGCCACATGCACACGCGCGTTGTTCTTCATACAAACGTGATGGAGCAAACGTGTGTACATGTGGAGCATCTAGGCACGGTGTATCGGCTGGTTTCGGCTTATAGCAAGCCGAACGATGCGGTAACCGGCGTAGATCTGGATGCCGTGCTGGAAAATTGGGATGGGCCCATGATACTCATGGGCGACCTCAATGCCAAACACGTGTCATGAAACAGCAATCTGACAAATCCGAATGGCAGATTGCTGTACGAAAGGGCAAGAGCCCGCCGCTTGGTCGTCGTAGGCCCTGAGGTGCCCACGTTCGTTCATCGCACAGGCAGGTGTAGGCCTGACGTGCTGGATATCGCAGTCATGAAGGGGGGTACCCTCCCGTTCATGATTGAAACGATAGAAGACCTCAGCTCGGACCATTCCCCTGTCCTGTTGGAACTAGGTCAGGCAGGGGGTGGCCGAGATCCCCCGCCTATACCCCGAAGGTCAGTTAACTGGAAAAGGTTCTACGAGACCCTCCAGCGGGAGTACAGGCCGGTAAATCCTGAGCTCCTGAACACCCCGGAAGAAATCGACGACACTGTCGGGCGCGTCACCTCGTCAATGACCGAGGCTCTGGCAGGCAGCTCATCGGCCAAGACTCGAGCAGTTGTTCGAAACGACCTCCCTCCTCATATCTCCGAAGCCATAACGGAAAAACGACGACTGAGGAGGAGATATCGAATCACCCTGTCCCCCGCTGATAAGCGGGCCTTTTATAATCAAACGGACAGGGTAAAACAACTGCTGACAAGCCATCGAGAGGATTCGTGGAACGAATACCTCGCCTCGGTCTCTGACGACATCTGAGGAGATGCAGTCTCCTGTTCAACCTGAACACCGAGGGGTGTTCAGGTTGAACAGGAGACTGCGAGAAGGGAAGAAGCCTCGCCATCCGGTTGTGGGGCAGCGAGGTTTTCTTGCATATTCGGAGGTGGAGAGGGCCTTGGTTTTCGCCGATACCTTGGAGGAGCAGTTCACTCCAAACCCCCCTCCCTGGCCCGAACGACGAGCACACAACCGAGGTGGAATCCTTTCTTGTAGATTACTTCTCACAGGTGGAGGACGCCCCTCTAGAGATTGACCAAGTCACTGAAGCGGAAGTTTCCGCAGCCATTAAGGCCACAAGCCCCGACAAGGCCCCGGGTGTCGACGGGATCAGCGCCCGTGCATTCCGGAACATACCGGCCTCCGTGATTACAACAATTTCGGTGATATTCACTTCCATTTTGTACGTTGGATATTTCCCGAATTGTTGGAAAACGGCCAAAGTCGTATGTTTACCCAAACCGGGGAAAAGTTCACTTTTCCCACGGAATTATAGGCCAATCTCCCTGTTATCGGTATTATCTAAGTTGTTCGAGAGAATTTTCCTCGAAAAACTGAGGCGATACATGGAGGGAGAAGTGCGGCCCGAGCAATTTGGGTTCAGGGAGGGTCACTCAACTACCCTCCAACTGGTAAAAATAATAGATGACCTTGTCGGATGCCTGAACAGGAAAGCGGTGACTGCAGCCGTTTTTCTGGATGTGGCCAAGGCCTTTGACAAAGTTTGGCATAGCGGGCTGCTTTATAAGCTAGCGCGATCGGCGATCCCTTACCGCTATGTCAGACTGATGCGGTCATATCTGCTAGACCGACATTTTGTCGTGCGCGTAGGGGAAACGATTTCCTCTACCAGAGAAATAGCCGCTGGGGTTCCCCAAGGAGCAGTGCTCTCCCCGTTCCTGTACACTTTGTACGTGAACGATATGCCGCTGTCGGAAGGGGTCAAAACGGCCCTTTACGCAGACGACACGGCATATTTCTACGAATCCGCAAATGTGGATTACGCGGTTCGGAGGCTCCAAAGGCAGCTGGACTTAGTGGAACCGTGGCATGTGGAGAATCAGGGTCAACGGTGAAAAATCGGTGGCCGTGATGTTCACATGCAAGACACGAAAACCGGCCAGACAGCTGGAAATCTCAGGGGAGAAAATCCCTTTTGAGAAAACAGTTAAGTACCTGGGGGTGGTGTTGGACAGGCGGCTTACCTTCGGCGAACATGTAAACTATGCGACCCGGAGGGCTAAGGCCGCCAGATCCTCGCTATACCCAGTGCTGATCAGTGCCAGCCCATACCCACTGGCAACTAAGCTTCTCATTTTTCGGCTGTACGTGTTGCCGATTCTAACATATGCTTACCCGGCATGGGGGGCAGTGTTGAGCTCCTCGCTTCAAAAGAAGATCGAGGCCGTCCAAAACATCGCGTTGCGGACGATCTTTGGAGCTCCGTGGTTCGTCAGGAACGCCACTCTCCGATCTGATGCGAGATTTCAATCCGTGTCCGAGGTGGGGGTGGCGCAGGCGCGCAGACTGTTCGGGAGAGCGGCTGTGTCCGAACACAGTCATCTTCGGGACATCTGCCGAGAGGACCCAACCCCGACAGTTGTAAGGAAGCGGCCTCACGCCGTACTGGACGAACCACCGTGATGGTGCGGTGCGGGAGCCGAGAATCGACAAACCAGGCTTAGGGGCCTCCATATCGCATGAGCCATAAACGGAATAGCGCGTCAGACGCGTTTCCGGGGTCGCGAGTGCTTAATTTCCGCGAGTTATATAGTCTGAAGACGTCAAATACGGTAAGTCGCGCATAAAACAAAAACGCGGTTAAAATTTTTTTTTTTTTCGCGTGTGTTTTGTTCTGTTTCTCTTGTTTCAGAAACGGGAGAAACGTAGATGTGGAATGACTCGTCGTGCCGTCTTGGGAAACGGCCTTTCCTTCCTCTCATCCTGCCAGTCCAAAGAAAAGTAAAAATTAATTTTTTTTTTTTTTTTTCGTGTGTGTGTGTTCTGCTTCTTTTGTTGCAGATACCAACAGCCACCACAAAAACAAATGGTTTCTTCACTGCGGCCACGCGGTCCCCCCAACCCCTTCTCAGACACACGTGTGTCTGAAGGTTAATAATTACGTGGAGTGAATAATTTCTGTTTACTTCTTCTAAGAAAATCGCCGCCCCAAAACCGCGATCGCGAATAGGTATTACCATTTGTAAGTTCCCTATTACCTTCCTTTCCTTTCAAGAAAGAAGAAAGAGGGAACGAGCCTAGCAGCCATCAGCCCAGCAGTCACAAGCCCAGCAGCCACCTGCCCAGCAGCCACCTGCCCAGAAGTCACCTGCCCAGCAGCCACTGACAGCACGGAAGAACGAAGAAACCTGCACTTTCCCCCGTTCAGCCCTTCGGGGCCTCGGGAATTCCAAGGTTGATGGTATGTAACTTCGGTTACTACCAATTCTTGGAAAGTGCAGGCCAAAAAAGAACGAAGAAGTCTTCGGAAGAAGAAGAGGGAGAAGAAGAAGATGAAGAAGAAGGAAGACCAACCACTCGTCTCAACATCACGGACTGGAGTCCGGAACAGAGCCCAGCAGAGATGCGCCCTGAAGGGCAGCTATACCAGAAGCGGAGGAAGAGCTTCTACACAACCTCTCCTTTTCAAAACTTACAATTTAGATAAAATAAACCAGCAATTGCGACTCCTCCGGAGTAGGGATCGCATTGCTCGCTCCTTATAGTTAGTGCCCCGTTGTGGCGTATTCCTGCTAGCCTATTAAGCGTTAGCACCGAAAGGACTTCAGTAGACGGTCTGAAGGGGAATTGCGTCGGGAGGACAGGCTTCATAAGCCTAGCCTTCCGCGGTCGGCCCATAAAATGGGTTCGATAACGCTGGTTGGACAACGGATTGGAATGCAATTAAATCCGTCTTAAATTCACTAAAATAATAATACACAAAACTTGAAAAAATTAGACCCGAGATATAAAATAACCCTTTTAAAAACCAAGCCCGATTAGAATCATCCAGCAGCAAGGGACTCTGTCCAGGTTCTGCGATAAAGTAGGGAGTAATAAACTCCCGCCAACTTTGCATTCCATTCCATTCCATTTCATCCTCTGAAGTATTATCTGAACGGTAGTTACCGGAGGCTAAACAGGAAAAAAGGTATATTGACGTACCGGAGGATAAACAGAAAAAGAAAGCAGGTATATAACCCACCGGGTTGGTCTAGTGATGAGCGCGCCTTCGCAAATCAGCTGATTTCGAAGTCGAGAGTTCTAAGGTTCAAATCCTAGTAAAGGCAATTACTTTTAATACGGATTTGAATACTAGATCGTGGATACCGGTGTTCTTTGGTGGTTTTTTTCTTGTTTAACCTCTGGGACCACCGTTAGGTATTGCTTCAGAGATGAGATGATGATTTGTAACGTGTGTGAAAATGCCATCCCTGACCGGGACTCGAAACCGGGACCTCCGGATGAAAGGCCGAGACTCTACCACTCGCACCACGGAGGCCGGCGTTCTTTGGTGGTTGGGTTTCAATTAACCACACACCTCAGAAATGGTCGACCTGAGACTGCACAAGAATACACTCCATTTACATTCATACATATCATCCTCATTCAACCTCTGAAGTAATACCTGACGGTGATTCCCGGAAGCTAAACAGGAAGAAAAAAACGATATGTTGATATACGTAAGATTCGTCTTTATCTTTAAAAAAATAGAAATTTTTTTTGGGGGGGAATTCCGAAAGAGTACCTAGATCCGATTTAAAGTGAAGAAAAAAATCAGATGTGGACACCACATGACTTCCTTGTACGCCTATTAAATTACTACACACAGTTTTTTAAATAAAATTTTATTTCATTAATAACTTCTGATATATTTTCATATACATTTTTTTTTTATTATTATTATTATTATTATTTATCGTAATTTTCTTTTTGCAATTATAGGTTAAAAATTATTAACAAATCAAATATTTAAATTTTAAAAAAAGTTAACAAAAAAAAAGGAGGAAATTAAGTCTGATTCGAACCGATGTGCCTTCCCCTTGATCCACATATTTCATTACTTAAAACTTTATTTGGCTATAACTCTGTAACCAATGAAAATAAATACAATTTATGATATATCGTAAAATGCTCTCAACGAAAGCTTATTACTGCGGTTAAAAAAAATCCAAATTTTTTTTGGATTAAGTCCTGAATCTAACATTTCAACTTCCTACATCTAACATTTCAATAACTAATCGTTTTTGAGTTATGCGAGATACATACGTACGTACGTATACATACATAGATGTGTGTATACATACATACATACGTACAGACGTCACGCCGAAACTAGTCAAGATATATTCAGGGATGATCAAAATGAATATTTCCGTTGAAATCTGAAAACCGAAATTTTTCGCGATCAAAAAATTTCCTTTACTTCGTACAAGTAAAAAAGAGTTAAAATTTTTTTTAAATTTTATTAAGATTATATTTTGGTACTTTTTCGTTTTACACCCTCCACTTTTTTCGCATTTTTCCATACAAAATTACTTAATATAGCATGTTTTTTTCTTTTTCCATCACGGTATAGATGATTCACCTATACTGGTTTCAAAAGGTTACCAGCGCTTTCTTGGCCGACCCACACTTCTCTTATCCTTCGGTCGATAGTATATTATTTCCTTGGGGAACTTTCAGTCTACCATCCTATTAACATGGTTCCTTCTACCTCTCCCTGTTCTCTCCTATTGCGTCACACAAGGGTAGAACATTTAACTCTCTTCTGATATCCTCGTTCCTAAAACGATCTTGTCTAGTGCAGCACTTTACCGAACACAGATATCTCATTTCCACGGTCTGAATTTTACCGAGCTGTCTCTTTGATAAGATACTACAGCCCTCAGAGCCATACAACAGAGCAGGAACAGCCATCACTTCATAAAAATTCATTTGAGTTTCATTCAGCATCTTCCTGTGTAATGTTCTCCTTATTGTTACAGAAATGGCTTGAAATCTAGAGATCTTCTTATTACAATTTATTGTTCTCGTAAGTAACATCACAGCCTAGGTAATTAAAATGAGACACCTGTTCAAGAATCTTATCTCCTAGAACGATATTTGATCTAACAGGGAAATTTCCTAGAAATGCCATGACTTTTGTCTTTGTCAGAGATATCTTCATATTATATTAAGAGCTTAAGCCATTCAGATAGAACACAGCTGTCTGCAAACATCTTCCATTCTTTGAAGGATTATCTGATCATCCACAAATAAGATATTGATGGATACATCAGGGTTTATTTGTATTCCTTGGCTTATTGCACTCTTCCACTCTCTACACATTTAATCTATATATATATATTATATAGAGAAGGAGAAATAGGACAACCCTGCCACACACCTCTATTTATCACAACCTCCTCAGTCATCCTCCTCATCACAAATGATTATAATTATTGTTATTGATGGCTTTGCATACATACTTTAAATCACATTTATTAAATGTTGTGGAATCCCTCTTTCATCATGATTTACCATAATTTTTCTCTGAGTGCCCTATTGAAGACCTTCTCATAGTCTATAAAGCAGAAATGTGTCTCCAAATTTTACTCTTTTCCAAACTTTACCCTTTTTGTAATGATCTGTTGAAGAGAAAAAAAACATCATCCATGCACGACCAGCCTCTCCGAAAACCCACCTGGTCCTCCATTAAAGCTACCTCCAAAATACTTTGCAGTCTACGATTGACATTACTGCTATATAACTTATAGCAAATGCATAACAAACTTATCCCTCTGTCATTCTTCACCAAACTTTTATCCCCTCTCTTAAAAAAGGATATCACGTTGGTTATATTCCACTCCTTAGGGAGTTTTTAAACTCATCCAACACATATTAAGTAAGTGTAAGAGGCACAGCTTAAATAATGTGCCTCCACAGTTCAAGAGCTCACTATTCCTACTGCCTTTCTGTTTTTTTGTTGTTTTCAAATCATTTTCCAATTCTTTCATTTCTATCAAATCTTTTTTAAGTAGGTTCTGAGTTTTCTATTATACATCTCTCATACCACAAGTCTTTGTAATGTTCTATCCAGTCTTTCTTACCTACAATATCCAGTGTCGCTGTATCTTCCTCTGAGCTATTTAGATGTTTCATGAGTTTATAGCCAATTGTTTGTCTGCCATGTACATCCTTCTCCATCATAGATATAAACCTGTACCGCAATTTCTGTTGAGCTCTTCTCACTATGATTTTAGCATAATTCCTCATGTTCTATATCATAAGGATTCTATATCATAGCTTTATATGCCTTCATATTATCTCCTATTGCCTCTTGTCGTCCCACAACTTCACACCCTTCTTATGTCTATATTTTTTTGGTTTTCCCTACTGTTTCATAGGCTACCTCTCTCAATGCGTTCTGTAAATTTTTCCATTCTTCATTTACATCATCCATTGTTGGGATTTCTGCAAGCAGTTGTGTCACTCTTTACTAATACATAAAACAAATACTCTCTTCCTGGAGCAAATACGTTTTAAATATCTCATCTGGCATATCTCTCCTTGCTACCAATCTTTTCCTCCACCTTGCCATTAGCTCTATCTAAGAAACAACCAGGTAATGATCACTATTAATACACCCTAGTGTCACATACGTGTGTAGGTATTTTCTTTTTGACGATGACATAATCAATTAAGGACCTATAGCCGCTTGCACACCACGTGTATTTACGTGTATCTTTTTTTCTAAAAGATGTATTAATGATCTTCAGCTAATTGTATGTTGTAAAATCTCTTAGGTGTTTTACGTTTTCATTCAAGCAAGGCTCACCAAAACATCCTAAGATATTTGGAACTGGTTGGTTACCTACTCTAACAATCAGGACTTCCACTATTATTCAAAAATCTAAATTATATTTATTCACTTGAATTTGAAGGTGTTCATAAAATTCTTCTGTTTCCTCCTTCTTCCCCTTTTCAGGCCATATACGCCAATTATTGTTGGGTAACAATTATTGTTCGATCTATTTTTAAG
The DNA here is from genome assembly GCF_047948215.1 of Lycorma delicatula. Classification (NCBI taxonomy): domain Eukaryota; kingdom Metazoa; phylum Arthropoda; class Insecta; order Hemiptera; family Fulgoridae; genus Lycorma; species Lycorma delicatula. Next base: position 87,594,261 of record NC_134462.1, read on the forward strand.
TGTACAGTGCTTATCCTTTCATTAATAAAGGTATAACTTCAAATATGATTCTTCCGCTTCATATCCACGAGCACTGCAACATCACAAGAAGCCTTTCTCCCTTGCTCAACACCACTTATCAATGTATAACCCTCCAGATCCTTTGTACCCTTGAGCTTCTTTATTTCTGTCATAACTGCAATGTTCACCTTGCGTTCCCTCAATTGATGAACCAATTCCACTTCTTTGTTATTCAAACCTCTAACATTCCACATCCCCAAAATAAGTCTGTCCTTTAATCCAAAACCTTTATTTTTCACGTCAGATTTGTGTTTATTCATAATCCTGTCTGGTTTATTTTTCTTTTGAAACTGGCGAGTAATTCTTAATTCCCTTAAAGTCACTATCAACGCCTTGTACTGGTAGCCCAGTGATGGGGCTGCCATCTGAACCAGCCTCTGAATTTCCTCTGAGATTAAAATTTGGAATCCCACCCCTAGGCTCTTCCGCCTTCCCCACAGTTGGGAATTTCTCCCCAACCACCGCTGAAGCCATTGACCATTGGAAACCTATTTCAAAGGAGTAAGAAGGAAAATCGGAAAAAGGTGTTGGAAACCTGTTCACCACACAAGTGTGGTGGGGAGTACTACCCAGGTTGATGGGTGGGAATGCCCATCTACTCCCTTAAAACCTACCCAGGGTGGGACTGTCCCAGGCAGTGGCAGTTTTTGTTTCACGGTGACTATTTTATTTCGCCACTACCCCCTGGCCCAAATCTTAAAGAGCCAGTGAGCATCCCTGATTCCCACAGGACGCACCCGATGGAGGTAACTGCCAACTCCCCGCACGAGTAATATAGCATGTTTTAAAATAATTGATGAATAAAACATTAGAGAAAACACACTAACATGCTGTTTTATACAGATCATTTTAAAAATTATCCATATTAACATATTTTACATATTAAAAAAAAAACAACTCGTTTATAACCAATAATTACTGAATTTATTATTTAAATAATCAAAACACTACTGTTAATTAATCAAGGTTAGCGAGCGTAGGTTAAGTTTGGTTAGATTATATTGATTCCGTGGACTGACGAATCGTACGTATATCAACAAAACCAAACATAAACATCATAAACACTCTAACTTACTAAACCGAAATATAAATCATGTATGTCAACAACAAAAAATTTTCATTTCACTGGATAGAATTTACTAATATGTTTTAAAACAATATTCAATAAATTTTCATTTTTATGCATATTACGCCATAAGAATTTGCACAAATATGAATCCAATATTTGTCGAGTGGTTCCACTTTCCCTCTTATTACATTTTTTTGGTACAAGCCCTCAAATTTTCAATATTTTACGTATGAGTTCCGGTGATGAATCGACAAAATTTTCTGGGTGATTTACAGTATAATGTTGAAATTATATCCATCCAAATTAGAAATACCATCATAGGCATTCCATTTGTCAGACATTGTTGACCCTTTTTCACTGCCTTAACTTTAATTGTTGATCCTTAACTTACTTTTGCACCTAGCATGGAGATGGGTGGGGATAGGGCCATCATCTTGCCGTCAAAATGTTTCTACACTCAGTACGCAAGCTACGTAGCATGTAGATTGTGATTTTTCTGCTTTGTTCGTTGTGAATTATTGAAATGTGCGCTTCAAAAGGAAATCCCACAAGTTGTGAGGTGCGTTTAGTGATTAGGATTTTACTGGCAAAAAACATCAAACCAATTGAAATTTATCGGCAATTTTGTGAGGTGTACGGAGGTGGAATAATGAGTGAAGGTAGAGTGAGGCAGTGGTACGTTCATTTTTACACGGATTTGAATACCAGATCGTGGATACCGGTGTTCTTTGGTGGTTGGGTTTCAATTAACCACACTTCTCAGGAATGGTTGAACTGAGACTGTACAAGACTAAACTTCATTTACACTCATACATATCATCCTCATTCATCCTCTGAAGTATTATCTGAACGGTAATTGCCGGAGGCTAAACAGGAAAAAGAAAATGGTACGTTCAGTTTAAAAATGGCCGCACTGATGTTCTTGGTCGGCCTAGCCTTGTGACTGATGAACTGACGAGGAAAATCAACGATAAAATTCCTGAAAATCGCCGAATTACGATTACGGAACTCTCGCTTCATTTCAAGAAGTTTACTGCATGAGGAAGCTTGTTTTATCATAAGTTTTGTGCAAAAAATCTAAGGCGGCATATTTCTACAGAGAAGAAATTGAAAAGCTTGTCCATCGTTATGATAAGTGCCTCAATTTAAATGGCGACTATGTAGAAAAATAGTTTAAGATTGTCCCTTTCAAATGTGTATAATAAAATTTTATTTTTATTTGGATTTTTTTTATTTCAAAACGTAAGTTACTTTCCGGACAGCCCTCGTATTACCACAGACGCCACGAATGTGAAGGCCCTGATAGAAGCGACCTGTGCTTTAACTGTGGGGGTAGAGGACATACAATAGCTAATTGTCAGGAGCCCAAAAAATGTCTCAAATGTGATAGTAATGAACATAGGACTGGGGCATGGCAATGTGGAAAACACCAGGATGCTTAGAGTGCTACAGGCTAATATAAACAGGAGGCTGTCGCACGATCTTGTGTCTAGGCTGATAGTGGAGAAAAATTTTGATTTTTTAATTGTAACTGAGCCAAATATTTATGAGGCAGCAAGAACAGGATGGCATACTGACTCTGTAGGAAATGTGGCAATTAAAGATGTCAGTCATAAGATTGCTTGGAAACTTATTTTTAAAGGTAAAGGTGTTGTGGCTGCAGAAACACTGTCGGCAACAATCGTTGGAGTTTATATATCACCGAATGAGGATAATGTAGAATTTGATAGGACACTTGACGTAATTCAAAATGTGATTATTAACACAGACAAAAAGATCATAATGCTAGGTGATTTCAATAGTAGGCTGGTGGCAGCCGGGGGCCGCAGTACCAATAGGAGAGGAGAAATGTTGATGGAATTAATGGAGACAGTAGGATGTCAATGTATAAATGATGACACTACAACATTCGAGGCTAGAGGTCATACCTCAATCTTAGACCTCACTATCCTGGATGATAGATGGAGAAGGCAGCAGTGGAGCTGGCAAGTGCTACAACAGGATATAGCCAGTGATCATTATACAACAATGATTACACTGAAAGACATTAGTTTTAATAGTTATGATTGAGAAACTGTTCCTAGATTCACTGCAGAACAGATAGAGGCTATTACAGGTAAGGTTGCCATCAGATTAGCGGCTATTGAGCAACTCACGCCAGAAACCCTTGCTAACATAATAAAACAAGAGATGGATAGGGAGATGCACAATGGAGTTAGAAAACGAATGGTGTACTGGTGGACTGGAGAAATCGCTTATCTTCGGCAGATTCTGCAAAATAAAAGACGAATTAAGCAGAGGCTCAGAATAGCAGGTGGACTGAGATATGAAGAAGCCAACATGAGATACATAGAGGCAAGAAGAACACTAAATAGAACAATAAGAAAAGAAAAGAGACCATTGGGCAAGGCTATGTGAAGAACTCGATAGAGATCCCTGGGGCATGGCTTACAACAGAATAATTACCAAAAGGTTCGATAAGTGTCTCCCTGTAATTACAAAGGAAGAAACAGAAAGGATAATCCCCAGCCTATTCCCGCATTTCATGCCCGATGAGAGAAGACACACTGAATGTGAGAGCAGACGTTTTGCAATGAGTGAGCTCTTATGCCCTGGTCCGGATTATATCCCAGCGGCAATTATTAAGAAACTTATCAATCAAGCACCATGGGAAATGCTAGAGGTGGTCAGCCATGGACTAGTAAACAAGACTTACCCAGAGTGTTGGAAGGAGGCGAGAGTTGTGTTATTACCGAAGAGCACAGATGAAAGAGGAAATATGACGTACAGACCTTTGAGCCTCCTGAACACAATGAGAAAGCTTGTGGAAAAGATGCTGGCTGGGCGCATAGTGAGCGAGGTTGAGGAAGGCTTGGGCATAAGCCCAAATCAATATGGTTTCTGGAAGGGGAGATCCAAGATCCACGTTCAGGCCATCAGTAAGGTGATTAATTGGGCCGAAGAGTCTAGAAGAGGTACTTGGCGCACTAGACAGATTCCATTAATGGTATCACTTGATGTGAAGAATGCGTTCGGTACAATAGCTTGGAAACATATAAATATGGCCATGAAAGAGAAGAGAATCAGCTCGTACCTGCGGAGACAAGTTGAGGAATATCTTAATGAAAGAAGGTGTAAGATTAGTGCACAAGAAGATGAAGTACACTTCAATATGTTAGGCGGTGTGCCGCAAGGCTCAGTACTGGGCCCATTATTATGGGTCCTGGTTTTCGATGACGTACTTAGTTTAAGGTATCCAGAAGGGGTTCAGCTCATTGCTTATGCTGATGATTTAGCCGTGTTCGTACAAGCTAAGACAATGGAAGAAGTTAAAGACAAGACAAACCAGTCACTAGAAATAGTAGGTAGATGGTTGAGTACAAGAGGGTTACAATTATCTGCGAATAAGTGTAAGTATGTCAAGTTCACCGGACATAGGGTACTAGAACCGGTTGATATACATATTGATGGTATATTATATTGTTTCACTATTCGACTAATATTTATTCAAAATCCAATAATCCAGAATAATACATATTGTATAACTTAATTTGACTAATATTTGTATAGTTAGGTAGATTTCATAAGAAAGTTACCAATTGTAATGGATACCATGATTCGACATCCAAAAAATTTCGACATAGCTTCACGTTTCACATTCCCCAGATGTCAAAACCACCGTTCAAAAATTTATATATACGTTTATATATTTCCTTTTCTTGTGGACACGAACTACCGTAATTTTGCGCCAATCACTTTCAAATTAATACATAAAATATAAGGATCCAAAATCTCGGTCGAGTTCGTTAATGGGAAAATCAGACCATGGGGGTGAAAATTTGGGGGAGGGGATTTTTCGAAAAAAAACAACATATCGCTATAACTTTCTTATTAAGTAAAATATCGAATTCATTTAAAGCTCCTACTGTTCTTTGGAAAAGGGCCTAAAACTTATCTAAGTAAATTTTTCTGATATCACCAATCATTGGCCCAGGGGATGAAAAAAATAGGATTTCGTAGACAAAAAAGTCATACCTCCCTTAATAGGCACAGTATCGAATCGGTTTAAAATGGTCGTTAGTCCTCTAAACATTATCTAAAACTTTGGTCTGGAACAATTTTTGATATGACCAACCCTTACGGCAAGGGATGGCCAAAATGTTGCTGGAATTGTAAGAAGATGGGGCTTGTCGCATACTAAACATGTGAAACTTTTTTCATATGCAATCATTGTCGTATTGAGTAAATTTGAAATTTTTTTTAACTTTAAAGTGGAAATCTTTTTTATCTCCTATTTAGCAACGGTGAAATTTACCTCCACCTTCCGGCATGCCGAAAGGGATTTTTAAAAATAAAAGGGATATGAACATTATTGTAAAAATTTACTAAAATATATATTATAAATTACTGAGTTTTAGGGTTACTACGATATTTATCTGTTTTATTCATCAATTATTATAAAACAAGCCATATTAAGTAATTTTTATGTGAAAATACGAAAAAGTACCGTTAAGTTTTGCTCAGTCTAATGTAAAAATTATACTGTACTTTATGAATGGAAAAACCCTTTCTTTCTATAAGCAATGTGAAAATACAATTCTAGATGACAGCAGTGTTATTATGCAGTTTCAGTGTTGTTCAGGTTAGTAAACCGATTTTAATTTGCAATATTTAATTAATCCACTTTCAATGAAAGAGATCTGGAAACAAAATTTGGTGACATTTAGTACGTTTATAGTTTTGTTTTATCTATTTTCTGAGTTCAATCGTATTTTATCATACGTAATTCGGACGGCGAAACCTGACGCTTATGGCGGAGAATAAATTCATAGCAGAGGAAATGTTGTGAACGAGGTAAAGTAGAGCGAGGTAAATTTTCACTTCGACTCTTTCTTCACTACTGCTATCATCATTAGAATCATCACCATTGAAGTCAGTGTTACTACCGTATTTACAAAATTCATTTCCGATTACTCTTATAGCGCGACTTCTGTAAATAAACGTTTTTCTTTTATAACTCCTGCATATTTCTGCATCTTAGAGACATTACCCATATTTATGAAACTTACTTTTTCTTAAACTAAACCGACACAGTCATCCGATTTAAAAGTCACGTTTTGTTATTATCGTAATATTTTATAGTTGTTCAGATCATCTCTGTAAGAGTCAGTACAGGGTAATAAAGTGGAAGCCGTAATACATTGTCACCGCGTAAAGAAACACCGCGATATATTTTATACGTTAAAAATCTGAAAATCCACTACCACATTTTTTAATCCTTTTGGATTTATTGAACTGAACAGTACTGTGGAAAAAGCCAGTCGCTTCAGCAACTCTTTCGTAAATTTTGTTCATGAAAATTGGGTATACGCACACTCTTTGAAAAAATTTATGGATTTTATAAATAACTTCGGTTATGTAAATGTAAAACGTAATATTTTTTTTAATTCGTTTGGACCGTATTAAAAAACACTAACCTTCCGTTATGCTACGGTGAAACAAACATACATACATACACCCTAAATACATTACTCTTCGTTTTGGGCAGTTGTATAAAAATGAAATTGCAGTTTTTATTTTTCTTCTACTGCAAGCAGCTGTACGTTTCTCCTATATTTCGCAATTTATCTTCTTTTAGCCTTCGGAACCACCGCAAGGTATTACTTCAGAGAATGACACAAGAGAAAGAAAAACATTTGCGTCATCTGAGGATATGTATGAATGTAAATGAAGTGTAGTCTTGTACAGTCTCAGGTCGACCATTCCTGAGATGTGTGGTTAATCCGACCGCCAAAGAACACTGGTATCCACGATATAGTATTCAAATCCGTATAAAAGTAACGTAAGTTATCAGGGTAAAATAAAGTATGATAAATATAATAGAATATAAATGTAATTGGATTTGGGTAGACGATTTATGCACTCATAAAGAAAGATGACCAATAAAAACATGAGATGCTTATGTATTTTTCCCAAAGAAAAAGTAATAATCAATGAACACAAACCTTAACAAGATATAATGAAAATAAGTGATATCACAACCACCAAACAACCAGTTTCATTGTAAAAGTATTAGTGAATTTCTTTATCACAAGAACAGAATGATATAAAAAAAAATGGTGAAAATACAAACCCCAGAAAAACACGCTATGAAGGTATCCCTCAAATAATTGATTGCCCTGAAATTGAAAAAAAATTGATAACAAAGGAACAACACTGCTATCTCAAACTTCTCTAAAATCCAACTCTTTGCTTCAAATGCAGAGAAAGAAATTTAAGTCGTTTAATAAATTAAGACGTAAAAAAACTTGAAAAATATTACAAAAATTAACTCGCCACGGTGCTGATTTAAAATATAACAAACAACTGGTTTAAGAAAAAACACGAAAAAAGCAAGCTACTCAATTGTTAAGAGTAACATCTATTTAGAGTAACGTTAATTTTCCGTAATTGTTGTATTTATTATTTACTTATTATACATTAACATAGTTAATAAGATAAAATATGAGGTTACATTATTACATTATAATAAGGCTGAAGTAAGGTAAAATACAGTTTGCGCGCGCGTGCGCGTAACATTGCAGATAGACTGCGCAAGTAAAAAATAATAAAATAAAATCCTTTGGCAAAAAAAAATTTGCTTTATTTATATTTTAATTATAAAACTGAATATTTATTTATTCCATAAAATATTTTTGTGCGAATAAAATCACCGAGAAAAGTTATGAAGAATAATAATTTATATTTTTTATCGATTTCTTCGTCTTTCAACTGAACAAAACACATGTAAAATAATGTGTGCAATTTTATTGGTCACGGCAAATTTATCATCAATTGTCGTGCCGTTACCAAATTTGTAAGTTATTATACAAAGATATTATTGGTATTCACAAAAATGGCACCGGGAGGAGACGCGAGTGCCGGTAAAAAAACATTTATGACAAAATGTGCGATGTGCCATACAGTAGAAAAAGGAGGAAAGCACTCGGTCGGGCCGAACTTAAACGGAATAATGGGCCGAAAATCAGGACAGGCAGCGGGATACACTTACTCAGACGCAAATAAGGCAAAAGGAGTTACCTGGACGGCAGATACGTTATTTGAATATTTAGAAAATCCGAAAAAATACATACCAGGTACAAAAATGGTATTTGCAGGTATTAAAAAAGATAAAGAACGAGCCGATCTAATCGCATACTTGGCAGAGTCTACCAAGTAACAAATTTAAAGCTATAAACTTGGACATTGTGATCGTTTTAAATATGTATGATGTGGTCTAAATTGTGGTTAATTTTAATATAAAAACTATCAAAGATCGAGTTAAATGTATTGTTATACACAACATTCCAATCGTTTTTAACTAATTAGAATTAGAATTAGAATCTGGTAGCTAATTAGAGTACTGAAATTGTTACTATCAAATTATGATTAAAATATTACACTAAAAAAAATTACACTGTAACTTTATTTCAATATAAAAAAACTAGTGTTTATTAAAATAAACACTATTATCGTTAGTAACTGTAAAACAGTGTTTACTAAATAGTAAACACAAGTTCACATATATTTGAAAATTTTAAATATTATATGCTTGGATTTTTTAAAATAAAATATGAGTAAACATGAGATATTAGAACTATTCTGTACATAATGAAAAGAATAATAATAAAACAGTAAAACTTGCTTTCTAAATGTAAGTAAAATACATTTTCCAGATTTAACAGAACTACTTTCAGATTATTATCTGAAAGTATTTTTATTTTGTAGTGTTAAATAAAACCATTGATACAGAGTACATTTAGAACATTTACTGTTTTATTTATTTTCAAAGTCCAGCTATGTTTTGTTGTTTACATCAATGAGATTTTAATTAATTAGAAACAATTAAATTGCTACAATATTAAACTTATTATGCTACTAGGTCTACACAAAATTAATGCATTTACATGAAAATCATTTATAAATTATAAATAATTAAACCAAATAAGGACAAATATTGAATTGCAATAAAACTGATCTTATTTAGTTTACCATTGGTCATATGATTAGAATGTAACTACCAGTAGTATAGCAAGATCCAGAATTCAGATATCTCTAGTTGAAATAATTACGGCAGAGATGCATTGCCTTTGGTGCTTGTCAACCTCTGTAACAGAGATTGCATGTTTGTAGTTATTTTAGCAGTTTTTGTTTACATTGTTTTTTTTTAAGTGGGATTAAGAGGCTTAGGCTTTAGCTGATACATGTGTCTATTATTTAGTAATTGTCAGACAGGAACAATGACTCCAAATAGCTTTCTCAACTCTTGATCTCCAGATATAGAATAAAACATTTTAAGAGATTATAAAGCATTGATTCTCAAACTATTTCGCCCACCACCACATTGAGTGATCAAATGTTTTCTAACACCCCAAAAATTTGTAAACTTACCATCTGTTAAAAATAATTGCAATTGCTGTTTTTAAGATGCGCTATTAAAAATGACAATTGAAATTATTATTTTTAAATATGACATATCCTATTTCTGAGTTAAAACTTATATTTTAAATGTAAAAATTGACAGTATTCAAGTTTTAATATTTTTTTTTACTTTTTTTATTTGTCTCTCTAAGCCTCTTGGTTGTAAAGTTAAAGAAGTTTGAATACAATCATTTTTTATTATAAAATATAGGTGTCCGTTTAATTTTTTGTACTAGTATTGCAGTTATTTAATTTTAGTTTGAAATATCAGGAAAACAAAATGTTTGCCTTTTTTATAATAAGCTATATTGCCTTCCTATACTGTCTGATCGCCCCCAATTTTCTGTGGGTCTAATACCACACCCCCTCCCACCCTAAAGGCCTCCAGCGCCCCACAAGGGAGAGTTTATTGCCCACCTTAAAACAAATGGTATAAAGGATAAGAAAAAAGAGACAATAGAAAGGTTCATATAGGGTCTATAAAAAGTAAAGCTATCCGAGAGCAATTCAAGATTCCTACTCCAGGCCAGGTATGGCCAACAGTTTTTGCCTCCAGGCTGAATTGGAAAGAAAAATTTTTCACAAGCTAAAAAAATTATTAAAATGAAAATTTTTAAGTACAATAACAATTGATTTAAGTAAACAAAATTTGGTACTTACGTATTAATGCCACCGCAGCTACAGCATTAATTAAAAACAAAGTAGTCAATCGGATTTCAGTGGAAAATGAACAGTCTCTTTATTAATTTTAATAAATGGTTATTTACATTTATTTGTTTTATAAATATAATTTAACCAAACTTAACCTTTCTTTCTTTTTCCTGTTTAGCCTCTGGTAACTACCGTTTAGATAATACTTCAGAGAATGAATGAGGATGATATGTATGAGTGTGAATGAAGTATGTAGTCTTGTACATTCTCAGTTCGACCATACCTGAGATGTGTGGTTAATTGAAACCCAACCAACAAAGAACACCGATATCCACGATCTAGTATTCAACTAAACTACGCTCGCTAACCTTGACTAATTAACACCGTAATTTTTTGAGTATTTATTTAATAAATACAGTAATTATTGCAATTATTTATTATTTAAATAATCAAAACACTCCTGTTAATTAGTCTAGGTTAGCGAGCGAAGCGAGTGTAGGGTTAAGTTTGGTTAAATTATATTTATAAAATAAATAAATATAAATAACAATTAATTAAAATTAATAAAGAGACTGTTTTGAATCTATGTTAAACTCTGTATCGGCCCATTTTCCACCGAAATCTGATTGACTACTTTGTTTTAAAATATAGCTGTAGCTGCGGTGGCGTTAATATGTAAGTACCCAAAATTTTATTATGGAAATTGTTGTAGTTTTATTTAGATTCATTAAAGAAAAATTTTGTTCACAAATATAAGTTGAGCTAAAGAATACTAAATATTTCTTGGCAAGTTTTTTAAATTTCCATATTTTACATTATTCAACTGCTTATTAAAAGAAGCTAATACTGAAAAATGTCTCATGGGTCACAATAATTCATTATGCGGGCCAGATCCGGCCTGTGGGCTGTATGTTGGCCATGCCTGCATTATCCCATTAATTCTTCAGAGATGTTGCTGCTCCTACCTTGAGTAGGAGCAGCAACATTTTACATTAATTTTAATAAGCTATATTAAACAAACATTACAGATGTCAAATTTGTCATTACTTGTCAAATTTTAAGAAAATTTAAACATACCAATGTGTAAAGTTCTACCTGGGATACCTGACGCACTTTTGGCACTGCTAATAGTATAATGGAAGGGATGATCTACTGTGAGATGTAGATAGCACGAGGCCAATCGCCAGTCCAGTAATCCATCCCTCATATCAACTGAATTTTTTTTAAAGTTTGTGAGCATTCATATTTACTAGATCATTAGAATCTTTTTAGATTTTACCTTTTGGAGAACACCCACTCATTTTCTGATTTTTATCATTTATTCAGTAAACAGACGAATAAAATGTATTTGGATAGAAGAACCACATACAAATATTCAAATTATGTTTTATTATTGGTAAAAAAAAAAAAACAAAACTGTAATTTGCAAGCATTAACAAACTGATGTATTCTTATAATTTATGCCTATTTTACATATCTATCATTTTATTTTGATTTCAAATTGTTACAGGTGAAATCATATGCACTGATGATTCAAACACCAAATTTATCACAAAATGCCAGTCATTTCCTGGACTCTGCTTCTTCAGAAAAAAAATGTCAAGGGCTTTTTTTAATAAAAAAGTTCTCAACAAAGTGAAAAATAAGGGTTAGATGAGCAACATATTGTTAGAACACAAAATTTGATCACGATGTTATTTTTATTTTACCTGTCAAAATTTTACTTTTTTAGAAATTTCCTAAAACCATGTTTTTGTTTTTTCACACCGATAAAAAGAAACTGGAAAATGACAGTCAGTTGTTTTATATAATTTAAGAAGAAAAGACTTTTGACTTCAATGATGTAATAATTTTATGACAATAAACACTAAGTGGTCCTTAGATTAATTTCAATCTATTCATCCACTATGTTCATTACATAACAGCTTTGGCTACTTTATTGCCACCTTTAGAAAAATCACATTACAACCACAATATATAAGAAAAACCATTTCCCAGGAACCAGACAAGAAAAACACAAAATATCCTGTAGCAATTCAATGATACAAAGATGGAGCCAGTGTAGTCACTTCTCACTCACTATTCCTTGTAGGCTTCAAAAAATTATAAAGCATTAACAAGCTATAAAATGCAAAATAATGTTCAAATCAATACATGTGGCCTGTAAATAATATTAATCTGAGAATGCCAGCACATGTCCTGGCAGCTATGTTACAGACTTATAACAGAAAGATACAGACTGAATAACAGAAAGTTAGTCTTAAAAAGGAACTGATCTTTGATACTAAACCAATCTTAAACTTCTTTCCCAGATGGATTTAAATAACATGACCAAATTGCATAATATTTGCTGAGAGTGACATGTTTGTACATGAATATGCATATGATACTTTGCAAAAGTCGACACATAAAAGAGATGCAAGGGATTGCAGAACGTCAGTTTAGTTTTGAATGCAAAGTGTGTGTCTGGTACCTAAGTTTTTAAAAGCATAGTTTCATTGCAAAATATAATTGAGGTTTCCGTTTTTTAGTGTACAATGGTGCATTTTTTTTTTAATTAGATCTTACACATAATGTATAAATTTGTGAAAAGTGAGCCATCCACATTGTTTGCTTTCAAGTCCTCTCCAATGAAAGCATAAAGCCGTCAAACTTAATCTGACACTTGGACACTAGACATCTGGATCATAAAAGGAAAGATTGCCTTAGAATCTTTCAAACGAAAATTACATGCAAGCTTCTATTTGTAAATCAAGCCATACTGATGATAAAAGTGCACTTGAAACATCTCTTATCTCATAGCATTAAGAGCAGCTAAGATGTCCAAAACCCATACAATCGCTTACTGCCTGTTTTAATTGATATGGTCAGTGTTTTAATATTCATGGAAGCAAAAGAATTGAAAAAATTTCCACTTTCTAACAACATAGTATCAAGGCGAATCAATAACATGACTGCCAATATTCACAATCAAATAATTCAGCAAATGAGTTTAAGTGAATTTTCTAGTATAAAATTTGATGAATTAACAAATGTGGAAAACAATTCTCAGTTCTTGTTTTGTGAAACATGAGTGCAATAAGGATGGATCAATCAAAGAAAATATGTTGTTTTGCAAATCAGTACCTGATTAAGCAACAGGACAATGTCTTTCTGATGTTTTTTATGAAACTGCTAAAACCGAAAACATAGATCAGACAGAATGTATTGCAGTCTGTAGTGATGGTGGAAAGATAAGTGGATTTCTGAAAAAATTAAAAGATCACCTTATACCAAGGGCGGAATGGAACATACTGCTTCAAAGGGTCATGCTCTTGCCACAAAATCTCAAACAAGTTCTTTGTCGAGCTATAAAAATGGTTAATTTTATTAAAAGTCAACCATTACAGAATAAGCTGTTTGGTTAAACTATACAATGAAATGGGTGAAAAGAAAAAATTTCTTCTTTTTCATACAGAAGTCAGATGTTTATCGCAGACGGGAAGTGTTAATCTGGTTACTGGAATTGTGAGATGAATTAATAATATTGTTCCAGGATAAACAATCACCTTTCTCAATATTTTTACAGATATGTTGCTGTTGGCTTCCTAAGCTAATGTATTTTTGCATTTAAACGACTTGAATGTTAATTTACACAAACATTTTATTAATAACAGACAAAGTTCATACTTTCACTAAGAAGCTTGATATCTGTATTAATCGCCTTTAAAGCAAAAATTTTTATATGCTTTCACTTACTACCAATTATAATGAGAAAAATTAAGATGAAAACATTATAATTTACTACATTTCATATAGCATGAAGATGCATTTGTGTGAGCTAAAAATTCAGTTGGCGGAGTATTTCTCGTTAGATAAAAATGATTTTTCAAAGAGATGGGTACTGAATCCATTTAGTGAAAACTTTGCAAAGTTATCAGAAAAGATTCATAACCAGTTCATTGAAATGTCTGCTGATAAAACATTAAAACTACAATTCATAATTGAAGATTTTGATACGTTTTGGTTTGCTTGTAAAGTGAATATGGAAATATTAATCCCTTTCGCCACATCTTACCTCTATCAAAAAAGTTTTTCATCTATGGTGGTGCTAGAAAATAGATGTAGCAATCATATTTTTCACTTGAAAACAATTTTCTTTAGTGTGTTTCTAACATAGATCCATGTATGAAAAAAATTTCAAATGAAAAACCAACGCAACCATCTCATTAATTTATTTTCTTTACATGTTTACTTACAAAAACTGTTTCTTTTTTTTTCATAAAATGATTTCATTATTGTTTATGTGTTAAGATGTAAGCGAATTTCACGACCCCCCTTTCATATCACGAACATAACACATATGCCAGCAGAACTATGCATTTTAAGAGCAAAATCCCAATGCACATTACAAGAAAACATGTAACAATAACTAATATTACAATTTTTAAATCATAAAAGTTGCAATGCTTAAGAGAATTGACATATTCAATGTTAATCATTCCTGTCAGTGTAGATTACCTCTCAGGTCCAGCTTACCATAGACAACATGCTGGCTATTTTTTTATTAAAATAAACTTTTTGGCTGCATAAATCATAACTGTAAAACATGGGGACTACAGGTAGTTATTTCACTCATAAGTGATTTAATTATCTACAGACAGAAACTAATTACAGCTGTACATTTGCACCAAGCCACAAATAGCTTATATAAACTTATTTGGGATGAAAAATTTAAGTAGAAAAATACAATTTCAGTAAACAAAGTTGATTAAAGTTTCAAAAATATTTTACAAGAAAACTGAATAGATGAAAAAGTAATATTACAATTTGCTTTATCTTTGTAATAACCCTTCATGAGATTTAGTTTATAATCGTTTATTTAAATAACATTATAGGAAAAGATACGGATATTAAAATTCCTAGTCTAGGAAAAAATGTATTCTGTATCACTTACTATTAATGAAATGAATGAGGGATATATCCACCTTAGAAAAGATTACATAGGCTAGCTGAAAAACAATTTTACATTAATTAAAATTATTTTCAATAACCCAACATGCAAGTATTTTATAGAACATTTTTAATTTTTAACCTGTAATACTTAAAAATTCAATAAAATCTAACTAACCATTGGGATAACCAAAAATAACTTTGCATTTCTACCATTAATAAAAAAGTCAAGTTTACAAATGGTTCTTGCCCCAGCTATTGGAATATTATTAGTCCTAAAAAACGTCTGAAGTTCTAAAAAGTGGTAGATACTGTGATTTTGTAAATTAAATGTTTTAGAAATCTATCAATTCTGATAACACAACATTTCCAACTTGAACCCATACACACATGATTGTGCATGTGTGCAAATAAACTGCAGCAAATGTTACTATGAATCTGAATAGAGATAGTCTTGTTAGTTATTCAGATGTAGGCTTAAGGCCCATTTTTTTTTGGAAAATTTAAAATAAAGAAAGTTAGAATGTTTTAAAACAAGTGAGGCAATCAATAATTGGCTGGACAACCTGTAGGTGGATTCTGTTGAATGGGTGTGGAGTACCACACTCCCCATTACAGTTAATACATATGTCCAATCTTTGATTCCATTGTTCAAAACATTGTTTAAATCTGTCTACTGTGTTGCTAGACCTTCCTTGCATTTTTCTTCACCTCATCCATGTTCTTTCCTTTCAGGTCCCTCTTCATCCATGGGAATAAAAAAATTGCATAGTGCTAAATCAGGTGAATAAGGAGGATGGGGCAATGGAATCATACCTTTTGTTAAAAATTGGCACACACAGAGCTGTGTGAGCAGGTACATTGTTGAGAAGACCAGTCTCCCATCTGCCGTGAATCAGACATTTTGCTTCAAACTGTTGCTCAACCTTCTCAGCACCTCCAAGTAGAAACTCTGGTTAATAGTCTAATCTGATTGAAAAAATTCTGAATGCACTACACTTCTAACATTGAAAAAACAAATAAGCGTTGTCTTTATGTTCGACTTCACTTGACAAGCTTTTTTTGGACAAAGTGAGATTGCAGTCTTCCTTCACTGGCTAGATTGTTTGGTTTCAGATTCGTAACCATATCACCACAATTAATCACCAATAATGATATTGGAAATGAAATCTGGATCAGTTTGAGACTGTTCTTTCAAAGTACAGCTTGCTTCCAAGCAATCCTCTTTTTGCTAAGAAGTCAGGAGCTGAGGCATAAACTTTGCAGTGACCCTTCTCATCCCCAAATCTTCCAATAAAAACTCACCAGGTTGGTCTAGTGATGAACACGTCTTGTCTTCCCAAATCAGCTGATTTGGAAGTCGAGAGTTCCAGCGTTCAAGTCCTAGTAAAGTCAGTTATTTTTACACGGATTTGAATACTAGATCATGAATGCCAGTGTTCTTTGGTGGTTGGGTTTCAATTAACCGCACATATCAGGAATGGTCGAACTGAGACTGTACAAGACTACAAGTCAATTACACTCAAACATATCATCCTCTGAAGTATTATCTGAACGGTAATTACCGGAGGGCTAAACAGGAAAACAAAAAAAAAATCTTCCAATAAAATTCGCTAACTATGGTCCAGGTTATCCAGATAACTTCTCAATTTCTTCAAAGGTACATTGTTGATCTTCAAGATAATTGAAACTTATAGATAACTTCCTCATACAGGAAGTTGAAGGAAATCTAGAACAAGAATGGTCATCACATGACATTCACCTTTTTCTGAAACATGAGAAACAATACTCGTACACTTCATTTTTTACCATAGCAGTATCATTGTAAATTTTTTTCAACATTGCAATAGTTTATGTGGCATTTTTCCCTAGCAGGAAGCAAAACTTCACAGTTGCAAACGGTTCAGTAAAGTTAGCTACGACAAAGGCTAAAGAAGCATACAAAACAGCTTTCATAAAAAAAATTCAGAGGTCAGACATAATCTCCCGAGTTGATGCCACTTGGCAGACCAGCACAGAAAAAACATCACTTGATGATCTAGATGGAGATCAGAGTATAACAGAAACTTCACCTAGCAGAATACAATTCTGATTATTTTTGGGTACTACCTTATATATGTATATAAACTGAAAGTTATAAACTTAATTTCATACAAACTGGGCAGTAAAAATAATCAAAAATTGGCTTTATTTAATTTCCCCTGATTTCTTTCAATTAACTTAAACTTTATTTTACACCTAAGTGAAAAACAAGAATACTTTTTATAAAACTATTGCTCTGTTTTGATAAAGTGAGACAAAAAATTTGTATATAATGTTAAGTATAACTCTCATTACTAATGACACTAATCAATTATATAAAAATAATGAAAACAAAGCTAAAGAATAAATACTGACACTCTCACAACATAAATTTACAAACTGCTTTGATGCTATCAATGCATTTCAAACAAGATAATGGATAATCTGTGGTGGTTGTGCCCATGAAATGGAAATGGGATTCTGCAGCACAAAACAGTCACTTAATTGTAGGAAACTACCAATCTAATGTTCTTTTATTTAATTTTCTGTCATTTTAAACTGTAACTAATTAGAATGAAACAATATAGATCAAAAAAGTAATTTTTTTAAACCTAAAAAGAAAAACCATAACATTAAAATTAAAAAAAAAAAAAATGTTTACAAAATCTTTTATTTGCCACAAATAAAATACATAATATAGGTATGCAGGTAGTAGTATATAAATGCATTAAATACAATAATTTTTGGTCGTTGCATTTATTTCAGTAACATAAAATTAATATAGCTCATCAATATACTACACCAATAAAAGCCAATATTTCATTATCTCACTTTACAAAATCGCACATACAAAAAAATGCTGGCAGTTTGGCTGATAATACATATAAACTAGCCGTATATAAGTTAAAGTACATTCAACACAGCAGTCAAGAATTTTATGTTTAAATAAATTTATCAAAAATATAAGAGTATGTAATAATAAACTGTTTTATGTATAAAATCAATAAAAACAATTTAATAAACTATTTTATTAATTTACCTCTAAGATATCCATACAAAAAATGGAGCTAACCAAGTAAATAATTTTCATTGTATAAGAAATAATCCTTTGTAAATGTATATGTGCAAGAAAATATGTTATTAATTTTTATTTTTTTTATATTAACTTTTTTTAGACAAAATTCACCGTCAAATTACCTAACACCAATGCAACAATTAAAAATTATTTTTTTTTTTTAATATATAACATTTTAATAATTTTATATTATAATACTAAACATAATTAACATTTTTCAAAATAAATATAAACAATTAAAAACATAACATGATAAGATGATTAATATTGTATAAAAAAAATACAGAACATTTTCTTGACTGCAATTAAAGACTGCTATAATATAACACACACATCAAATAATATGTGATAGCAAATAAAAATATATAGGCACATCATATAATCCACTGAAACACAGTAAAAAAAAATTATACAATTAATTTTAATGAATAGCCTCATAAAAAAATAATAAAAAATTGTGTGACTAGATAATGAATGAGTTTATCTATATAAGTAAAATAAAATTCACAGTAACAGTTTTAATAACATTTTACTCTTCTTCTATCCAATTCCATCTAACTGTTGTAAACAATAGCATTTCTAAAAAATGTAATGAATATACAAATAAATATATAAAACAAATACATATAAAAATGAAAAACTGAAACTAATCACTAAAAATTCTTTGGTCTTCAAAATATTTAATTAGAAAAAAAAATAATAGGTTATAAACACACTGAAGATTGCAGGAAAAATTACACTTAGCAGAAAACTTTCAGACAAAAAAACAAAATATATAGATTAATATTTTTAATGCGTAATTAAATAAATTAATACTGGCAAATATATTTATTTTTATAGAAAAAAGTATACTGGCATATACACAAAAAAAAAGTAAAGTAATGAAAATTAAGGCCCTTTCATTGTATTACATTTGCTTAAAAAATAATTAATAAAATCAATATCAGAAAAATCATTTTTTTTATATTTTTAAGGATGACTGAATATATCTTACATTTAATTAACAAAGTAATTTAATATAATGATGTATTTATATGATACTTTTTTATTATATTATTTTAGATAGTTAACAAAGATAACACATTCTAAATATTTAAATCAAACATCATTCATGGTTCACACACCATACCAGCACTATCACTACTCAGCCAACTGGGCCAATTTCATCAATTAGCATTTCAAGTGCTGATTCATTTACGTATTTAAATTTATAGGCACTATCATAAGTCAGAACAGCATGAGGGAAATAAAATACTTATTAAATATTTTTATACAAAAATATTCTAATTAATTTACTTTTAGAATTATTTTTAATCTCTTATTTTTTTAAATCCACTGTAAAAATGATGTAAATAATTTAACTTACCGTCAAGTAATTTATCTTTCATCAATTAGATAACCGAATTAAAAAGAAATAAAAAACAAGGAAAAGCTATGTGAAATCTATCTCCTGCAATTGCTGTTCAAGAAAAATATCATTAATTCTGAAATACTAATGCATTTTATACATAAAATAACAAAAAAATAATGAGTCGGATCAAACAAACACGTAACACACTAACCAATCCATAAGACAGTTATAACTTTAAATGAAAACTTTTACAACATTTTTCAAGCAACTTTATACTCAAGTCCTATCACTCTATAACCTATTCTTACCTTAAATTCAGCTGTATTTGAATATTCAACACTGCTGTTAGGCCAGGTTAATTTCTCAGAGGAAAGCAGCTTAATTTCAAAAGCTAGACCAAAAATTACTTGTTAAGTCATTTACAGAAAAATATACATTGAAATGTAGTAGTTAAACAAGCAAGCAGTTAATAGTGTATACAATGAAGGGATGTAATTATTTAAAAAAAAATAAAATGAAAAAACATTGTATAAAACATAAAAACCATTCAATTATACATAATAATAGTAATAGATTATGGTGTAATATATTAATTACAAATATAACAATTTGGTTCACTACTAAATAATAAATTACATAATTTTAAAGGAACAAAATAATACATGAAAAAATTAATTTAAATAACAAACAGCACAGTCTTGAGCACCATTGATATCAGTGAAGGCAAGCAACAAGTGCTGATGTGATGAGAATGCATAGTACATACTGCAATTATTATTTCGGTGAATCGTTTTGTCTGTCTGTTCAATTTATAATTTTTTCTTTGTAATTGTATGGTCAGATTCAAATCAGCAGTAAATCACAGTATACAGCTTGTTTGGTCACAATCTTATACGGTAGCTGCAGTCAAGGCGACCAGAGTGAAATGCAAATCATCAGGATCACGCTCCATATATTGCCTAACAACCTTTGCTGCATCCTAAAAACAAATTACAGATTTTATTAGCTACATGAAACAAGTATTCATTAAAATTATTTTTGAATTAAATTAATTATACTGTTTGTTTAACATTAGTAAAATTATGTCGTAAAAATTTTATTTTCAATACACAAAATTAGCTTTTTTCTTAAGCCTAATATATCTGTTTGTATGATAAGTTTTTACTATACACTGCTTGTCTAAATTACAAAATAAGTATATTAAAATAAAATTACATAGAAAAGTATGAACCTTTCTTTTGTCTGTGTATTTTTTGTTATTTTATGTATAAAATGCATTAGTAGTATTACAGAATTAATAATGATATATTTTCTTGAACATCACTAAATGTTCATAAAAATAGATGTCATCCTTTGGATAAAAAACTAAATTGTATTAATATAGTTAATACATTTATTATTAACAAATGTTTTTTTATTTTAGCAAGTAATGTTCCTTTCTGCAGAGTAAATCAATAGGAAACTAAAAAATGTCTATCATTTTCAATAACTGTAGTTTTATTAGTTTGCTGTTGGAAGAAATAAGTCTGTTAAAATAATATTGGATGTAATGATCTTAATAACATAAATTTGACTGTTAAATTTTTTTATATATTCAACTGTGCAAAAATCTAATCATAACAATTACAAATGACTTAATTTTTTTGTAGTTGGACTCCAAGTCGATAAATAATTATTAATAGCATTACATTATGAAACAAAATTTTATAGTATTAATATAAAATGTAGTACTAGTAATTTGTATATGTATTAAAGTATTATACAAATACAAACAATCAATAAATTTCACAATCAGATTTAACTCTAAACTAAGTTTTATATTCTATTCATTAAGAACAGTTTTAATTAACAAATGGATATCCATTAGATCTGGGTGAAACCACTGTTTAATTTTCAATTATTTGTTTAAAGTAGTCTGACAAAAATGGACAAAAACATTTACTATACGTATATAGTAAACGTATACTATAAATATGTTTCATCATATTTAGCCTTAATTAGTCAATTTCTTAAAACTCCTCATGCTGAGAGCACTCCTTAACAGTTGGCCTTTTTTTAATACACTGCTGGTAAAAAGCAGTTTAACTGTTAATACAACAGTTTTCAGAAAGTATCTGATCATTTTTTTACATATATATTCTTATATATAAATTAAGAGAAGTGATATAACTGTGCACAAAATGACAAATTCAATTATGACATTAACATTTAATAATGAAAATCATTGGTTAAACAACCAAAAAATTTCAAATATCACTACTGGTAATGATGGTTCCATATATGACTTTACAAAAAAATTAGGCACAAACAAGAAGTGACTACAAAATTTATGGCAAATCTGCTTTTCATTGAAGATCAAAATAAGATTAATTTCGATCCACAAGACATGCTATGCTGGAGAGCCCAAACGGTGATTCTAATTTCCTTTAAGATTATAATTAGTGATGAATCTTGGGTGTACAGATGCAACCCAGATATCTAAGCTCAATCAGCATCATCTACAAAGCTGAAAAAGACAAGACAAGTGAGGAGCTGAAAGAAAGTGAAACATTTCCATCAAATACCAAAACGTACACTATAGGCACCTAAAGGCCAAACTGTCAGCAAACAGTACTATCTGGAAAGTTCTGTGTTGTTTTATAATGCATTTTGGTCCAAAAGATCAGACTGCAAGTGGGAATCGTACAAGTGGAAGTTACAACACTGCACAACACATCTACCCATTCATCATGTCTATTCCAGGATTTCTTGGTCAAGTATGGAATTTTCCAAATCCATCAGGTCCCTTACTCATCAGAAGATGGTTTGTCATTTCTGGTTGTTTCCCAGGCTGAAATTGATACTTTAAATCCCAACTTGACAGCCAGATGATATAATGTATGATAGGACAGCTGGAAGCCATTCAAAAACAACCACGAAAAATGTTTCAATATGACTAATTATAGCTATAAAAACTGATTGTGGCTTTAAACTGATTATGCCTATGTTAAATAAAATATTTGTCAGTAAATTTATAACAATCTGAAAAAAGCGCAATTTCCATTTCACAATTGTTTTTATTTTTTTATTTTTTTTTTTTGAGCTGTATCTTAATGAATGTCATAAGTTTACTCTTCCACTCTTACTTCCAACCAAATCGATATCAGTAGCATTACTGAAAATTTGACACCATGTAATGCTATCATTTTTTACCATAGCTCTACAGCTATGGGGAAAGAAGAAAAATATGGTAATCTGTCAAAAAATGGGGTATGAGTTTTTTCATTTCTTGACATTTCATGAATCAAGAACCCCCCCAAAAAATGGAGGGTAATGTTGTTCATACATATATATGTACGTACACGTGTTGGGGGTGTTTGAAGCTGAACTGATTTTGATAAAATTCTATACAGACTTATGTATACGAAGCAATTTGTTGGTTAATTTTGAGATCAATATTTCCAGTGGATTGGGGGGGGAGGGTTTGGAGAGTCAATTTTCTCAACATTTTGCAAAAACCCAGTTTATTTAAACTTAATACATGTGTGCATGCTTATCTTATCTTTTTTTTGAATTTGCCGCAAATTTTCCCCTTCCCAAAAAAAAAACTTGTATGAATTTAAAAAATGCATAAAAAATTGATAAAAATTTTATAAAATTGAAATTTTTTTTAAATTTAACTTTTAGTAATAAATAATATTAAATAAAATTTCATCATAATTCACCCCCATCCTAAAAAAGGAATCTTAGGTATCTCCATTATATAAGAATAAATAACTAATGCTAGCATAAGTATTACAATTTTGTTGTAAGCTTTAACAAGCACTTAAAAGTCATATGATGCTTTGAATTAATTTCACTACCCAACATCTTTACAATTTATAAGGTTTAGACTTGAGCTTGGTGCTGAAAGTGGAATCTTTCACTCAACCATTTATAAATCACTCCCAAATTGCATAGTTTATCTCATCATTATTTGTAATCATTCATTTACTCTCGCTACCATTCTTCTTTGTCCATCTACGATTACTGCATTCACTGTCTTTATTACATTGAAAATGAAAAACCAACACAATGATTAAATTAACGGAATTCAGACAATTAAAAAAAAAACCAACAAAAACTGTTACTACAGCGTAATACTGATACATAAAGTATTCATTCCATTCAATTTAACTGCAATGGGAGTAACAAAAATAAAAGCTGTCACAGAAACTCTGGACAGAAAAACTAACTAACCAGGACCATATCATGAGTGGAGATGGGTTAATTAAAACAACCCAAGAATAATAAAATGTGCAAAGAGAAAATGAAAAAGAGTAGATATAGTCAATCTAAAAAAAAAAAAAATTCATCTGTCAGAAAGCATGTAATACACAAGAAAAGAGATTAACATGGTGCAAAGAACCTGCCTCAGAACAGAATACCATATGATGATGATGATTGCATTCATTAAAGTAAGTATTGCAGCATTAATCATTTCAGTACCTCAAAACAGCAGAATACACTAATACAAAAATAGTAATCTAATCATTACTATATATCCCATCATTCATTTACTCACTCCCACTTTTCTTACAGATTACTGCATCACTGTTTCTTATTACATTAAAAATGAAAAACCAGCACAGCAATTAAATTAATACAATTAAAATAAAACCAATAAAAACTATTTTTACAGCATAATATTTATACAGTATTCATTTCATCCTTACCTTTTATCTATAGTTTACTATAAGAGATAAAAGGTAAACATTATTTAACAATCTGGTACAATATAATTTATTACATATTACAATCGGTTTCCAAAAAATTCTATAAAGTACTTCGTTTCAAGTAAGTATTAAACCAACATATCAATGATAGAAATAACATGTTTACAAAGTTAAAATTCAATCATAATTCTATATTACCAGAATAAAACAAGGATATGCTGTCAAATTATATCTACAAGGATGGAAGAAGGATCACTTTCCATAAAAAACCACAATTGTATTGGTTCAGTATAATTCTACAGCAAAAAATCCTTAAAAAAGAATTGTAAGCGTTATATACTAAGGAATGATCAAGGCCGAGAATTTCTTCACCACATTATTGAGAGATCCTTTAAAATCTTTTACTGCATGTCATATATTAAACCAGCATTTTTTATTATAATTAATGCTCAACAGACTAACACATTTCATTGAAAACCAACCAAGTATTTTTAAACTTGTGAAGTTCACACTAAAAAAATTTCTAATAAGTTTTCTAATTAATTTGGCATAAACCAAAAACTGTACTACATTAATGCAACACTTATTTAAACGATGATTGTTCGTGTGCGATCAAGGTAATCATAGTTTGTTTCTATATTTTGCAATTTTTCTAAGTCTTATAACTGTCACATTAACTGATGTTATACCAAATCATAAACTTCTTTAACGTTTAAGTATATAGTACCAGAAGTATATTATAAATTCATATAAAAAATGCGGGAAAAAAAATGTAGTTGCAGTTCTCATATAAATTCAAGCTACAAAATCCACCAATCCATTCAAAACCTTCCTTATTTACAAGTTTTTTGAATGAAAATTGGAGAATTTAAGAGGAAATTTATCCTTCAGTAAAAGTTTTTAATGACAAAATTTGGTTAAATACCACTCTTAAATAAGGCATGGAATTATTCCAATAAGAGGTACTTCTTTTGTTGGTTCATTACCCCTGTCCACCATCCCCCGTTCATTATCCATCTATCAGTTACTACTTTTATAAGTTTATGCGGGAATTCTTGTCACCTGCGTCTGACTAATGATAAACACCTTATAATTCATAAAATATCAGCTTTTTAATTGGGGAACAGATAAATGGGAAGCAAATCTGGCTATGTGAACTTTGCTTTTTGTCAAGGAGTTACAAAAAAAGGCTAACTAGTTGCTGAAATGCCTATTGAGTGAATATGAGTTTGCTGTACCTATTATTCAAAGTCAAGTTTAGAGGATAATGACAAGAAGGAATTAAATGTAAAAAATGGTGGTCATATTTCTTCTACATCTTTTGCCAAGAATTACAGATGGATCAAATTATAAATACAAAAGAGAAAATAAGAACAGGTGTAACAGACTAAAATGAATGTTGATAATACTAATGTATTTTTTCAAATGGATGACATCAAGCCAACTAATAATTATGGAGCATAATTTCAATTAACAGGAAGAACAATTAGGATGTTTAGGAGTTGAAAGTGAACATCCAGAGCTTCAAATCAGAAGGACACAAATCAGCTCTTACAATGCTACAGAGTGTTCCAGTTACACTGAAAAAATAACATTCACCTGGGTTACATTTAAAAATTCATAAAATTACAATTTAATAGTACATGTCATGATTGTAATAATACCTATTTTATACCACGTAAATAAAGCAGTATAGCACACATTTTTTATTGATATCAATAAAAAAAATTATAGTTTGCAAATAGTAAAAAATATAAATAGTAATATAATTTTTTATGGAAAATAAACATTAATTGACAAACTACAGAAGTGGAAAAATACTCATTTCCCATTATAGTTATTTTAACATCAACATAAATAACACTTTTTATTTACACAATCAATTTTGGATAATTAATGTATAGAATAAATAAATTATAGAAGCATGGATATAATTTTAAATCTGATAAACAAAAATTATATAACTGTCTTAAAAATAAACATATTCTTTTCTTAATCTTACAGTTTTTAAGTCAAAAGCCAAACACCTTCCTTGAAATAAAAATTAAATAAATGAAACGCCATAAAAATAAATTATCAAAATAATACCTTCTAATAGTTAATATACTACAAATAATTTACTACACATACATAAAGACCACATACCTCAAGCAAATTATCTGGTGTTGTAGAGCCATGATTAATTGGAAATTCTTTACGTCCATCTGGAATATTAAATAACTTTATAAACAAATTTATGAAAAAAAAATCAAAATAACTAAATCATTATTTACATAAGACTATCTGAAAGAATTTTATTGATAACTGAGATAACAGTAATATTATTCACAACTTACTATAAAACAACCAAGATTTACACTTTGCAATAAAATAATTCCAAAATTCAGAAGAAAAAAATCAATTCTTTAAAAATCATCTATTTAATTAAATAAACCAGAAAGTGGAACCACTGGGATAACCTGAATACCTATACAGGTTACAAAATACTTATTCTCTTTAATTATTAGAGGAAAAATCTTTTGTTATAGCAGACACTTGCGTTAACACTAAGTCATTGAGCAGTAAACATCATCAGACGCTCCAATATCTACCAGTACTGCAGATGGGATGGATGCCCCTACTGGAAGAGGCCTTGACTTCCCTCTGGAGTTGGTTGTTTGTCAGTAACAGTTGGATAACTCTGTGATGGAGCTGCAATGTGGGAGGTTGTAGGCATTGTCCTTGCTCCCGAAAGCGGACCAGAGCAGAGAGTTAGGGTATATTTTCATTAGAGGCTTATTAAATTTGTGAATCTGTTTCTTGATTTTTAAGTGAATCATGAGGATTTCGATAAATTGTATTGTAGGACAAAATTGTTGTTGCGATCAACATTTGTTTTGTTGATATGGGGGATAGTATTTTTGATGTTTCAAAAGACTCATCAAGCAATGATACGAGAGCATAGTCCAACTGAAGTTAGATGTAGGAAGAGATTTTATATGAAACCTTCAGTGTTAAGAGGAAGGTGCAGGAATCATGCTTCCACGAATTAATCTAATAGAAAGGTGTGTTAAGTTGTGGTAGGTGGTCATGGTTGGAAAAGGCCATATGAAGTTTAGATGGTCTAAAAGAAGACCTCCAGTAAAGCCCATCGGGGCTAGGAAGAAGGGGATGGTGTGGTGACCAGGATTGTCACAAGATAATATACTGTCTTCCCCTACAGGGGTTAGGATATACCAAAATTCTTTCAAAGAAATTACCATAATTCCTTCCTCAGATAGTTTTATTCTGTTTTGTTTTGCTTTGCTGTGGTGGTGTATAATATTTCATTAATATTTACCCAGTTACCTGATAATTTAAACATTTCTAATTAAAATAGTTTTATTTTTTAAAAATCCAACATTAATAACTACCTCGTTCAACGCTGATATATTTGTTTCAATGGCTCTTGAAAGTTTTTGGAAAAAACAAAAACTGTGTTTGAAACTTAAATAAAGCTTGCAACTTCCAAACCAATTTTTAGAGTTAGAACAAGATGAAAGATTTCCTAAACCTTCATTTATTATATTAAATCTTTTATGTAATTTTAACAGAAAAAAAATCATTTTTGTTGTCCAGCAACATTTACAAAAATTGATTTGAATGTATCTCAAAAAAAAGAAAAATGTTTAACAGTAAAGATTATAAGGATTATTATTTAATAATATTAAAACCACCAATAAAAGCTTAAAAAAATCATAAAACTCACAATAATCATTAAATTAATTTTTATTAATGTAACTATAAATGTTAATTGTAAAAAAAAGTAATTTAATAATTAGTTGTGTAGCTTTTTAATACTTCTAACTTTCAACTAAAAACTAAACACAATCTTTCAGAAAAAAATTAATGTCAGTGTGTTTAAAAGAAAGATGACAGATTGCAGCTCATGGATGTTTTCAATTGTGTACATCGAGGCAAATAGTTTATAAGAGTCAGAGTTGATGAGAAGGAAGGTTCATGAACTAGGTTCTCAAAACTCAATTACGCATCATAAATGAACAAAATTTATTAAACAGCTTTATGTAACAGGATGTATTAAAAGTTATGAATTCTTGCTGAAACCAAATAAGATGAAATCAATAAAATAAGAATGTAAAGCTCACTAGGAAAACTGTTATTCCATACAAAAAAAATGCTATTCAAATTTTCAAACAAGCAAATAAGTTACAGCATTAAGGAGAGTTGAAAGTTTTTTTTTTACTTTTTTTTCTTTACTTAAAATGTAATTTATTTATTCTTTCACCTTATAATGACCAAACGAAAGGAATATTTAAAAAGAGTACATAAAGGAAATGGGTATTATAAAAAAGGTATTCATGGAAAAAACGAACCCACTAACAGTTGCGATTATACACATATCAAAAATCAAGTAGTTCACAACCTAGTTCGTCAAAAAGGAAACTGCATACAAGTCACATTAGTTTTGAAGAATTAACAGTCTCAGCAATTTAATTACTAATTTTAAAAGTTTAGTTTCATTATTTACTAGTTGTGTACATTGTAAAAAGTGCAGTGAAGTAACTTTAGAAAAAGAATAAAAAATATCTTGCAAGTTAGTTGTATTATGTATGAACTGTTGGGAGAAAATTGTGAGGTTACAGCTATTATGGGTGGTTACAGATTAGGTTATGGATGTGGAGGTGTTATCTAAATATTGTAATGGGTGTTTGTCTGCAAAAACTGCAAATGAAAAAGAAAAACAAACATGAAGTACTGCCAAAAAAATTATGAAGAATCCAATGATGATGGTCCGATGTTCTAAGGTTCAAATCCTAGTAAAGGTAGTTTTACTTTTATATTGATTTGAATACTAGATTGTGGATATTGGTGTTCTTTGGTGGTTGGGTTTCAATTAAACACACTCTCAGGAATGGTCGACCTGAGACTGTACAAGACTACACTTCATTTAAAATTCACACACATCATCCTCTGAAATAATACCTTATGGTGATTCCAGAGGCTAAACAGAAAAAGAGAGATATGCACTACATTCCATAGAGTGGCTGGGAAGTCAGCATACCCTAAAGTTAACAAAAAATATGAGTTAGGATATGTGTTTAGAACATAAGATATTTTTGTTGGGGTTGGTTGGCAACAGTTTTTTACATCACACACTGAGTAAAATATAGTTGTGCTAAAATGGCTGAAGTAGTTACAGCATTGAGGAGCGGTTAATGACAACTGTTTGGGTTCATGAACAACATATGAATCAAACAATGAAGCCAATTACTGATATGTTTTGGCAACGCTTTAATAAGCTGCCACCACGAAAAGCAACAGTGTTGGTTTGGGAAAAACATGCGTTTGAATTAGGCAGTGTTAAAGATAGGTAAACCAAACTAAACACGGGTTACAAACTGTGCTGCTGTTGCAGTTTCCATTAAACAATCCTTAATGAAATCAACTCGTAAACAGTCAGCTCAACTTTGTATACCGTGGACGACAATGCAAAATCATATGAAAAAAAGGACTCAAAAGTTACGCCAATCCATCCGATGTTCATCAGTGAACTGTCAGATGCAGACATGGAACGTCGAGCTGCATCCTGCCAGACTATTAGAAAATTCCCTGCTGCACTCCACTATGGAAAGGTGTTCAAATGAGCAACCTATCGCAGTTCACGTGCCAGAAATGTGTTATTTTGAGCAAAAGAAAATCCTTATTACATGACAGAGTTTGAAAGAAATCCATTGCACGTAATGATATGGGCTGGAAATGACAGCTTGTCATTTGTTTGGTTCTTATTTTTTTGAAGAAAAGTGAATGCACAAACTTATTTAGAGATGTAGCCTCCAAGAGAAGGACATCATGGAACGTGTATGGTTGCAGCAGAATGGAGCGCCTGCACATTTTGCTCTATCAGTCTGCATATTTCTAAATAAAAAATGTCCAGGATATTGGACTGGCCACGGTACTCCATAATCATGGCCATCACGAAATCCATATCTCATCACACCAGACTATTCATAATGGGGAATTATCAAGGCACACATATCTGCACCACAAATGAAGAATTTGTGATGCTTGAAGGATGCCTTCCATAACGTAATACCAGAAATGCCCTATCGCATGTCACAAAAGAAATGGTGACGTATTAAATTGTGCATGCGACATGAAAGCGAACACACAGACCCACTGGACCATTAAAAGTAACATTATGTATCAATTGAGTATATAAAATAATTCATTATTATATCGCATTTTTCATTTATAACTCGTATAATTTTGGTTCTAATTTTAGGGGGCACAGTGGCTTCCCGACCACATGTAGAAACAATGTTCAATAATTTTTTTCTTTTTTTTAATAACTTACCCAATTCAAAAAGATCACCATCCTTATGGACAAACGCTACAAAATGGAAATTAACTGGATCTGTTGGTTCAGGAGCCTGAAAGTAAAAATAAATAATTTAAATTTGGTATACATGATTATTGTGATAAGTTAGATGCAAATTGAATTCTTCAATATTTATAAATCCATAGTACACAAATTAAGCACGTAAAACAACTGTTTCGAGGTGTAGAAAGAGAAGTTTTTTAATTTAATAATCTGATAACAATAAATAAACGAATGGATTAAAAATAAGATCACAAGATTAAAACAAAATAATAATTAACTGCAAAGGCACTTTTCTAGTACCAATTTTAATTTGAATGGCAATTACAATAAATTTAGTTTTAGAAATATCCCTTATAAACTGCGTTTATTTCATTTTATTGGTATTCAGCTAAATAAAACTTCTAACATTTTTTATAAATATTAAAAATGATTAACTACTCATTTTAAATTACTGGAAAATTTTCTTTCAAATCTTTTTGGAGCTCATTATGTATTGTGGCACCAGTAACTCAACTAACAATGGAGTTTCATAAGTAGCTCCAAAAATTTTTACAGAAAAACAATTTTCCATATAATTTTACACTGCATTAATTACAGATGTAGGCATTTCACTTGGCATGTAGCTTGTCAGCATAGTCTCTGTTCCTTTTCATCCCCAGTCCATTGTCTAGAGTAGTTTCAAATAACTAATTAAGATTCATTCACAACTATAATAGCTTGTTAAGTTTGTCATGTAAATTGGCTAATTATATCTGTTTAGATTCTTATTTTCATTGCCGTAATAAAATTAAAGATAAGGTAATAAAATATAACAAACTAAAATTTGCTTGATAATTAAAACAGAAATCAATATATGTATGAAACACTATTGAATGGAAAAAACTGTTCTTTCTTGAAAATTTGGATTTTTTTTTAAACACCAGGATTGAATTGTTTTAGGAAATGGTTAAGTAGTTTATATGAACCTTATATGAACACAAATAAATTTATCTTAATGTTCTTGTTATCAAATTTAAGATAAAGATGCATCAAATTAATTAACAAAGAAAATGTCCACATTTTTGATCCAGCACTTTTGATAACTTAAAAAAAAGAATATTTCAAAGAATCATAAAATAAAAAAAGAAATACAAAAATTATAATTAAAAATAATAAATAATAAATTCAAACTAAATAAGTGATGAAACTTACTTCAGTTTGTCCTTCCTGGGCTATCTCTTTGTGAGTATTAATAATTCCAAGAGCATTCTGCAATAGTTCACCTCTTTTTTCTGGATTCAA
The DNA here is from genome assembly GCF_047948215.1 of Lycorma delicatula. Taxonomy (NCBI): domain Eukaryota; kingdom Metazoa; phylum Arthropoda; class Insecta; order Hemiptera; family Fulgoridae; genus Lycorma; species Lycorma delicatula. Next base: position 87,626,217 of record NC_134462.1, read on the forward strand.
CGGTATTGAATCATCTAAAAATTGCTTCAAATGACCATCACCCAACCGAATCCTAAAAATGCAAACATAAAATAAATTTTTTTATAAAGATATAAAACTACATTTATGCTTAATCACAGATGAAAATGAAAAAAAGAAATATTTTTACATGTGGATAATTAATCTAGAGGTTGATTACTACACAAAAAGAAGACTAAAAAACCAAACAGGATTTTAAATGATTTATATTATAAATTTGCTCTCCTTTCTACAATAACAGAACAAACACTACGTTAATAACTAAATATTATATTTTATTAAAAAACTTGTCATATACTGAGTAATGAATATAAATGAGTACTCATTTCAAGTTTTAGAAAAACCTGAAACCGTAATCACATCTTATAAGAATACTGCTTCATAAAATGATATCACACCAACTATTACTCAGCAGTTAAGTCTTATCTAGTGTCAGGTGAACCATCACAACGGCAGTGCCATTAACGCCCCAACAGAAGTACGCTATAATACAGGCATTAAAACTTTACTGTTATTATATTTTTAAATGAATATGAATCATTTATAGTGAATTCACAAAAATACAGTAGTAATTTTCATCAAACATTCATTAACACGTTCTATCATAATGACTGTGATGGTTAGACCATCATTGTTCGGCACTGTATAAAGAGATGGGAAATCACCAAACTCATACTTCTTTACACCTGTACATTGCATCACAAGGTAAATGCTGCACTACATGTCCAAAAATAATATATTCTCAACTCTTTTATAATAAAAGCCAGAGGCTTTTATTTATTTTTACTCTACTTTTCTACAATCCCACGCTAGACTCCTCCACTGCTTATGTTTTGTTTATATGAGATTGTATTACAAATTTTGTACTATAGAAAACGGTTGGTTGAATTTCCAACTCTTTATTTGTAAATCTTAATACTATTTTTGAATTTAATATTAATTTCAGAATAAAACTGAATCTGATAGAGGATAGATAAGAAAGGATAAAAAGCTTCTTCAACTAAAGAAATGATTTTTGACTCGATTTAACTGAAAAATAGTCTAGTCAGAATTTAAAAAAATTAAAATTCTATCTGTAAAAAAGTCAAACCACTGATACAAAAACTATATAAAAATTAAATTTCTATTTTCTGCTAGTTAATCAGAAATTTTGTGCAAATGGGTTAACCAGATAAAACTTATCATCTGAATCTGGAGTGGAGTCAGATAATACAGGGTATATAACTTCTCCTGGGACTTCTATAACCTGTTCTACTCGTAAAAATAATGGAAATAGTTCATATAAACATATGTCCTAAAATACTTTGCAAGTTACAGCTAGTGAAAGAATTTATTTGGATTTAAGTTAACCCAATGAAATGAGGTCATACTGAAATATTTCTGACAATTGAAGGGGCAGAATTTAGTGATTTATGTTTTTGACCAGCAAAATCAAATAAAATAGATCCCAGAACCGTACCTAGATTAGTTTTTGAGATCTAGGACGAAAACCAATAGATTGGGGTATAAAAAAACTGTTTTTTTTATGTTTGATGTACAATAACTTTGTTAAGTAGATAATAAACACATAAAACTTTGAAACAAAACTTGCACAGTTTAATTCTGAACAAAATGGTGTAATATCAGCTGAATAAAACTAAGAAAAATTAAAAATATTTGAATTTTATTGAGAAAACTTACACTATACCAACGCGTACCAGTTTGTAATAAATGTTCAAAAGTGAACCTGCCATTTTCAACACATTTCTTGGCGTACGTACTGCTTTTTTATTGCACTTTTTAGTTCTACAGGGCTGTCCTTAAATTGCTCAGCCACATCCATAATGTGGAAAATTATTTCCTCACGAGAATGTATTTTTGTTTTGTATATAATATTTTTCATCCATCCCCAAACGCAAAAATCTAAAGATGTTAGATCAGGTGATCTTGATGGCCAGAAATGTGGACCTCAACAACAGATATATTTCTCAGGGAAATGATGGTTTAGGCGAGTGGAAATGGCACAAGAGAAGTAGAGAGGTGCACCATCGTGCTGGAAAAATATAGTTTGCATCTCTCGGCGCTAGAGGAACATCTTCGAGCAGCTGTGGCAATTCTTCTTAAAGAAAGTACAGGTAGACCTCAGTATTTAAGCAGTCAGGTAATATGAACAGTTCAAACAGATTGTGAAGAAGGCCATACCATACACTGATGCGAAATTGGTCTTGAAAATTGCCTTTCACAGTTTCACGCTTATTGCATAAGTTGTTGACACCATCTTGAGTGAAATTTGCCACATTGGTAAACAAAACATACTTGTAGAGTTATTTATTTGTATTCCACCAATTGCAGAACTCCAAGCAAAGCAGACCGTCTCCTGGGGGTAGATGTTGAACTGGTTGTACATGATAAAACTTGTTTTGTTTGTGTCCTCCACACCATCAAATACAAACCTCTGATAATAATTTCATCAATAATGGGCAGATCATTCATAGTTGGTGCAAATACTAGGCATTGAACTCGTTTCCCGAACATTGTGAAAAGTCACACTAATTGTTTTGGCATTTGGAATCCTGCGATTCAGAAAAAAATACTTAATATTCTACTGCAGCATTACCATTACACATACCCAAAATGAATACTATAATAACGTATTCCTCTGGTGTAAATAAGTACCAGCATTACTTCAACGATAAACCGATCACGTTTAAAATAAAGTTCAAAGAAAACTTTCGTTAACAACAGCACAAATCACAATACCTGATGTATTTTACCTTACAGAATGATTTAAACACTAATATAGTATTGAACATTGTTTATCAGCTAACGTTATTTTATTGACGACTTAAATAATTTTTCAATTTATTGTATGCCATTAATAAAAAAATTATTACCTAAGTAATTTTTATTTTAAAATTGTTTTTAATTTCCACCACCTTTTTTTAATTTTTTAACGGTTACATTAAATTTAATTTTTGTCTACATTAAATAAGTATTTTTTCTGACAAATACAGTAAAGAACTGTTTCTAAATAAGATTCAAAATTTTCTTTCTTTGCTTTATCCAACTTATACCATTTCTTAGAATTAAATTCTCTATAAGTTTACTGCGTTTATTACCCACTTAAAGTTACTGTATGTCAAACATAAATTTTTTTTATCCCAATTTATGTGTTTTCACCACAAATTTCTCAATAATTACTACAGATATGGTTCTGGGACCTACTTAATTTGATTTTTTCAGGTCAAAAACGGTAACAAATCACTAATTCTACCCCTCAATTAAGTTCTAAAAATTTTAGTATGACCTCATTTCACCAGGGTAGCTCACAAACTTCGCATTTTAGGACATATGTTTATAATGAACTTTATCCATTATTTTCAAAATTCGAATAGGTTATTAAAGTCCCAGGAAAACTTGTGATATACCCTGTATAATGATAAAACTACAAAAAAAAAATTGAATTATCATACATATTACATACTAAGGCTCTAATCAAAATGTTATATACGTAAAAAGTCAATAACAATTGTCCTTAACAATTTTTGCTCTACTGGTTGGCAATCACACAGTAATTGGACTAACTGCCATTAATATTTTAATTACACACACAATAATGTTACATATAAATAAACATGTATCTCATAACATCGGTATTTTTATTATTCTATGACAATAATTTAATGCATACCGTATTCATTAAACATTCTGCAACCTCTGTAGCAGGCTGATAACATTATTGTCTTTTATCTAAAATGTTCTGGTTCTAATCGGTCAGGCTAAGCATTTTAATTACAAAACAGAACTCATTTCTAACAATCATTAAAAACAAGATCTTAATTGGGTAGTAGCCTACAGTTGAGAGTAATAAATGTGAACAATACTAATTAAAAATACAGAGAAAAGATAATTTTATATGTATTTATCTTGGTACCAAACAAAGATCAAAATTTTAAGCAAATATATAAATATAAATTAAATACTGACTGATCCAAGTTATTGGCTACACTGTGGATCAAAGCAATAGTGCCACATGCATTATGAACGTATTGTTTCAGAAAGTAAATGTCATCTGGCACTTTCTGGCCCTTCTCTTTAATTTCATCTTCTTGTTGCTTCTTATATTCCTCATACTGAAAAAAACATTCACAAACAAACAAATTTTAATAAGACTATGAATTCAAAACAGCTTTACAATTTTAGAAAATGTATATTTGTTACCGATGTTATAAATTTTGCATTCGACAAACTATACAACAAAAAAACTGCAAATATGTCAGCATCCTTGCTAATATAAATAAAAAAGTAATTATCGAATGAAGTTAAATTCACTCTCCACCATTTAACTAGATTTTCTTAGCGGGAAAGCATTTAGAATAACAAAAAAAACTTTGGTCAACTGAAAGGAGCAAATACCTCACATATGCACAAGTATATTAAGTTCTGAACAATTTTTAATTAATATCCATTTTTAGTAACTAAAATTATTTTCTTTGTTTTTCACAATACAAAATGAACAATACACATATAACCAGGATTAAAACAGACTAACTATTCAGTATTCCATAATGAGGTCGAAAATTTACATTTAAGAATGTAAATTTTCAGGTAAAAATATTACTAGATATAAATGTAAACAAGACAAATCACTTGTTATTACTGCAGAATACAAATAAAAGCCACGTATAACACATCTGATGGAAGCTTACTACTAATACCATTCATAGTCCTTAAATAAACATGCAGTCATAAACATACTCATTTGTATAAGTCTCAATGGATTACATGTGGGTGTCCTCCAGATCAGATTTGAAGATTTATATCAAAAAATTTAAATTGAATAGCAACTGCGTTAATTTCCCACTATTCTAATACTGTAATCCACAGTATCATTTTATATCAAATAAAATACACTTTACACTTGTTCAATAATGTTTTAATGTTACCTGTTAAGGTTTACATTTTTAAGTATATTATGTTTAATATAAATTATATTATTGTGTTATGTTTATGATGTATGAGATGAGATGATCATGACAGTCTGAAATAATAAACAAGAATGAACAATACAGTGAAAATTAATAAAATATATTAAATATCAGCTGTAATTGAACTGAATATGTATATTCAGTTCAATATGTATATAAAAAGCTGTAGCTTTCTATAAAGAAGATGAGACAGCGGTTAAATTTATTTATAAAAATATAGAGGAAATAACATATATGATACTGAACATACTGCCTGCAAAAAAAATCATTAAAGATTTTTTTCTTCTTGATATTATAATAGAACATTGTAAGTAATAACATAATGACAACATTAGCAGTTTTTTATTTGTAATTTCAAAGTTGTGTACATAAAAAATAAATAAATAATATAATTATTTATATCTTGATGCACATTAATGATACATAATTACAATCGTGCATGTTGGTTCAAATAACTGTACCTAAGTACACCTTCAATTATTCAAAACGTATGTCGCTGGATCATTAATATCTTTAAAGTCTTTAGTGTGATCAATATATATTTAATTTTTAACACATTTAGATACATTTTCACTTATTTAAATATTATATTATTAGTAACATCTCACATTGCTGAGTTTAAAAATGACTACATGTACAATATTTATGTTTAAAAAGTATTATAATTAATATTTAGTATTAAGTATAGTATAGTATTAATATTATATTAAGTATTTATTCATATTTAGTTTCACATTTTAAGTTGCATCTTTTACAGATTGATTTACACTGACAATACTATTAAGAAGACAAAATATATAACACAGCTGATGAATTCAACTAGATTAACAAATTTATAAGCTTTACCTAAGTAAAAAGTGTTACATAGTTTATTTATCATTAATAAGGACATGAAACTAAACACATGATAAATAATAATAATATGAATACAATGTAATAACATATAATTGTACAAAATAAATAATATAACCATAATGCTACTAAATAAAGAACTAATGTACATATTGCTACTGTATTATAATGAAAATAAATGTTGAATCATTGCTAAACTCAAATAGTACGAGGGTTATATGAAATGTTTTGAGTCTCAACGTCAATTGTTTTGAGTCTATGCGTGAAATGTAAAACCATTGTGTTGTAATAGTTTAGAAATATTGGTTTTTAGTTGAATGACTTCATTTAAGCTGTCTCCTTCTGTAATAAGGTCATCGACATAGAAGTCATTTCATTGTGGATGATCCACAAGCATTGGCTTGCGGATAATTAATTTAATTTTCATTGGCTATTTGTATTAGACATCATGTGGCTAAGAATGGAGCACAAACAGTTCCATAGGTTACTGTACGTAATGCATAGTGCTTTATTTCCTGATCTGAAGAATCACGCCATAATATATGCTGCAAATTTGAATCACTAGGTGTAACTAAAACCGGATGATACATCTTTGCTAAGTTTGATGTAATGATATATTTACGGGTCCTGAATCTAATCATTATTGAAAATAAAGATCTTGCTAGACTACAGGACCAACTAATAGAATATCATTAAGAGATAGACTGTTATAATGTTTTAACCGAACCATTGTTGGTTGATTGTTTAATTAACAAGTCATCAGAGTTAAGTGATGACATGTGTCACAAATCTAGATACTCATGAATGAAAGTGGAATAGTCTCTTTAAAGGTTGGAGTTATTAGTTAGTTGTTTTTATAAATATAAAAATCTATTACTAGCATTAACAAAGAAATCACCCGATTGAACGTTATCAGATTTTCGTAGCAATGACACTATGAATCTGCCGTGCTCATCTCATGTAAAATTGAATTGAAAATGTTTTTTGCATGTGGCGTTTCATCAAGTGTATTGTCAGTATAAATTTCTTCTATCTTCCAAAAGTTTTCAATTATATTTGAAAGATTTGTAAAATCTTTACAAGCAAAAAATGATGTTATAATAGAAATTATTACCTTGAACATTAATAGGAAGACAACTGCTTAAGATATATCCTAACTTGGTTTCTTGTATAATAGGATATTTAAAATTTTGCATAAATTTCCGAGGGAGAATAAGTCTGAAGGAAAACTGAGCTCCAATGAGTATATCAATACCATTCATTACATTAAAATCAGGATCTTCCAAAAATAAGTTATTAGGTAAACTAAGATGTGAAATGTTAAATGTGTATGTTGGAGGATAATCAGCTATGTTTGAAAGAACAGCACATTGCGCCATATATGAAAATTCCAAATATAAAAAATGCAATGTAATTACAACCATATATTGGGATTGAGAAAGTGAATTATTTATTCCTGTAATGGGAAGATTAATCTTTACAACGGGAGCACTAACCTTTGGGCAAAATTTACCCAAAATTTGAACAAAAATTTACTTGACTTCATGAATCTAACAAGAGCCGACATGCTTGAACATCACCATGAACATTATTGGAATTACATATTGCCGTAGATAAAATTATGTTTTTGTCAGATTGCAATTTAAATAAAGAATGGTTATTATTATCAGACTTATTATTGTCATTTAATTTAAATTCAATAAATTCACCCATATGAACAAGAGTTGTTTCTGAGAGACGTTTTTATGTATATTAGTAGAATGACATTCATTGACAGAATGGCCTTTATGACAATTATTATGTCACAAAAAATCTCCTCATTCATCAGTGACAAATTTAAAAAATTCTTACAAGCATACAAATGATGATTATAATTACAAAGCAGACATTGTTTATAACTAGATTCTGAATAACAACAAAGATTATTTCTCTATACTGTTTATTAGTATTTGAAGTGAATCTTTTAGTAAAAAATCTGGTTGCATTGTTATAAAGCTGTCCTTTAGCATTATTTCCTATGCTATCTTGATGAATTAACCTATCTGGATTGGTATTCTCAAGAATTTGACATCTTGAATCAAGGAATGCTAACAAATCTTGAAAGGTGGGAAACTGTTGACTTAATAGTTCCTCCTTGCACATTTAGAAGTGTTGTAATTTAATTTTGAAATTAAAAGTTGAAATACAATGAATTCATATATTTTAATTGGAATTTGCAGTACCTCTAAAGCATTTACATAAGAAAACAGTTCATTAATAAATCTGGACAACATGTCCAAAGATTCTCCCTTTAAAGCATTTTTAACTTTAAAATTTGTTCAGCATTATGAAAGGCAATTATATACTTTGTCAAATCGCTTTTTTAATAGCTCTAGTGCAATGACATAATTTTCCTTTGCAATAGGCAAATTCTTAATAATGACCAACGCATCCTTCAAAGAAGAATGTAGGCAATGCAATTTTTGTAAGTTTGTCAAATCATTTCTACTATGCACCAGTTCATTGAAGATTCTATAGTAATGCTGGCTATCTTAATACATTACCCTTAAATATTGGTATATTAATTGCCTGCAATTGTAATTGGTTAATTGCTATGATTACACTAGTTTTTTCTTGAATTACTGTCCTTTTTATTTTCTATCAGATATTGCAATCTACATTCAATGGAACATACATCATCTTCAACTTGAATATGGTCTGATGAGAGAACATCAGATTCCGTTTTGACATGAGACTGTATAACTTTATATTTACTCAGTAAATCAAGATTTCTCAACTTGATTTATAGGGCTGAAACATCAAATTTATCAGTGAATGTACTGATTTTGTATAATAGCGGCTTTTTATAACAGTCCCTCTCTGTTTTAAATTGTTCCTTATCCATGATAATGAAATTCTTAATACTATAAATTAAGTAAAAAATAAATAAAGTAATATTATGTGAATACTGAACAGATACGGTGGCGTAAACATTCCATTGTAAGATGGCAATTGATCAATTTCTTCCTTTATGTATTAATCTGGTTCCAATACTGAAGATTAAGCATAATTATAATTTGAAGAATAAAAACTTTAAATTTGTACACTATAAAATATAAACCTTCAAATCCGAAGAGGAGGACCAACCATAGTGAAATAAGCATGTACCAGGTACAGAAATTCATAAATAAACTGAGTTAAGGACTGATGAATCTGCCTCAAAATTTGCATTCCACTCTACAAACCTGCATTAAATACTAAAAGAAACTTTTAATATTACTTTTAAACAATTCAAAGAAACCAAAAATTTATTAAATATTTAGGTAACAGCAATGGAATGACCATAAAAAGATTATCAATAAAAACCAGCATCTTAATATTTTAACATCTTTAATATATAGCAAAAATTAACTTGAAACAAATAAATTAAATAAAAACACACTGACCTTATCATTTGATGGGAACAACATAATTAAAGCAAGTGCAGGTCTGGGCACAACAGCCAATGCATCAGAATCAAGACCATAAACATCTGAAACTTGCCATTTATTGGGCAATCCCAAGTTTGTCAAGAACTAAATAACAGAAACAAAAAAAAAGAAGCTTAATAATAAAATAATACATAGCAAGGGATCTAAATATATAAAGCACAATTTTACAGGATTTAGATTTAAAAACTTTCTCTTCTTTTAATTATCCTAACCTTTTTTAAAAAAAAAGTGAAATGGCTGAGAATTCTTTTGTTCAGAATAACTATCTTGAGATTTGGTAGTTAAATAAAGCTACTGTCCCTGTTATCAAATAACAGGAAAACAGCTCACTGTACTTCAAATCACATCATTTATAATTCATTATGTAAATAGACTTTTTCATGCAGTAAGTTTATAATCATGTTATTTTTTTAAATGAGTTTTTTTAATATAAGTTTAACTACAACGTAAAGCAGTTACAGCACTATTAATATAATGAAAATTATATTACTTTTATACTACTTATAAATTACATATATTTATACTTTTATATTACTTATTAATTATTTTTTACTAGTAATACAATGAAAATATATTTACTTGTACAATTTCTTAAAAAATGATGTAATCAAAATGAAAAGTCATAGTAAACTTTTTAAATGTTAAGCAGGCAATAAAATTGAAATAATATAGGTGAATAAATTAAAATTCAAACTAAAAAGTTATAAATGTGATGTTTTTATTAAAAACACAATTATTGACATGGACAATTAACCCAATCAGAATTGAAATTATATAGGATGTACAAAAAAAATCAAGGTTTTAAAGCTATTCAATATTGACTTTAGGCAATAAATCACAAATAAAAAGAAGTAACTCCTAACAGTTTTCTCTACAAGTATTCAATGTGAGCTCCTTTTATCACATGACAAACATCCAACTGATACAACAGTTTGCCTCTTACTTTTAATAGCATATCTGGAGTTATGGAAGCAACAGCTGCTTCAATTCTGTGCCTCAAATAGGTAATCAGTAGGCAACAGAGGTACATACACAAGATCTTTTATAAACCCCTAAAAAAAAAATCATGTAGGGTCAGATCAGGTGACCTTAGAGGCCACCACAAACAAGAGGCTGGGGTAAACATCATTTAATCAACCCCATAAAAAATGTCAGTGAAAAGTGCAGATATTGTTGCCCAATAAAATTATCTGCTCAATCTTGCATTTGAGGAAAGAGCTGTGAGCCTAGTGATAGGGACACAGCAACATATCATAATAACTCCTGTTATGCTTGCTTCAATAAAAAATAATTACCTGTAAACTTGCCGTCAAGCTACCAACAAAAAAGTTTAATTTCAAGGAAACCTTTTTGCATTGTAAGAGTTCATGGGGATTTTCTGACACCCAGATGTGGACATTGTGTGTGTTAACATTTTCACTAATATGAAATAACAACTCATCACCAAACACAATAATATCAAGAAAGTTATCATCTTCATGCTGCAACATTTTGATTACAGGTCGGCAAGCATAGCGTAATCAGTAATAGCTTAAATGACATGGATGCATGTCAAGTAGTATTTCTTCACAACATTCCACATTGTCATTACCGGCATCGCTAGTCTGCAGCCAGCTTTTTTAATAGATTTTTTAGAATTAGGCAAGAAAGACTCTCAGATACATTTAATAGTTTCTTCAGAAACTTTCAGTCATCCCATACTCTTCCCTTTAAACAGATAGCCAGTTGTTTCCAACAGATTATGCCATTGATGAATGTTATTATCACTTGGAGGATCACAATTAAACTTTTTACACAATGCACATTGTACTACATATTTACATTTAGCAAACTGTAAAAAACAGAAGGCTTTCAGTTCAGGAGTTGCCATCTTGCTAGTGGCATTGTCAAGCAGAAATACATGGAATCAATCTATGGCTATATGCATAACAAAAACTGTCCTTCTTGCTTTTGTAAGGGTTAAGAAACTCTTAGTTTTTTATTTTTAAATTAAAGAAAATAATAAACTCAGTAATTAGCACAAGGATATAGAAATAAATTAATACAATCAAATTACCCCTAAACTTGACCAAACTGAATTGATTCCTGTCATCTACTATGCTTTCACTGTGTAATTGAATTACTCAGAAAGGTCTTTTCACTCCAATATACTACCAATGAGCATACACAAATATTTTATCATTTTCAGGATTTTTATTCTTTTTAAGTAACAAAATGTTTATTCTATAAATATTTAATATAATAAATTCATAACATTTAACCTACACAATGTAACAGGTAGAAAATCAACATTTAAATTCTTTTAATCAATATTTTCCAACATTTTAATATGAAACAGAAATGGCCATCATTTAATTTTCTAGTATTTAAATGGATTAAAAATAAAAAAAATTCCCTAGCATTACTTAACTTTAATTACATCATACTTTTGATGTAACTACAACTACAAAATCTCTTTCAGCATGACATTTGATATTATGTTTTTCACAGCGATATGTATTATTCCAGATGTAACTATCTATAGACTGATAATGACGGCAATTGTTATCAATATGACAATGATTTAAACAAAAAGCTTTAAATTAAACAGAAATTAATCTTTTATATGTTTCACCAACACAGAACTTTATGTGGACTCCTAAAAACATACTACAACCAATGTTTTCACACTCTGCTATTACCCATGAATCAACAATAATGGTAACTACTGAAGAAACAAGGTTTGGAAATAAGATATGGTTATTCAGTATTATCAACACATATTAATTAAAATCAATATTAAACATTTTACAGTACTTAAGAGTAAGAAATTCATAAACCCATTATCAAATTACCAATATACAAACTTCCCAAAATCTAGAAATTTAGTAAATGCCCTTATGACAAAATGAACTGGATATGAGTGGACATATGACTGGTATAAAATTATATAGCAGGTTGATAGAACAGTAACTGTTCATGGACTACCTTATCTGCCACCAATATTAAGAAAGGATGTGATGATGCATTCTTTTTTTATAAATTCTTTTAAAAAGGAATCTGACAAATATATGATAATATAACACTAATACATTATATGTAACAATTATGTTTTATTTGTTCATTAATGTAGACTGGCAGTGCTAAATAATAATTGTTCTTATCTCCAATTAATTGTCAGCTTTACCATAGTCCTTTCAAAATCACCTTGAAAAATCTATGATTTCCCATTAAAATGTAAAAAAAAAACCCTAAAAGAACTGTTTAGCATTTCACAATAACATCTGACAAATGTTTTTTTTATTTTTTTTCTTCTTTTATTTTTATCTCACCCTGCTTGTGAGTTGTAGCCACTTTTGTTTAGCAGTGCATGCTAATTTTTTACTTTGCAAACATTACCAGACTGGATTATGCAAAAACATTGCAACATACACCATTCTTTTCTCATTAAATTCTCTTTTTTAATATAGATCTTTTTTAAAGCCTTATTAAAAATTGTATACTCAATGAATAATAAGCTATACAAATAACAGAGGTCCTACTAAAATAAAATATAAAAATAAATTTTATTTACATAAATAGAGAGTACGCAGTTTAAAATGTGCAAACTGCCATTTGGTGTATATCAGGATGACATATCGATCTTTTTTTATTAGAATTAATGAACACATTAATTGTAAATAAAGAAAACAGAACGATCCAATTTTGCCAGACATATCATAGAACATAATCACAATTACAACCCAAATAATTTTATTAAAACTCTTGAATATTCTAATAACATTCATAAAATAAATATTTTAGAAAAATATTATATAGACTTAAATAATACAAGATTGATAAATGAACGAACGAATTCTGAAAATGATATTCAAACAAATATTAAACAATAATTTTGACTAGTTTGTAAGACTGTTTCATACCAATAAACTTAACAATTGTGGCCTTCTTACTGACATGACGGATAACGTTGACTTTATTTTACCTCTTTGACGATAAATTGTTACATTTATTTTAAAATTATTTTATTACAATTATTGATATGTGAAGTAAACATTTGTAATGTATATTACATCACTGTTCTGAGGATGGAGTAATAATTTCTGAAAGCACTCTAATATAGATAATACTAATGTATGTTGGTAGGGAGAAATTATAATTATATAAATAATTATATATTATTACAAACAGGCCATGTTTATCAAAATTAATAAAATATGTAACAGAAGTGCTTCGTTAGTGAGTAAGGCAGGTAAAAGATTTTTCGCTGACTTCACCTTCAGTAAATATAAGCTAGATTGTAATTCTTGGGATCAAAATTACAGGGTAAATTTAGTGGTTTTATATGAAACTTGCCTGAAAAACTGGAAAAAAAATAATCCCCAGAATTTATTTTTTGTAGTTTTTGAGAAATCTAAGGTAAAAGACCCAAGATTGAGGTCAAAAACATTCTATTTATGTTTGGCGTAAAATAACTTTGTTAAATGGATAATAACTACACTAACGCTTTAAAGAAAACTTCTACAGAAATTAATTCTGATTAAAATGATATGAATAAAGCCTATAGAAACTAAATACAAACCTAAGAATTTCAAAGTCTATTACAAACAAAACACATCAAAATATCGCAGATTTTAATAGGATGTTTCTGGCGGCTTTCTGTTTTTCAACAGGGTTGTTTTATATCAGTTGAATTGCACTGAAATTTCTGTTAACTAACTCTTCTCTTATATTACACTGTTAAACTTGTTCAGAGTCAAATATCAAAGGTGAAATTTTCACTTCAGTTTGCTCTATTTAGATATATATTATGTGGAAAAATTGGATGTTTACCCCAAGTCCTACAAGAGATATCAAAGCTCATACTTTAGAAAATTAAAAAGTCTTAATTTTCAGAAATATAAAAGAAAAGGAAACATATCAATGTTGAAAGAATGGAACTCATTTACCTAGCTTTAGTGAGTGTGCTACCATACATAATTACTATTATGTATGCTACCATATACTATTATGTAATAAAAAAGTAAACTTTGATATTTCACACTTTCATCGCATATTTAATATCAAAAATTTTGATGTGGACACCACATGACTTCCTTGTATACTTATTAAATTACATATACACATTTTTGCTGCACTTCATTTAAACTTATTTCATTTGAAAGTGAGATACGATCATCTTTAATAAAGTGGACAGTTACACAATTGCTAAAACATTATTTTATTAAAGTTTACTGTAATGTGTACAAAGTCAAAAATTAGCATGAGTTGCTAATAACATGGAAAAAAAATTATTATTTGCCAAGCAACCATATCATTAGATCATTGACTCGCTTATTAAAGCACTTATTTCTATTTTTTTTCAAATAAACTAACAAGAGAAAACAAAAGTTATTCAACATTTATTAATATATTCATGAGAATTTCATTACTTCAAAATATAAACAAACACTTAAACATATTGTACTCAAACAACACAAAAACCAAACGTGATATCAACAATCCAGAAACAAGTAGTTACAGAAGAGGTATGCAAAACACAATACTGCCAATTACATATCACTAAATATCTCCGTTGGTGTGTAATCAAAAAACTTCGGTTATTTTTTTAACAGACCTGGTTCACAAATTCTCAACTGAAAACATGTTTTCAAAAATGATGATGGATTCATCTTATAATATCAAACTATACAGTACAAATTACATGATGGTACGTATATGCAATTACATTTATTTTTAGAGGGCTTCTATTGTGTCACTAATATAAGAATTATCATAGGCGAAATCCAGATCATGAAGAGGGACATTATACGTTTCTTCATGTTGGCAATTTTATTTCAATGATGTATCATTAAAATTATCATTCACATACAAATAATGACAAACGGGAAAATAAAGGCAGTTATTAATATTTTTATTATTGGGGAAGGTGGTCAACACTGTCTTCAAAAGCAACTACATTATCAATAATGACTACTTTAATATGATTATTGCTGATAGAGAAAACATTTTTTCTTATTTAAATTTAAATGCTCATTAATTAAATAATTACTAAAACAACACAAAATTTAGTGAGTGTAAAGATGAAAGTTCATATTTTAACATATGTTAAAATAAAAGATCATTTGTCACATTTACAGAGCTCAGAAATTGTGTACTTAAAAAATGCAAAATAAGTTTCTCATTGTTATCTGCAAGTGAAACGATGTGATTTTTTTCTGCTTAAACAGCTTTTTGAAATAATATAAAACAAAACTGGCTTTAAATTAGTATTATATTTTTTAAACTATTAGTTAGAAAGCTTAACTCAAATACAGGTACCTTCTTTCATTTGACAGACTATAATTAACAAATAACTGGCATTTATCAAATGCTAAAAAAAAAAAAAATATTTCTATCTGTCTTTATAAAATAAAGATAAAAAACTTGATTGTTATTAAGTTAACCATCAATAAAGATTAATTAATGGTTATTTTTATTATTTTCTATTTCATAAAGACAATAATAGCATTTAATAAGTATTGATTAATTAGATCAATTATTTATTATTTATATATATATAATTTATTTTTTGTTATTTGTTGATGTAATTATAGAACTATGTTGCAACTAATTATGCGGGATTCCGCAAAAGTCTACTAATAATATTTTTTATTACTATTTTATATATTTATATATAAAATATATATATATTTATAAAATACTTATATATTTATATTTATTACTATTTTTTATATTCTTATATTTTAACTTTGGTTTTTATACTTTTATTTTACGTACTTTCCTGCTACTGCTGTGACCATTTAACAATCAAAATTAACATCTAGAAGTCAATAATTGTGTCTACCTCTTTTTATTATAAAAACTAGCAATTACAGATAATCAGAGAATACTCTAGTTAATAGCTGATTAAATATAAAATCAATAAAAATGAGGAGGCAGAAATGCCAATATGGTTCAGTTAAAAGTATTAGAACTATTTGTTTTTTAAGTTAAGTAAAATATAAATAATGGCATTCATTAACTGCATAAATACAAACCTTTCTTCATACTGACTGATAAAAAGAATTAATTTAAGAATTCCTAAAATTAATCATAAGAAAGCATAATAAAAGGAAATTAAAAATTATTAGGGAGGAAGGAATAGTTTAGTGTAAGCGCACACTAAATTACTAGTTAGAAATTGCGAGACTATTTTTAAAGATAAAGAGCAAACTATATGACAATAATAATGTGAAACCAATAGTATACAACAAAACAAGCTAATACTGATATTAATGCAAAGTCGCATAACTGACCTAAGCTTTACGTAACTTTATAACAGATCAATATCAAAAACTTTTTAAACCGATGAATAAATGTAACTCAATCATACAAATAAATCATAAATTGATTATATGTAGGTGTTAAAAAAGAAATATCTTAAACTCATTAAATAAAAGTAAGAAAACAAAACAACTATTCTTAAATCATGTCAAGTCCTTTTCATTTTCTTTACTTTAAACAAGGAAAACGCTTCTGCACAAAAACATTTAATTGTAAAAATATATAATTTAATATCATAATTCTTATGCTAAAATCAAAATTATAATATTTTAAGTAATCTAAAAATTAAAAAAATTTGTAATCATGAAATTAAAACATACTATTTACACAAAATACTAAAGAATCCTTACATATTATATTCACAATAAATTAGATAAATACACTATATGCACAATCATAAATAAATCTGAAAATAACAATCCTATGTAACACTGGATAAGTTCTAGGTGAATAAAAAGATCTAAAGTGAATAATAGGGTAGATAATTCTAATTATGTTGATAAATGGAAATAAGATATTTTATAATTAACATATGTCGAGATTTTATTTTAATCACATTATGCTCCTAATTGAAATTTGTTTTTATATTTACTATTTTACTACATCATTTAAAGAATAAGAAATTATTTTTTCTTGGCAATTTTCTAGCTCTATAACTTCTACAAATTTCAAAAAATATGTTAACATATTAAAATGTGGAATCGTATCTTAACAATCATAAAATTTTAGTTTACAGTAGACTTTCTTAATGGGAAATGAAACCTCAATGGAAAGAAGCTCAGACACTCCTTGTCCTCCAGATCAATGAAATTTTAAAGTATTTTGTTTCTGCGTATCATTAAAAATAATTGTATGTTATCAATGAAGTTTGAACTCCCTCCATTCACAAAAATTAAAATAAATTATTTTCAAACCCATCATCATCATCATCTTTTTTCAAAATTAATTCTACCTTCTAGGTTAAGTAAAAAAATTAGTAACAGCTTCAAGTCACCTCCTACCTCCTGACTTCTATTATAAAAATCTTACAATTATATTACTCTAGCACCAGAAATTAACATTTATTGAAAAGTTCACATATAAAATTGAATATTATTAGTTTACACTCTGCACACAATTGTCTACTTGTGTTAAATGATCCTTTTTTAACCAATGTAAACAAGCTCATAAGTCCGTAATTTCTATTTTTTTTTCAGTCAATTTTTTCAACAGCATAGATGATTTAATGAAACTTGCATGAGAAGTATATCCAGAGCAGTGTTTCTCAACCATATAAAATTTATATGGTTTAATATGTATAAACTGTATACCAGATAAACTGGTAGCTTTATCTTGCACACCTGCCAGTCTGCAGGATAATGCTACTGGACCCTGAACAAATTGGCTCACAAAAAAAAATTCAATAAAATGCTACTTCCCTTTGCAATCATATTTGTGTGAAGCTGGATTCAGAACTATGACAACTATTAAAACCGTTTATCAATAAATTCATCTCTTCAATTAGGTAGTAATTTACAACCTGACATTGAAACAATGTGCAAAATGAGAAACTACAAATTTCTCACTAACTTTCATTATTTACAATTAGTTTGTAGTATGATTTGTTTGTAGTTCCTCTTTTTAAATAAAACGACCTATATTTATTTTTTGTTATTTATTTTCTGATTTCATTTATATATTGTTTTACTGCTTATAGATAGAAATGATATTAATTAATATTATGTATATGTAAACTTAATAATTAAGTTTAATAAAATAAAACCATGATTATAAGTAAAATCTAAGCTAAGAGTTTTCCAGTCCCTGTATATTTTCCTACAATTTTATCGGTCCACCATAAAGAAAAAGGTTGAGGAACACTGATCTAAAGCACGACTAAAATATTTTTATTTTATGATACAAAAAAGGCTTCTCTTATACATATTTTTATTTTTTATTTAACTAATTAGGACATTGTTTATTTAAACAATTAGGATTTATTGAAATAAAAATTTTAACTGAAAAAATAAGCAACTAAATTCACAAAAAATTTACAACCTCTTGTTTTAACACCTTCTACCAATTCTTCAATAACAGTGTCCTCTTATGTCCTTTCCATAGCACAAGCAAAAATTATATTTTGTTCAACACACACACCAAAGTGTGTGTGGTAATAAAATTTTATATATAGAGAATTACTCACATACTATACACAAAAGTTTTAATTACTACTGAAACAATCAAAAACCCTTTAAAAGATTAATGTAAGTAAGCATACTGACAATTTGGAGCAACTGAATTCATACTGTTTTCTACATACCTTGTTCATAACCTGTAAAATAAGAAACAAACAGTCATTAGTATAATATTTATAGAAAATTATGAAAAGTAACACAATCCTCCTCTGAACGTGTAAATTATGACACAAATAAGCATTTTGTTGGATATATCAGATTTACTGATAAAAATCACTGATGCAGTGCAAGCCTATTCTGTTTGATCCTAAAAAATGTATAATAAATAGCACCAATTAACAAAATAATAACAGGCAAACTAATTAAAACGAATATGCAGGTACGCTTACGTACCTTTACTCCCTCTATGAATGTAGAAATCACTTAGCTGCTGAGAAAACTTGCATTCTTTTATGAAGCAAATACTGTTAAAGTACAACTATAACAATTGATATCTGTAGAGAGGCCAACTACAAAATGGTACAAAAGGAGCAGCAGCCATTTTTTAATTGTAGGGTGCTAAAAAATGCAGGAATTATACAGCCTTCTCAAGAAAAATTTAAGTTTTAATAAAAATTTGCACAAGCTAAGATTTGAGCACTGCTAAGGTTAAAACTGAAAACTATTAGAGCACCAACTTTTACTTTTAACAAAATAATTGCAAAAATTAGAATCTTAAGTTAGATATTCTACATTTAACAAAAACCCCTCCCCACAAATGAACTCAAATGAAGGGCAACTTGCCTACAAATATAAGGTATTTATAACATTACATTAATTCAAAATTTCTTAATGCTTGAATCAACACAAAACCAGAATAGTAAGTAAAATAATTTCAAAAGGGGATTGAAGATTGAAAATGTAAGACTAATTAAAGAAAAATTGAGAAAATAAGATCAAAGATACAAAAGATCTCAATTAAAACTTCAAAATCAGATCTAACAATGCAGTAAAGAAAAATAATAAGTATAGTTGTCCCAACAAATCTACAAGCTTGTGACATCATGTGCCAACTTCTCATTATATTATTGTTTTCCAAAACATTATCTTTGCATGTAATTATTATTTTTATTTTATTTTTCGACTTACAAATAATACAGGTGCCCAAACAACACATTTATGTTGTGTGTTCAATTCTTTCCACTTCAGATGATTACATGCATAAAAATGCTTAATAACTCAATCTTGTAAACAATAACAATTCCTTAACCAGTGACTAATGCTCTGATTGGTATTATGTACAGGCCTATACAAATTTATACATGCAGTTAAAAATGATGTTTTTCATCACGATTATATTTAGATTCGTCATTCGTAGTACACAATGTGTGTATAAAGAAATAAACTTTAGTCCTGTTTATATCATGTTCAGTTAAGGTATTTGGATAGTGTTTTGTGCGGTCATATTATTTTATATTTACTCATTGTTTTTCGCAAATTTATTCTAATATATTATTTTTTTGTTTTATTTTTGTTCGTGTTATTAGTGCAGTTTGTTATAGCAGAATTTAAATCCATAGTTAAGATAAAAAAAACTTAGAGGAGTCAAGCACGTAAAATTATCAATAATGTTTATGATTTTATGAAAAAAGAAGCCGTAAAAGTAGGTAAATTAACTGAAGACAAACATATAATTGGCATTCAAAAATGCGAAGAAAGAACTGCTGCTGCTTGTGGGATATCAAGAACACATGTTCAAAAACTCAGAAGAGCAAAAACACAGAATTCTTCAATCAACATCCCAATCATGTTCTTTCAGCACACCGAAAAAATACAAACACATTCGAAACGTGTCAGTGGACTGGACAGTTTTGATTTAGGTGTAGTTAAAGGAACAGTTAATGAATTTCATTCAAAGAAGAATGAATTACCTACTTTAAAAAAATAAGGAAACAACTTCAGTCATCTATTGATTTTAAAGGCAGTGAATCAACTTTAGCTGTTATTTTGAAAGTTAAATTTCAAATGACATAAAACTGAAAATAAAAGAAAACTTTTAATTGAAAAATTCAATATCAGGTGGAAGAGAATTGAATATTTGCAGGCAATGGCTAAGTACAAACAAAGTAATGCTACAATTGTTTATTTGAATGAAACTTGCGTTTTAAGTACACATTGTTCAAGGAAGTCATGGTCTGATGGTATTGTTGAGGGACTTCATGTGCCGATTAATAAAGATGACAATTTAACAGTAATTCATGCTGGAGGGAACATCTGTTTTATTCCGAATGCATTACTAACTTGTAATTTGTAGATATGTATGAAATATCTAAAATATAAATTTTGCTTAGTCAAGAAATAAGTAATTAAGTAAGTAGGGCCAAGTAATAAATATCAGAAAAACATTAATTAACTGAAAAAGAACTCTATAAATACTTAAATAAAAGTACAATTAAAATCAGACGTAAAAAGCTTTGCAAGATAGATTTTATCATAGAACTTTAAACGTTTCTTAATTGTAATGAAGAAAATTTTAATTGTAGAATGAGAACAAAGTAAACAGTTAGAAAAATACATCCAAATTTACTTGAAAAAGTAATTGAAATGAAAAAAAAAAAAATAAATAAAATTTTATACATTTTAAGAAAAATAAGTTAAAATATAAAAAACAATTATTTAATTCTGTGATTAGTAAAGTGGCTATGATAGGATCATAAGTCTAAGAAAGGCGATCTTTAATATACTACATATTAAAGAATTTTTTATTAAAATAAAAAATGCAGTCTACCCCCTGTTGCTTTTCAACTTATATACAGAAATAGCAAAAGGAATTTCAAGTATATTGAAAGCAAATACTAGTACAAGAAAAAAAAAAGACATCAAACATCTTTATTAAATATTTATCTACTGCAACATAACACTGACAATAAAAAGACCAAAGACATAAACAATAGAAGCTTATCAAGTATGTTTGAAAACTGGGTGGATTGATAAAATTAAAAACAATCTAGCAAACTGGTTTATTGGTTTTCACGGTATTTCTAGATCAACTGATCTTAAATTTAATCCCCAGTAAAGGTCTGACATTTTTTTACCTAACATTTCATCCACCTCATCACAATCATTAAAATACACACACAGTGAACCCAAAGTCATAATATAAAAATAGAATAATAATTTGTTATAAGATGAAATATTACTATGTTATATATTAATATATGTTATAAGATCAAGTAAATATTACTGATCTGGAATAATTCTCTGGAAGTATCTCTCTTTTCTGTAGGAAGGTTATGCCATTTTCGGTAATAATTTATCCTGCATATCAACTGCTAATGTGTTTCAGAAAATTACAAACTCATTAAGCCACTCACATTTAATTAATTAAATACTGAAAGACAAAGACTGATTTATAAATTATATTTGTGTATTTTGACATTATACCAGTTATTGCCCTTAACAGTCAGGTGGTGTGTTCAAAAAAATTATTTGAAGATGTATAATGCAGCATACATGTTAAGCTTAAAATACTAAAATAAAACAAAAAGGAATATGTATCAAATCAGTCAAATGAAGAGAGAAAGTCTTAATTTCTTACCCTGCATAAAATAAAAATAACTTTTAATTAAAGCAAAAGTTTAACTCTAATTTAAATGTCTAAACGTACACAAACAATAAATAATATTTCTGTGTTAAACTATGACAGGAGCTATATATAACATATATACGTAATTTTTCATATTTTTACTACGTATTACATTATTCATATATCATTTTTAATATATGTTAATTTTTTTAAATAATAATGTAAAATATTTTGTCTTAATGAGCATTAAAACAATCTAATTTTCATGTTAACAATTTTACTGCTTTTCACAGAAATATACAAAGAGCACTAGAAAAAATTGCAATCAGATCTTTACTGGTCGTTACAAGTGTGTTTAGACAAGTCCCAACCTATACTGTAGCCACTCTCAGTGACTACAGCGTATCTTTTAAGGATTTGTTCTAGGATTCTTATTTTTTCAAAGGCATTTTTTTTGTTATCTGCTAATGATAACACAGTTATCTAAGAATGATCGATGAGTGGTTGCTTCCAGAATTAATGACAAAAGGAATCGCAGACATCATTTAAGTTTCATCAAGACAGTGTTTCAGCCCATTTTGCTTTGAATATCCACAGACGCCTTAATGGATCTTTTCTGAATCTCTGGATCTGGACATGGGTCAGAAGAGTTGCCTTAGCCAACAAGAAACCTTGATCTCTCCACACTTGAAAATGCACTGGAGCATTATAAAAGAAGAGATCCAAAAATGCAGATAGGTCAACAACGAGCAGCTCCAAGA
Source organism: Lycorma delicatula (assembly GCF_047948215.1). NCBI lineage: Eukaryota > Metazoa > Arthropoda > Insecta > Hemiptera > Fulgoridae > Lycorma > Lycorma delicatula. The sequence continues at coordinate 87,649,329 of NC_134462.1, forward strand.
CACTATTCGGTCAGCATTTGAAATCACCCCTAATATGCTGTTGCAGATAAACAACCAGACATGGAGAAGCATGCAGCTGTGCTTTGAACATGGTGGAACCCACACACATTTTAGATCTATAGAAAGTAAACTGCACCTATCCTAATAATTTCATAATGAGTCAATCCGTATCAAATCAACCAATTTAATTGGTTGGTAATCGACTACTGTCATCAGCTTTGTAAAACTTAATGACACACTAACAACTTCGTCATTTAATTTGTTGCCATCTTCTTTTTTAAATCTGGCAACTTACCTTGAGTTTTCTAAAGTTCTGTGATAACTGTACTTGATAGTCTGTTACATTAAATTCTTCACATGTCTTTTGTTTAGACCAAGAGCTTGGTAAAAGACTGATGAGCCTTATTTTTTCTTCTTTTTTAGCTAATTTACATTTTTCTTTTAACTGTTGAATCAGTTTCTTTTATTCAATTGACAAATCTTCACCTTCTTTATCTTTTTCCTCTTCCTTTCAAGCTCTCATTGAAAGAAGCTAATTTTCTTTTGGCAGCTGAACTTATTTTTTCTGTTTTAGTTTTTACTGCTGTCTGATGTTTTCTTTTACTCAGTTTTATTATTTTGGATGTAGGGTACTGTAATTTTAGCTATATTTAAATATTTATAACTAAAAAAGTAATTCTCAGTTATGAAATTTTAAACACTTATTATAACCCAGTGAAAGAATGTTTCCTGAAAATTTTGAATTTTTTAACTATATCCCTTCTGATATATTTCAGATTGAAAATATCCAATTTTAGAAAAATCACAGTATTTGAAGACCCATTAAAAAAAGGATGTATGTAACTCTAAGACCTGAAACCTTTTAGGGAAGTAGTACACTATAAAGACTATATCCAGAAAAAAATTGAAGGCAAGTCTAACTTTTTTATCTTTAACATTTAATTTTAAAAGAGAAAATTTTTAGTTTGAAAACATTAACATTTTTCAGTTTTTTTGTTATTTACAGTTTGACCTAAATATATACTGAACAGAAAATATTGTACATTTTATGCTCTTTAACACAGTTTTTGTTTGAACTGAATATCTTTAAAAACCAAGACGCTCCAGCGTTTAACACAAACCTCTGTAAAATGAAAAATAGGGTGACACACCAATACAAAATGCCTTTCAAAAAAAAGGACCATTTAAAAAAATTACTGAATACCTGTTTTCAACTCTCTGGGTATAGTACAAACTGGAGTAAAAAAAATAAATTTTTGTCAGCAACCAACATTGGTCGATTTGATATTGATTGACCCTAACTCGCATAAAGGGACTTCCCACCCACCCCCTACTTAAAACTATTTATTATGCGTTTTACTGCTGTTATCTTCTTTTTCAATCGTCTTGTAGGATAGAACCACAAAATGAATCTCTTAACAGTATAAATCTCTTCTGAAGACATTTTTTTAAAGAATTAGAATTGTGCCTATAACACAATTTAAAATGTTATGATGCAATATGAAATTTGTCTGTTATGTATCCTAGTAAACATAAAAAATATCTATAAAATCCAAATTCTATTCATGTGCACATCCATAATAAATTTGAAATCCACTTCACTGAATAGACATGTTATGGTGTATCTGACTTCATACACTATCAATCTTTCAATTACTTTCATATTTATAAGAATGATTGGTTTATACTAGCACTGACTAAATCAATCTTTATCAGCATTTTTATCTAAATCACCAGCTTAACTTTAATTAACATATTTCAGTTTCAAGAAACAGCAAACTAATTCTGTTAGTAATATTCATGGAGCATATAAACATTTAGATTCTTTTAAAAGGCAAATCCATAAATACATTAAGAAATAAAATACATCTCCAGAAGATGATGCAATTTAATGCAATGATGATACTTTTGTCAAGAAAAACTTTGCGTATTCGTCAATGTAAAAACCCCTAAATCAACATAAAGTAGAGATAAAACAACCAAATAAATCAAAAACACAAGACTACCGAACCAAAAGGAAACGGTTACCAGGTGATTAATAAATTAATAATCAGCTAATTATTTCCATGAAAATGATCAATAATAGAATCATTTTAAAAAATAATCAACAGCAAACATGAAATAATGTAACCATCAAATTAAATTCGCAACTTACATTTCTGATCAGGCTAACGAAATACGTGCTAGCCATAAAAGGTGATTCAAGAGACATGTATATTTAAGTTACCACCCTGATTAGCTTTTAAATTTAAGTAACTTAAAATTATAAATAAATATATTATATATAATTAAATACTTGCACCTGTATTCAACTAAATCCACAATTATTTACAAAGTCGCAATTAGGGATAAAATTGATTAATCAATTTGTGCACTTTTAATGCACTATTCGTTATCGTTAAATGTCATGTCTAGCATACGCACGAAAAACAATTAAAAATAATTTTAACAAGAAATTTTTTTTTAATTACAGATCAATAACAATGAATTGCACAAGTACTTCATATTCCTGCAAGAAGAAAGCTACTGAAAATTACTTACATCAGGATTTGATTCCAAAGGAAGCCACGCCATTTCTTTTTACAATAAAGAAAACCACACACCTCTAAGGAAATTGAATGTAACAAATTGGATTAGAGCGTTCCTTGAATTTTTTTACGGAACTCCCACAATATTTATACGAGTCTTTTAACAGATTAAACAACAAGCCGGCAAAAATTCAATTATTCACGGAGCTCGTAGCTGTATTACTCAGTTATTTGCATCAAAGCAATGCAACCAACTTAAAGATACAAAAGATTTGTCATGTTATATTAAACTTAATTATTGTAAATTGAGATTTATTACTCTATTTTTGATTATAAATAGACGTCAAATTAAATAGAACATAACATAAATAATCTTTAAGAAATTATGCGACCTACTGTTGCGATAAAACTGTCTAAAAGAAGTATTAGAAATTATAAAACCTTCAAGTAAGCTACAGATAGAAAGCAGTACGATGATCGCATCGTACTTTTAGTCGTTAAATTTAACTCTACTATTTAATAGTCGTTAATTTTAACAGGTAATATTATTGCATATTTTGGGGCAGAGTATTTGTGAATGTTCATAGGCAAATCGCTTTGTTATTGGATTGTGGAAAAATTAAATGAAGTTACCCAAATGACGAACGTAATGTTTTATCTGAATCACCCGTGAATCCCCTAACTACAAATACATGATATGTAAAATAAAAGTGCGCTGGATTTTAACCTGAAGCGATAATCTTCATTTCAATTTTTGACATGTATGGATAAAGACAAGATATGTTTCGTCTGTATGTCAATTCAACCGCCGAGAGTTTATTATTTGTTGATGCTGTTTAATTATTAAATAACTGAATTAAGGGAACATCAAAATTAATATTTAAAAAAAATATAAATTGATACTTAGCTTAGTCAAACTAAGCAAATGCGTGTATTTGGTGGAAAGCCGACTAACTCTGTCTCTCTTGTGTGTAAAACAATAACATTATTTAAATGTTTAACATAAACTGTAAACCTCAATTAATACAAATCAATCAAAAACCGAATTTATTACTTTTTTTTTGTGGTCATAATTATAACTTATATTTTCTTAAATAAAAATATACCAGATATCAGAAAATAAAATATCAACCCGTTAATTAGGGAGATGGAATACAAAGTACTCTGCAATGCTTAATGTAAGTTATTACCAAGCAGCCATCATTTCAATTTATCTGAAATTTTACTGAACCAATAGTTTTATTGCATAATAATTTACTACCAAATTATATTATTGTAGGCTTTACTACTCTGTTAAAACTGAATATGCTACCCACCAGACATTGGTTAAGAAAAAATACTAAATTTTGTTGCAAATTAGTTGGGTGATTGGTAGATTAACAATTCTTAACCTTATACAAATTTGTTATTTTTCCATGTAGTAAGGTACAATAATATATTTATATAACACAGTTATCGTTTATAATGTTTTAGTAACTATACTTACTAGTTTCCATGTTAAATTGGATACCAAGTTTCCAGTTTCTATAAAGGATACCATATAAAGAACACTAGCAGCAAGATGAAAGATAAGTCGCTTGAATATCCATACTCAAGATGAAACACCCCATTACTTATCAACTTGTTGATAAGTAATATGCTAATATAGCAATATGGGGTGCAATAAGCAATATGTTGCATATTCCAACCACTCTGGCAACATTTCTGATTTTCATCCATCAGGTTTCAGGTTCTTATCTACCTCTGATCACGATTATCGAATACATAATCCTACAATTGGTCACTGTAGAATGAAGTACAGATTCAGGATAGATAATTATTTCTACCAGTAGTATTAGAGTATATTAGATGTAAGCATCTAACCCACTGGGCTGGTTTAATGGTTAACTCATCATCGCAAATCAGTTGATTTCAAAGTCGAGAGTTGTAAGGATCAAATCCTAGTATAAGCAGTTACTTTTATATGGATTTGAATACTAAATCGTGGATACTGATGTTCTTTGGTGGGTTGGGTTTTCAATTAACGTCACATCTCAGTAATGGTCGACCTGAGAATGTACAAGACTAAATTTCATTTACATTCATACATATCATCCTCTGAAGTAATACCTTACGGTGGTCCTGGAGACTAAATAGAAAAAGACTTAGACAAGATGCAAAACCTTGAGATACAAGATTAACCCGTTTGAGTAGCTTTCTCTACAGCAATGTTGTTCACTTACAACCCCAGCCCCTCTGGCGAGCACAAGACGTTACTTATAGATCTGAATAACAATTACATTTCCTTGGGCTTGGAATATGGGATAGTGTAGCTTGGGGTACAGGATGCTTGTTACTCTTGAGAATAGCTATGCTGTTTTAAGTAGTTGTATACTTGATAAGTATACTTCTGTACTTAAGTATATATGTATAGAAGTATAGTATAGAATACGCAAATCATGGGTCACAACATGATTTGCCTATATAGCACTATATATACGCAAATCATACATATATATATATGAATACTATATATAGTACTCATGTACTATAAATACTGTACATACTATGATACTTATCAGTATCATAAGTTCATAAGAGGGATATGAATTTATTGTGCAGTTGAAAATTAAACTCAATAAAGAAATGAAATTTTTTTCAAATAAAAAATGTATAAAAAACTGCACTAAAAATTAACTTTTTCAGTTATTCTTTAAATAGACTATAAGAACTGTACGTTATAGCAATAAACATATAAATGCATTAATATAATAATGATGATGATGATTTAAACATCGAAAGACAGCTTTCAACTAACTTATGTCGCTGTACTTGGTGGTTTATTCATTAAGTAATGGTACTGATAATATTAATATTTCTGAACAAATTTGTATTTTGGATACATTCAGTACTTATTGGTCACGGGTCACGATCTCATGTATAAATATACATGATAACATATTAAACTAACAAATATATCTTGGATTAAAGTTATTATTTGACAGAGTACTAAAACGTTTCCTCAAAAGCAGTGCAACTAGTAATTACATTAAGAAGCAGCATAATTACTTATGCTTATATTTCAAGGAAGCACTTACTCAAAAACATAATATATTTTGTAATTGTAGTCATATAAGTAAAACTGGTCCTTATTGTTTGACCAATACAAATAAAACATGGTGTTCACAGATAACCAACAATGTACTAAAGTGATGATAATGTTTTATAAAATATTTTGATAAATAACTGTTTCACATATGATACTGATATATCAACTGTAACTGATTTTCACATCATATATTGTTGCTTCATTAATATATATTAATCAGTTGAATTTAAAACCTTCTGAACAACAGGTTTTAAATGAATGTGTAGGTTCATTAAAATCTAAAAGCATTTTTATTGAATTTAAAGTGTGGTATATGTAGAACACAAGAAGCTGAGGATGCCTTTCATTCTTGGAACATTTTTAATCTTAAATTTTAATTATTAAAAAGAAATAAATAGTTGTAATAAAAACAACTTTGAACTTCATTTTACTACAAAAAATATTATTGCATCAATAATATTATATCCAGTAGCATTTAAAAATATTAAAGTGGTGCTTCTCATGTCAGTACTATTTACCAACCATCCACTAATGGCACTGCCAGCCAAAATGTAATGCTCTTGCAAACGTTAGACCGCAATTCAAGAACAAATGTTTTTCATCTCTTTATATTTTTAGAATCAAACAAAATGAAAAATGAGAATATTTGTTTCAAATATGTACGTCTAAAAATAAATTCTTTTATATAATAAATTATAAATTTATTTGTAGCCTAATAAGTTAAAAAAAAAAAAAATTAAGTTTTAAAATATAATATCATAAGACTGATAAATACAATGTTATAGATTTAAAAAATTTGATATTTTAATAAAATGGTAATGCGGATTAAATTGTTCATTTTCATTAAAGTCAACTTTTCAAATCACGGTAATTTAAATTTGTAGCTGATATCCAGAGAAAAACCAATATACTAATGATGAAGTAATAAATTATGACTGGGAATTAATCAAGAAACGTATTCACTTTTTTAAATAACTAATTATACCCATAATTACGAGTAATGTTTTTTAAAAATACGTAAAGTAATAATATCCAATTTTTAATGATTGAACATGAGTACAGATAATAGTAGCAGCCATCATCAGTACTCATATTTATTGAAAACTTCCTACCACTAGAGCAACATTCCTGATATATATTCGTTGTATATATATTCCTGATATATATATATATATTCGTTGTCAGTGTTATATATTTTTGACAAGATAACATTAATTCTAGGGGTTTTATGATAAAAAAAATTCTTATTGTAAAAGAACATTCTTTTATGTAAAACTTAACTTTTTAAATGACTAATTGAATCAAATGTTATTAAAAACTTATGACAACAATTTAATTACTTTTGCAGCCATTTAAAAAAAAATGGGATGTCGTTTCTCATTCTGGCACCACAAATGTTAGTGCTGGTAGTTTTCAATTGGGAAGACATGTATTTAGATTAAGATTTAAAGGGATGTTAAATTTGAATTGTATCATTTCATTTTAGTATATCATTCTGACTACATTTTATAACATTTTTATTTTAAAATCTGATCATTTTTAGCATATGTATTTTAAATGTTTAACATTATTATTAAAATATATCCTAACATTATTATTAAAATATATCCTAACAGCAGAATAAGTTAAGCTATTTAAATTTTACTATTATACGCTTTTTTTTTTGAGCAATTTCATACTGTATATTAGTTTATCAGGAATATGATTAATAAAATGTTTTTCTTATAAAAAGAAAAGTTATATAATTAAAGAGAAAGTTAAATATTTTAAAGGAATGCTTTTATGATACAGTTTATAGAATCATTTCTTTAACAGAGAATACAACAGTAACTTATTCAAGCATTAAAAACATATTACATGTTATTGGACTATTCTGCTACTAGGATAATTATATGTTGTATTATAAATTTAATCATATAAAAAACAATGATTTTTTCTCATTATAAAAATCTAAGAGGGATATGAATTTATAGTGCAGTTGAAAATTAAACTCTATAAAGAAATTAAGTTTTTTTTTAAAATAAAAAATGTATAAAAAACTGCACTAAAAATTAACTTTTTCAGTTATTCTTTAGACTATAACAACTTACTACTTCTTAATATGGTGAAGATGTCAAAATTTAAAAACTGAAATAGTAGCTTTCTGAAGTACTTTCTAGAATTTCTGCAAGAAAATATTTTTAATATTAGGATAACTTGTCATCATGGTAAAACATCAAAATAAAATCTTCAATCATTTATTAAACGAAAATAATTTTTTGTTATGTCTACTCAAGCTATGAAAAAAACTATCATTAAAATAAAAAAACTTGCAATTTTTGCATTCTGCAGATAGGAACTATATTGGATTAATTTTAAATGAAATAACAAAATCATGTAAGTACCAAACTGTGTTATTACAACACTTTGGTGAAAAAAACAAAAACAAAGATAAAACAACTTCTAAAATACTACAACAAAATGCAAATATTTTTAAGAAAATATTAGTTGCACAAAAGGTGGCAATGACAGAGCACAACTCGGTGAAATTTTAGTGAATGTTTGTCTCTGTGCAACTTACTGCACAAATTTATTGTTTATCCTGTATTGAAAAATCAATATACTAGAAAATACAATATAACATTACATTATTCCTGTCAAGGGGTTGTAAAGTGCAAGATTCAAATAACCAACTGAAGGCAGTAAAGTATCAAAAAATTAATAACTATATTATACTTTTTAACTGTATACCTCACGAGATAAATCCTAACCAATTAGAAAAAAAAAATTAAAATCCTACAAAAACTACCAGCGATCACATAAGGATAAGAACAGAACAATAGACATAACATATTTTAAAATTCAGTCTAAATTTAATTTAAAATTTATTGTTATAATTAAATGTTTTATAAAAACATAGTACAACCACAAACATATTATTTTTGTTTTTATTATTATTTAATATTTATATATAATTTATTTACTTACACAATTCATAATTAATTATTTAAAATTAACTGTCCAAAAAGAAAAAATGAAACAATACTGTATATATAATAATTATCATCATCATCTTAAAAATACATAAATATTAATTATAATTTATAAACTAGTTATTATAAGACCAATTAATACTAAATACTGGACTATAGTACTATTTTTTCATTCAAGCGTTCTTTCAAACAACACTGTAATTAAATAACAGAATAAGATTATTATTACAACACCCTTCCAATTTTACTACTTATGTTAATGTTACTAATTTATTGTTATTAATCATAAATACATTAGTAAATTTTTAATTAATATGTTTTAAATTACATTATGTTTCATATATATATATTTTTATTATACATTTATGTACAAGCTTTAATTAATAATATAATTAATTTAATTACATAAATAGTAAATTACGAACAAGCAATTTCATTGCCGATCGAACAGAATAATTTTATTAAAAATATATATATATGTTTTTTTAATCGATCACAATATGTATCAACGAACAAAATAATAATTATGTAATATAATATCAGAATTGATCCTTTAAAAATCAATAAAAGAAAAACAATGAAATATCACTTGTAAGTAATTTACTCAATTAAAAATACATAATAAAAACTAGAAATATGATCCTTAAGATGTTATTAAAAAAAATATACTAGATTTTTTCTATCGATTAAAATTACCTGCATATAAACATTTCAACATATATAATAAACAATTAATATAAAAATGTTTAATTGTACAGAAAAAAATGATAAAAAAAATTATACATACGCACCTAATTAAACTTAAATACATAACTGGGATCTCTATTGTGATGTTTAAAAATTTAAAACAATTTTTTCACAAAAATTAAAAATATTATGTTAAGTAGGTAGATATACTTTATGAAACAGATATATATACAAGTTGAACTAATATAAATTATCAAAACCAATCTGTTAAAAATATTCAATTCTTTTTATAATTGGTTATTATGTATTACAATCTCAAAAATGCCTATTATTATTTTTTAATTTAGAATGTCCTGCAGATAATGCAAGCAAGATTTTATACATATAATCATTTATAGTAAATGTAATAAGCATAATTTAAAGGAGTAAAGACTCAAGATATCTATCCACAAATTATTAAACATTTAAAAAATTCTGATCATCTTGCACCTTTCTTCTCATTGTGTCAAAACCTTAAATACAGCCTGCTAACAACAGATCTTTCTAAAAGCACTTTTCTTTAATCACTTATGTAAATAAATATAACACTGAAATTATGGTATATTTAGTACAGCTTAGTAAGTAAATACAGTGATAAAACAATGAGAAGACATGATGTTTATAATTGTAATACATTATAACAAAAATATAATTATGATGGGATAATCACATGTAAAGAATCAAATTTGAACATTAATACAGAAATTTAATATAGTTTATAAGAAGTATAAAATGAGTGTGAAAATAAATTATATAAAACAATTTCCAAATTTTATCTAAATATCACATATTAGTTATATAAAATTAAAATGAAAATCAACCTTACCAACAATTTGTTTGTGTTTCTCTAGTACTTTCTTTCACTTATCTTTAGATAAGTTTTCTTTCAATTTAAAAACATTAAAATTAAAAAGTTATAATAAAACATTAAAATCATAACAATGTTGTACAAAAATTTGTTACATAAGTCGCAGTTGTTATGAATGTTAATGGTTGGAAGGAGATAATCAGGTTAGGTATCTTGATAATTATTAATTATTTGTTTAAATAAAATATCTTCAAATTTGATTTGTTCATTAATTTATTGTTATAATAATATATATGAAATTTTTTTGAGAATGCTGGTTTTATAAAAATCATTAGAAATATCTAATTATTTTAATAAAATTATCAGGATTGTAATTATGTTTATTTTGTAATATATGTTTAGCATAATTGGATTAATCATAGCCTTTCTTTATACTATTAATATTTTCATTAATTCTAATAGAAAAGAACAGTTGGTCATGCCTATATATTCTAGATGGTAGTCTTCACATTTTAAACTTTAGACTCCTTGTCAATCTAAGATTTATATTTTTGGTGTTTGTTATTTTAGTAGGATTGTTATTATTTATAAAAATTTACTATTTTATTGTTAGTGGTATATGTTGTTTTCAGATTATAAGTTTTATATATTTTATCAAAATATCTATAAAATGGATTAAATTCTATCTTTATATAAGATTTTTCTGAATCGTTATGTAATAATTTTATGTTGTATTTTATATATATTTTATTCTTGATTTTAAAGTATAATTTATTGATCAGTTCTTTATTGTAAACATTCTATAATGTTAAATTCTTTATAATGTTTATCTCAGAGTTTAGTTTTAAATTGTTATGTTTCAAGATATTTAATGGCTATATAAATTAAAGATTAAAAGCTGCCATTTTTTGGTTACATGGATGAGATGAATTAGCATGTATTACAATGTTATGTTGAGTTGGTTTTCTATATATGTTGATTTCTAAACTATTATTATTAACATTTTTTAGTGATTATTTTTAATAATCACGTATTAAGTAGAATAACAGATCTAATGTGAGTTAAATCCATGTTGTTAGATCCTCCTCACATTTCTTTCTAAATAAAGGTATCCACAGAGTATTATTTATATTCAAGAAACTAATCAAATTACAAAATTACTATACTAAATATAACACTGTATATACCCATGTAATCTCCAAGAAAAGTCTTACTAATAAGTTTTGTACGCAAAAATTATGCAGTAGTGTAAATGAAGCAGAAATAATAGTGTATATTAACAATATAAGTATTAAAAAAGAAAAAGGCACAACTACATAGAAAATTAAGGCAAAGATAACTTTTATATTATTTCAATAATTCGGTAAAACATGTTCTAAATTACTTATACAAATGAAAATCCAAAACTAATATGCATTTTTGACTATTAAAAACAGGCACCTTCAGTAACACACAGGAATTAAAATATAAATACTTCTACCTATGTTTGTATAAGAAAACTCATTGCTGAATAAGGAGTTATATATTACCTGTAAGGCAGACAAAGTTTAAAACATATATTAGCATAAAAACTAGATAAACCACTAAAGCTCTCGACCTTGATTGTCCCCCATGCCTTATGCCTGCTTCCTTAATGGATTAATTAAAATAAGAATTTAACACTAAACAAAGTTTTAAGATAAACTACCATCACTGGTAATAAAGTAAGTTTCTCAATTATCTAATTTCTTTTTAATACATACATTCTTTAAAGCTTTGGGTTCTAATAAATTCCTTTTAATTTTTTTTTACCCTAGCTAATTTCTGTGTATCTACAGATGATTATTGTTTAACAATCAAAATGCACATTTAGCTTTAGATTCTTATTTCGTTGAAAATATTTTTAACTGTTTCCTACACACATATTTATTTTAATACCCATTAAGCCTAGCTCTTTTTCAATGAATTTAAATTAAAGTAAATAAAGTTTTGTTAGTCTAAGGAATAATCTTAATAAATGTACGTTAATAAGCCTACATAATCAGTAACTATTGTGTCATCTTTAATTACTTTTTAAATATGTACATAATTTTTCTGATTTCATTTGTATAACAAGCGCATTACATAGGCATATACATTAATGTTAGAGAAAATATACTAACAAGAAAGATAAAGCTTATTATTTTCAGATCTATGACACTAAAAATAAAAAGGTAATTTTATAAAAAGAAATATTTTGTAAAATGTAAGAGATTGTTTTATTTCAAACTGCTTTGATAGTTTATAGTTCTGTCTGTTCACAATTATTTTAATTATATATATATTTTTTCTTTTTTATAATTACAGGAAATAAATAAGTTACGCAAATTATAAAAGAAAAATAAACTTTTTTTTATATAATGCTTACTGATAAGTAAGCAAATTAAATGTGTCAGCATATATTTGTGTCTCATAAGTAAACTGATTAAATTAAAAATCTTATTAAATGAAAAAATACCATTTATAAAAGAAGTTTGAAAACAAATGCGTATATTTCAATTCATACCTAAAATACTGTGAGTGAGTGGTTATAATGTAATATCAAATTCTACAATTAAGTTAAAAATAACTATTTGATAAAAAGATTTGTTATTTTTCAACAATTTTCATTTAGTATATGACTGAAAGCAATAAAAAACATATAATACAATACATGAAAAGAGAATTTAAATGAAACATTTTGAACATCATTACAGAGCAAGGATGTCACTATGCATACATTACACAAGTGGAAAATTAAGAGGCTCAATTACGTAAGAACAAGGAAAGAGAATTGGAGAATAAAATATATCCTCTCCATTTTACAGTAGTTTGGGAATTAATCAGAAAAGGATATAAATTTTTAAAATCAAAATATAAATCTTTCATTTATTTATATGCTGTAGCTTTACTGCTTGACCACATATACTTATTCAGTATTGTTCTATTCTAATTTAATTGTAAACTAACTAATATTTAATATTAAACTGTACAAAGCTAAGATTTTGCTGTTCTGCTACTATTTCTTCTAATTAGCAAGTTAATTTGTAGTTATAATCTTTCCAATACTAAATTTTATCAGGAATGGACCTCAAATAAATTGATTTGAGTGACTGACTATTGTGCAAGACAAAATAAATTTACAATTCAGTTTTCATTATTTATTAAATTCACCTAACAATATATGTTTGCTCTATCGGTTAATTTAAGTTTTTAACAAACGTTTATGAAATAATATTGTCATATTTAATGTAGTCTATATAGAACATTGGATATAATTTCAAGAGACTGTTTCAAAATTACTCTTTCACAGAATTCCAATATAATACAATGACAAATAGGTTTTGAGTGGAGGTGGCTTATATACAGTTAATGTGATTCTACAGTTTAAAAAAAATTGATTCCTTTAAATCTCTTAAAATGTACAGTTAGTATTAAAATAAACTACAGAAAAACTACTCTGTCAAAGAAAAGTTAACCTTTAACTAACCACTAAGGACTTAAATCAAGAATTATCTTGTGGTATAAATCAAATACAATGTGTGAAATAAATGGATAATTTCTGCACAGACTGATGACTACTGCATGGAAAGCTTGCTTCTTAACTATAAAAGCTCTCTTAACAATAGAAAAAAAGAAGAGCAAAGAATTCAGGAAAAATAGTTGGTGAGTGAAACTCTTTATGTTTAAAGGCAAATGTTCATACAACAGAAAGGTAAATGAAAAAAGTGATAATTCCATGGTAAAAAGAAAATCAGTTACTAAATTCTACAAAACTGAGAAAAAACAGTTTCAGAATTATTTCACATTAGAAAACCCTCCTCTTTAGTACAAAAAAACAGTAACTTTTAAAGTGATGAATGTAACAAGATTACACAAGCCAGATTTCCTATATTTTAAGAACCAAAACTACAATAAAACTGAATAAGATTTACCACAATACATTCTGGAAAAAAGCAAATAACTATTTAAAAGAAAAAAAAATTCAAAAGTTTCAGCCATACAACTACCCGATAACAATCTGATTGGAAATCTGTGGCTAACTGTAAAAAAAAGTATGTTAAAAAAAAGTATGTTAAAAAATAGAACTCTACAACTAACCTCATTAAATCAATAACACAAATACAGTTTTGTGATGAGCACATAAAAAAAAGGTGAAGTATTGTTATGAATCTTCTCAAATCTTACAAACTAATTAATAATAAAGGGATATACTAGTTTCTAGAATTAACAAATTATAAAAGTATATTTATCTAATTAAAATTACATGTTATTAAATAACAACTATCCTTGGATTAATCTGCATGCTGCTGTACAACAGATGTCAGTTATATCTTACTGTAAGGTAGTTTTAACTTTTTAATTAACATTGTAATTTTTTACTTACAATTAACATTGTAAGTAAAATAATTTCTTGGTGATTTCATCTTTTTAAATTTTATAAAATATTTTAAACAAAGCAACATCGAAACAACACATTATGTATCATAAAAGCAGAAATATTTCAAATGAAAAATTTTAATTACTAATTCATATACTAAGAAGTAGTAATACATAACTAAAAAACTAACTACAAAATTCATAACATAAATTTTATTCATAACTAAATTTTTTAAATACTAATGCATAAACACATATGCAAATATATAATAAAAATTCATTGTTATTTTATTATAAGTTACAACACTCTTTAACAGTAACACCTGCATAAAAAAAAAAAAACAGATAAAAAACCAACAAAATCATAACCACTCACTAATTTAATAAAAAAAATTAAGCGGATTCTCTTAACTTAATTATTAAAAACACAATAGTAATAATATACATAAATACCGAAAAAAATATAATAAATAAAACACTATAATTATTATGTAAATATATACATAATATTAAAATATAATTGAATGAATACACAATAAAAAATTATAATAAATTAAATGCTAAAAAATAATTTTATGATTTTTTTTTAATAACTTTATAAATATCTTCTGGTTAATAAATGTCAAATATTAATAATTGTCACACTGAATTATGAATAATTACTGCTTATGGTAGAGCAAGTATGATGAAATTCTATAAAAGTTCTTTGTTATATGTGTTTATATAGATTCTTTTTCGTTACATTTACCATGTTACAATAGTATTTTATGAGTAATAACACTACTGTGTGTGATAAAATTCTACAAATTTAAAAATATTTTGATAAGTTCACATAGGTGATAATACACATCACAAGGGGCTTTGTAATAATTAAAATGGTCCTTCTTGTAAGTTATTGTGACTCCTTGAATGAAATAATTTAAATGTAGCTAAACATTCTGTTAAAAATACATCAAAATATTTTTTTTATATTTTTACAAGTTAAATTTTTCATATAGATTATGCTGGATAATATACCAATAAATATGCAAACATTAATTTTGTTTATTAAACGTTAATTTTTTACTACGGTATAAAATATAATGGTTTGTTAATAAAAAAAAAATACTCTTTTCTTTTCCAACATTTCTAATTGCATATCCAAATTTACAAAACAAATTCAATTGATTACTTAAGTGTCGTTTCAATGTAATCAATAATTATTAAAAAGTTGCTATAAAAATAATAATATCTGTTAAATTAATCACAGAATGGTAATTTTTCATGGACATTTTATACATAAATTTATAAAATTCTAGAAAGGAAATCAAAATTATTATTTGGAACAAAGTAAAAAGTAAACAAACTGTTGACAACTTCAGTTAACTGCTGGGTGATGAAAGAATACTCAACATTTCCATTAAACTAATAATGATAATTGATGAAGGTAAATAATATACAATAGTGGATCATTAATACAAATAGATAACCATAAAGTAATAGTATAATATACAAGATTACTATTAGTTAAGACTTCCAAAAATTAACTATTCATTAAAACTCAGGAAAAATGTTTTAAAACTGCCAACTTTGAAGAAGGGCTACAGCAGTTTTTTATTTTATTTTGGGCATAACAATTTTTAGTGCTTTGCACATAATATTATGATCAAGATGAAAAAAAACAAAACAAGCCTATACCACAAATCATTACTAAAAACAGCTTATAATATTATATAATTAATTTAACTGGACAAGCCTGCCAAATAAGCAGTATTGTTTTGATTTTATGCAACTGCATGCAGTTGCATATGGTTTGGCAGTCATATAAAATATAAGTGACAAAGATCAGTATACTTTTGCTGGTAGGGGAATACATCTATTCAGACATACTTAGTCACTGAATATAAAGGTCCAAGGTTCACATCCTGGTCAGGCATGGCATTTTTCACACACTACAAAATGCTTTCATTTCATATTTTCATGAAGCTTTGAGTTTATATGGGGAATAAATAATAAAAAAAAAATTGATTCTAACTTATTGCACTATGAACCAACTTTTCTGATTATTTACTAAAATACATAGCTATGTACTACTAGTTCCAAGAAAATAAAATTGATTTTATCTTATACAGGCGTCACTACAAATTTTCCATAGTTACTGAAATCCAAAATCATTTAAATTATTAAATGTTATAGAATTGACTTGTAAACTTAAATGAAATAAGATAATGCTACAAGATAAGATCTATTTAATTGATTATAGTATTCATGACTCAGGATTGTTTTTCCATGCTTGTCTTTCTGTTTACTACATTATTTAATATTTGAGTAATGCAATATATTTCACGACAATCGTTTGTGAAATTCAATATGAAAATTTTGGATTTATACAAAGTACTGAGGAGACCATGGTGCATTTTTATAGCAAAAATGTATTCTTCTGAATGAAAGAAATGTCAAACAATCATGATTATATGTAAATGAAGGTGCTATATGAAGTTGTAATAATGGGCATGCCGTAAGAAAATTAGCATGCATGTCAGTAATAGGTTATACAATTCTATGCTCCTGTTTCTTTTACAGTTGTTTGTTTTGTTTATTCATGGGCAAACAAACTGATTGATGTGAATTACTGTGAACAAGAGTAAAGACATGGTTAAAGGAACTATTGTAGATTGGAATAATAATCTACAAGAAGTGTAACCAACTTTTGTTGAAGCCTGTGTAAAATGAAAAATTGGTGGAATCAGCCAAATTGTAGAGTAAATGAGAGCCTATTCTCCAGGTATAAAAATCTGATTGTATTTTTTTGCAACATTAGATACTTGATTAAGTCTGCCATGAGGCTAACAAATGTTTTCTTGCCAGACAGGTTTTCCCTTACTCTGCTGAAGGCTATATAAAAGAACAATCTAGACTGTACCATAATATACTCTGATTCCTGAGAAGGTTACCAAACGAATGATATTGAAAGGTATGGTTTCCATCATTTCAAGGTGAACCATATGTATAATTTCATTGACTGCTACAGGTGTACAAATACAGATAATAGAAAGGTTACAGGATCGACAAAAAATGCACAACAAGAAACACTGCAATAAAGATTGTCATCATATAAAAAGCTACTTTAGGAGTTCATGTGGCAGTTGCTGATAGGCAAACAAGATCCATTTGCTATAAAGCAGTACTGACAAATCAAAACATATATGTAACTAAAAACGTAGTAATATTTATATACATAACATCAGGAAAATAATTATTATAAGACTGACTTGTAAACTTAAATGAAATAAGATAGATACAAGATAAGATTTATTTGTTTAACTGATTATAATTGTTTCCTTGCTTGTCTTTCTTACTTAAGCATTGTATTAATAATAATTTATATATCACCATGTAATAATAATGATTTTATATTACCAAACGTAAAACTTGTAAAAGGGTCAAAAAAATTAACTAAGAATAACCAACCGGTCAAGTTATGCTGTTTCTTGACTATATAAGTATTCACATAACTTTTAATTCCAGTATGGTGGTAATGAGCCACACTATGCGCTACTAGTGTACCAACTACACCATCAAGTCTTTCATATGAAAATGAATGGATGATGAGGTTCAACAGAAACACCATATAGATTACCAAACCAACATTTCTTCTCTGGTAAAAGAATAAAACTAACAATATTATAGGGATTAAAAGAAGAAATTCCTGGCTTTTGAAGAAATAAATTTAAATCTTTTTATTATTTTAATCTTTTATCTTTTAATAAGTTAAAATCTTTTATAATTTAAAATCTTTTCAAAGTTTGCCTTAGTGTTCCACAACATTGGCAAAGAAAAGTATTGATGCAAGATAGACACAAATGTTATTCCAGTTAACTTAAATGTTACCTTCTTTCTTTTCCTGTTTAGCCTCCAGTAACTACCGTTTATATAATACTTCAGAGGATGAATGAGGATGATATGTATGAGTGAAAATGAAGTATAGGTCTTGTACATTCTCAGTTCGACCATTCCTGAGATGTGTGGTTAATTGAAACCCAAAAGTGGGTTAATTGAACTTAAATGTTACCTGCCCTGGTTTATATTTGATCAATGAATCAATCATTTTGGCTCATTTAATACATATAAATTGCTGTTATTAATAAAAATATATTATTATGTAGTCAAAGGTACACCAGATAAATCACTAAATTTAGTGATT
This sequence comes from Lycorma delicatula, assembly GCF_047948215.1. Taxonomy (NCBI): domain Eukaryota; kingdom Metazoa; phylum Arthropoda; class Insecta; order Hemiptera; family Fulgoridae; genus Lycorma; species Lycorma delicatula. The sequence goes on from NC_134462.1 coordinate 87,668,011, forward strand.
ATCAGAAAATCTAAATTTAGTGATAAAAAGAATCAGTTGAGAGGAATATAATCTTCTAATCTTAATTTTTGACATTAATCAAAATGAAAGATATTTATAAACAAAATACAACATTAAAAATTAAACCATAAACTTATTAAACTATATTAAACAATATACATAAAAAAAAGTTATGAATATACCAAAATTATGTTATTTTTTAAATTAATGTACTTTAATATTTTATATTGATTTATTTACAAATATATATATATATTTGGTTGCAATACATATATTACAACCAAAATATTTTTTAAAACTTTAATCAGAGAATCAATTTTTATTTTATATGTTAGAAAACTTCTGATAAATTTGTAATCATTTGTTGTAGTCTGTATATGTATTATATACATATAATAATAAAAACGTTATTCCATAGTAAAGCAGAATTTAATAAGTTAGTTATGTCAAGAAAAGAAGTATAAATAGCTAGAGCTGAATACAATAAACCATCAAACTAAAAAAAAAAAAAAAATATGAAAGTGAAAAATAACCTGCTTGTTTATGTAAATTTTTACTATAACTAAACATAATCAGTATATGTGTGAGAAAATTATCAATAAACACAGATGATTTTTGTATATAATCTGTTAAATTGTTCACTCTATTATAAAAAAACTTATCACTGTCAGTGTGTAATTTAGATGAGTAACTATTGAAAATATATACTAGTAGTGTCACCATTGCCCAGATTTAAAATAAGTGATTAAGTATAAATACTTTTCAGCTGAAAAGTTTGTCTGTTCAGCACAAGTTTCATACAATGTCAGAAGGGGTAAGAGGTTACTTTTAAGTTTATTTAATGATGTAACTATTGCATTTCTGTCCGTTCAAAAGAAGTTACTTGCTCCAGAAAAAAAGAATGGTAAACAATTGTTTGGTGCAAACTTTTTTTAAAAATATATTTGTGTTAAGGAGAACCTTAAAAAGACTTTCTGTGTCAACATCCAAATGTTATCAGAACTAAAATTTTTACATGAAACAAGTGTAAGTTTTTTTAAATCAGTTCAAAACTTGGAGCCCTGACCTACTAAGCTACTTTAAATAAGTTGGAACAGCTTGTTCAGCCAGATAAAATGCTGCTACAAGTCTATACCTATATGAGCTTATGTCATTAAAAATACTAGATCACATATCGGCTGCAGACTACTTACAATTTCTTAATGTTTTAGCAATAAGTTTAAGTAAATAAAAACAGTGATTTTTTTCACATTCAGGTTGATTTAAAAAAAATTAACAAATGAAAAAGTACAACCAAAAAATTATGAATCTTTCATCTTCACTTCAACAAAAAATATTTTATTGCTGATCTACTGAGTAAAATAAAATAATTACTACAGAAATGAGACAGTTCTTGTTTTTTAAGCATGTCTTAATAAAAATATGACATACAAATATATGTTTTATTGAAATAGACAAAAAAATATTCTTTACCTAATTAAGTGTGTGCATGACTGGATTGGATATAACATGTATTTGTTATGAGACATTCTAATATGTTAGCTTTAAGCTTAAAAAACTGGTATTAGAATATGACATAACTTGTGTAGTCTTATGATTACTTCTACATCCTTAAGTGTTATATGCAACTAAATCTATTATTTAATTGAGATTGGTTAGAGATTTCAGAATAATATCTTTTTTAATTTTCCTCAACTGTCAAATTTTAGTATTATTTACGTTCTTTGGAGTTCGATTAGTGATAATGTTCAGGGGCTAAACAGGAAAACTAACTGAGCTATATTAAACAGACCAATAGTCTGTTGCAAGAAAAACAATTCATGACAGATATCTCATCTATAGTAATTACTTTTCATTTGTTTTATACATTTTTTATAATGCTAGAAAATTAATTACCCAATATGCTAAACAGAAACATAAGCATAAACAAAGTAAACATTATAAAGTTAAATCTTTTCAAGGCATCATATGAGAAACAGGAGACCAAAAATGATGCACAGCATACACTCAAGAGACAAGCAATTTATTTGATAATCATCAAACATTAAAAATACCAAAAGGCTTTTTTTTTAATGCCTGATGACATGCAAAAAATATATGTAATATTCGTTTGAGATATTAATCATATTAGTAAAAAATTAACTGTAACAATTCTTACATTTAAGCATCCATAGAGTTCATCATGTGGCTATTTTTCCAAAAACTTCGCCTTAAAAATCTTTTTTCCTGACATCCCATAATTTCAAATATTTTAAAATAAGCTTCTTGCATAACTTTAGTTTTCATAAAATCTCAATAACCTCTGATTTGTGTGAATGTACAGCCAAGAGGCTACAAGAGAACTGTAATCTATTCTATTAACACTAGTTACAAAATAAGAGCCTAGCTCAGAAAAAGAAAGAAAAATCTTTATCAGTTAGTAGGCTAAAAATAAACAGAGAGTCAATGAAAAGTACAATGGAAAGATAATCTAAAATTAATTTTAAATTTAAAAAAAAAGAAAAGTTAACATTGATATATTAAAACTTTTAGGCTAATAACACTAATAACAAAAAAATAATAATACATGTTGTAAATTAATATATAACTGAAGAACAATAAAAACAAGTTAACTATAATTGATACAAACAAATGTCATGGATTTTTTAATAATTAAAAGTTATAAGAAATTTACAATTAACATCATCTTTACAAAGGTATGAGTTCTAAACTAAAAGAAAACATCAAAGAAAAACAACAATTATGATTATGCATGAGTATTTTATAAATATATATAATGCATTAATTATGTGTTATGTTGATTACATTTATTAATATTTAATACCAAATGCATTTCATAACATTGCAAACTGAATACTGAAAAAAGCTTTTATCAAAAATAAAAATTTATTTATTAAAAAGTTGCACCAATAATCATCAAATTTTAATTAGTGAATTAATGTTTGTAAACATTTATTTTCAATTTAATTCACAAAAGTTTCATCAACAATGGAAAAATTTACTAGTTTTTTCTTCAGAATAACAGTATGCAAGCTAAATATGGTTTACTTAAATAAAAAATAATTTCAATTTACACCATGTTTGTTAGTGTTAATCTACATACTGTTTCAAATATCTAATTTTATACAAGCAGTTGCAACAATTTCAGTGCAATACTTCCAATATATATATATATATATATATATAATGTAATATAATCTCATTTATTATGGCACTGGTTTTCATGGATTTAAACATCGGATTTATAGATTCTTTAACAAATCACCCAAGGTAACAAATTACTTGACATACATCTAATAAAAAAACTGTAGATAAGAAGCAAGATCAAAATGAGAGTAACTGATAATTGATGACTCGGCAAGTCACTAATTTTGAAGCTTTTCTAGGTCTGTTATGGTTTAACCGATTAATGTGAAAAAAAAAACATTACCATCAGCAAACCTGCAGATATTTTAAGGGCAGATAACACTTTATAACAAAAAGATATGAAATGTCTATCTATAAATAAAAATTAAGTAATGATATAGGTATATTTAAAAATTTTGAATAGTTTTTTCCATGCTATTTTGTTATAATTTTATGATGAACTAATGAAGTTTAATCAGCAATAGTGCTCAAATGTTTGAAATGCATCTGGTAGAAAAATTAACAAAAATAACATTTTTTATATATATGTAAAATTATCACGTTAAGCATACTAATGCAATGTAGATTCATATCAATCAAATAAAACGGATGATTCATAAAACTTAATCGCTTGTTGGATCCTGGGTAAAAATAGTATCATCTATATCTACCAACAATCATCAGTTCCAAAGTAATAATCTCAAGTAGTAACTTCTTGAAGAATAATGACTGAAAGCAAGATAAAAATATTCAAAGCCAAGAATCATGTATGTTAAAACTAGTTCCTATCGACATAAATTCAACAATGCTGAAGCATTTCTGTTTGCACTATAAATTTAATGTTATGGGCAATTCATGGCTCACCAAGGTCAACAAATTTTAACTTTTAGCTACAAAGCTGATTATCTTTTATTCCTGGTACTTAACACATGTGGCTAGCAATCAAGATCACAATACCATATATATAAGTGAATAAATAAAATGCAACTGAAACGAGTTCAATTTACAAACAATAAGGTTTTGTTTCATCAAGCAGTTTTGTTATAATATATTCTTGACTGATACCTGATTAAATCAGATTTAATGCAATTTAATTGAAATTATTTAGAATTGATTTCTATTTAGGATCAGTTAACAACAAATCCTTATTGAAATAAAAAACCATCAATTATAGTTATGCTTTAAATTGAAACAACTATCTCAATTATTGCAGAAAGAATTCTGCCTTAAATAAACTTTTTTAAAGTGATAATTACATTTATTTCACGTATTTTTGTCTCAATACAATAATTTTTTATCTATTAGAGCTTGTCATTAGTATAATACTATTTTTTACAAATTTTACATTTTAACAAGTGATTAATAGATAAAGCCGATGATGTGCTCATATATTTTAAATATATCTAATCTTCCTTTCTTTCACCTAAATATTATTAAAAATTTCTGTTAATAAAACTAAAATGTTTTAATAAACTAAGTTCTTGACAAACTTATTTACAAACATAGAATAAAACAGTAGTATCTGGCCAGTATTATAAAAAAGAAGAATGATTCAGAATAAACCACAACAGTAGTAGCTTGTATGGTGTAAGAAAAAAAACGATGCAGAAAAACTGTCAACTAATATGATTCACTTTCAAAATCCAATTAAAAAAATTTTTTTAAATTCTTATTCATTAATTATTAGTCAGAAAAATAACTTGTTACAATTATTTTACCCTTAAGTTACTGATTGGAAGACAATAAAAAAGGGATATTTTTCATTTTTGTAAAATAATCTTATGTGGCCAACACACTAATGAATGTTGGTTATTATAGTAAAAGAAAAATTTTCAAGAAAACAGACTGAAGTGATGTGAACAATAAAAAGAATGAGCTGAGAGATTACACAGAGCATTTACAAACTCTACAGATGAGGAAAAAGAAGAGCGCAAAGTACCTTCAAAATTGGTATGATTGAGATGAACATTCAATTCAGAGACTCCAACTTAATCCAGAAGATATAAATAATAGAAGCAGTAAATGGAATACAATGATCAATGGTCTAATTTCAAAAAATCATTTATTGAATGATTTTTCAAGTTTCATGAGCATCTGTTGTAATGTAATTATAGTTTTTTTAGTCATAAAATTACTTTTAAATATGAAAAAAGTAAATGCATTAATATTTTCAAAATAATACATATTTTATTTATGAACAATCAACATATTTTCTGCAGTATGGAAAAAACCATTAATTAAAGTTTTTAAATTTAAGTTATTGTTTTTGTATGTGTTAAAGTCTCTCGTCTTTAATAATTCAGCCTTCAGTACCAAAATTAGTGCTACTAATCTACATAAGTATTGCTAGCCATCACAAAGAAAATAGGAACCAGAAAACTGTCCACAAGCCATAACAGGTGGAAACAACAATATTTATAATTTTAAGATTCTAAAAAAAAAATCATGTAATGAAGGGACCAGAATAACTGGCAGAAAAAACCATAATGAATTATAACAAATATGTAAAATAATGGGATAACTTCAAGTTGATAGTATGTGCAATCTTTGGTGAAAGGATGACAAACTGAAATCAGAGAACACAAAAATTCATTCTTTACAAATTTTATTTGTATAAATCATAGTTACAATTCAATAAAACGCTTTACAATATTATACTCCTACACCCAATTGTATTAATTATTTTACACAACTGTACTTACCTAATCATAATGGCACTCTGATGGAAAAAATAAGCAATATGGAGGAAACACACACACACACACACACACAGAGAGAGAGAGAGAGAGAGAGAGAGAGAGAGAGAGAGATAGGAGGAAATGGGTTTCAAAAATCATTTAAAATTTTGTTATAGCTATAAAAAAAATTCATGTGTTAATCATTCAACAAATAATATCAAAATAATCTATAAATAGTTAATTAAATTTAAATTACATACCATACAGTTAAAAACAGCTATAATTCTTTAGTAACTATTTATTAATTATTGGGTCTTAGTATACTGTGTTCTGCATAAAGCAATAAACCTCATTCTCATTAACCTAATGATTCTGTAATGCTTGAAACATCTCAAAGTAAAATCCTGGTAACTGAAGGGTAAGAAGTTAGAATGAAATACAAATGCCAATTTTAACTAACTGATTCCCACAGATCACTGAAGTTAACTGCATCAGATAGTAAGTGCTTTTGATATTTCTTTTTTTCTTCTAAGTGTTTTCAGAATGTAAATCATCTCTTCAAGGATAAAATCATTTGCAAACATAAAAAAATCTTTAAAAACTCTTTTAAACACGTTAAGAGTATGTAATAAAATATACAGCAATTTCTATATAATAAACAACACACAAAATCATTCTTAACAACAAAACATATTCACAATCTATAGAATGGCAATGGAACTTTTAATTACAGATAAGGAAATAATACTACATAAGGCATTAAAAAACATAAAACACACACCAAAGTGTAATATATATATGTACGAATTAAATTAAAAATAAAACAATACAAAAGAAAATACAAAATAAGCACACAATAGAATTACTAATATTTAAAATAAACAATTTAAAAAAAAAATTAAAATGCCATGCACAAATAAAATAATCCATTAACCAAGCTCTCATGTTAATACTGGATAAATAATAAATTATTAAAGATGAATAATTCAACTTGCAATACAGAAAAGCAAGATGTAATGTGAAATTAGACAAATGACAAACATGTGAATAAGAAAAACTGACTAGGTGAAAGAGAATACAATGAAAATATTGGAAACAACAATAAAACTCAAATTTTAAGAATATTACAGAAACACTTATTACTTACCAAAATTAATTCAATAACTTATTGCCTACAGAAAATATTATAAAGTACTCTCTCAGTTGAAAGAGAAATCAATTCATTTATAGAAACTAACAACAAGCAATGATCATAACCAATATTTTTAACAAGTTGAAAAGGTTTTAAAGTTTTTTATGTTTGTCACGAGATTTTTTACTCCCCAATGAAAATATTTTCTGAAAATTTTCAGGTAGAATAACAGCAATGAAATTAACACCTAACTTAATGTTTTCAATTATTAGAATTTGTTATTTTTATTGTGCTACAGGATTTGATTTAATTTACAATTGAACTTCATTAAGGTTTAGTTAAACTGGTTCTAAAAGAAAGTATAGAATGCAATATCTGTATAGGAAGACTAACCATACATGAGAGAATTAAAATAGTGATAAAATAGATAACTGAAAGGAACTAGAAATTTGGTCACAAATAATTCATCGTTATTGTAACAATAATAGTGAATAAAAAAAAAGTACACAGATGGTTACATTTCCAGATGATCAAGAAAAGATAATTTTGGCAACCAACAGGCATTTTTAAATCTGTTGCAAGAGTCACATCGGATAGTGGAGGAACTTTCAAATCAATTTTTAAATTGCAATTGCAGCTTTATATTGTATATATTCTCTTTCTTTCTCTCTTTATATATATACTCTATAAACATGCATGTTTGTATGATTTTCAGTAATCATCACTCACCTTGCAGAAAGAAAAGGAAAATATACTTAAGAAACCCTATTTTTGTGTTCACCACCAGTTTACAACCAAAATTCATATCAGTGGATTTTGAAGCTGCACTCATAGATACTGAACCTCAAGTCATAAAAATCACATCATCTTTCCTAGTCTTTTTAAGAAAAGACCACTCAACAGTTATTTACAGCAGTAAAAAGTTGACAAAAGTCAACAGAACAGCTAGTATTTCCTTAAACATATGACACTGCTGTGATCAAACAGTTAAAAAAATACCTCTACAACTAGTAATACATCAAGCTTTCACACTAGAAGGTAAACTACATCAATATCTAGATCTGCTTGAAAAACTTAAAAATGAATTAGTACACTGAAAGGGACATAAAATGCACAAATAAGATGTTCACCAGAAAAGAAGAAAAATAAATACACCCAAGTTGATAATAAGATATAAAGAATTGTAATTGTTAAACGAGAAAAATAGTATGCTTCATTAACTTTGGGTGAAAGGATTTTTTTTATTTTCATTTTCATTAGGTTGCACTTAAGAGCTGTATCTTATTTATTATTTTTTAACAGTTTAGCTAAGGTTGAGCCAATATGTTAGTACATTAAGGTCAATTTTCATATATTTCAATGGGTAAGTTTTTTATTTAATTTTTAAACTATTACTGTAGGTTCAAATTAAAAATTATAATAAACTTAATAAAGAAATGGAACCTCCCTCTGTATTTATATTTATTGCGTAAATGGGAAAGAAAAACAATCAGGTGGTGAGATTTTGACTAAGCTATGTAACAGACTTACACATGTTAAGTTTGTGGATTTTATTATTTTACAATCACACATGCTACTGAATTATTGATTGACCCTACAAAGGTCAAATTCTTCTATTTTTTCCACTTATGCAGATCAAAATTTCAAGGTATCACTTATATTAAAGCGATATGGAAATTAAATAAATATTTAACAGCCAAAATATTTCATCTGACTTTGAATAAGATGACAAGAAATTTCCTACTTGTTTAAATTTGGCTCTAGAACTATAGAAATGATCTTCTCTATCAATTTATTATGTTAATCAACTAGCAGTGACGGCTCATAGCTAAAATTAGTGGGGATGGTGCTCCAGAAAATTATTTTCTGGACCTTTTCAAGGCCATGGTTAAAGTTTTCTGTAAAATAAAAGAACTGAAAAAAAAATTAATCAAACAGAATAGCTAAAAAAGCAGGATAATAATCTAATTCTACACTTTATCACATTCAAGAATATATATGGTATATAGTTTATAAACACATTGTGCTTAAAAACCATATTTGGTTTAATGGAATAAATAATAAAATGTCAATACAGATATTTTTTAGTATTATTACATAATAATTTAATAAAATGGCCCCTTAGAAACACTATAGTCCAACGGTGCTTAATTTAAATTTCTATGTACACAGAAACATTAGTTTTTACTAATTACTTCTCTTTCGCCCTTCCAGCGTGTTTTTTTGGGCAGATTTGGCAATCTAAGAGCCCTTGCTTTCTGCCAACTTCTGATCACTACTGAAAAAACAACTAAACCACTTTCATATTCCTTCCACTGACTAAAGTAGGAAAGGGAACGAACAAGGAACGTTCTATACATACACGGAATAAAAAAAAACTACCTTTCACCAGCACACCAGGGTCAGCACTGTAGGAGCGATTTGTGCTCTTTCTCCCTGGCAGCCTACTATGTGCACACGTGCACAACAGCTAAACACCATGCCGCTGGAACTGTGAAGCGTACAGTTCCATACAAAGATTTTTGTATCTTTTTCATAAACCGGGGGATGACTACTGACATTAAGCTTAAGGATTATATACTGTACTTGTATAAAGAAAGAATTAAAGAAAAAAGGACCCATTACATTAAATGTTATCGATAATATTAGGTAGAAAATGGGGTCTACAGTTCCAGTGTTTATAGGCGAGCCGTCACTGCTAACTACGCAAGGTTTTTGTAGACATATGAATATTGACACTTGTCAAAGTGATACATAAAATTAAATATGAAAAAAGATAATAATTTGTATCAGTCTGTTATTGCCTAAATAAATCTGTACCGAACCTGATATGATATAAAAGTTATTCCTGAACATTGTAACTATGCAAATTGTTTTCAAAGGAAATAATTCTACCAATACCTCTGAATAATATTTTACAAGTACAACAACTATTAAAAAAAAATTTGGAAAGATTGTGTAAAGAAACAAATTGATGTTTCCCTTATCATTTAATACATTATATCCACTTTCTCATTCAGTCAATAGAGATAAAATACAAGAAAAAATTTAACAAGCGCCAGGAAGGACAACAAAATGTCTTGACACAATCTTAATGTAAGCTATCAGCAGCTGTCTCATGTCTAGGTGAAGTGTTTTTTAACAGATTAGAAAAATGTGCTTCATCTAGGAGCTACATTAATACACGATTCCAGCCCTTCAGTTGGTTCAAATTCAACCTTAAGATTCTCAAATAATGTGAACATCTGTTTTAATTGATAATAACCTAAGAAATAATTTTTAAAATTCTAAAATAAATAATTGCTTAAAAACAGTATTTTAGAACTAGATGATAATCCCATTCATAACAAATCGATCAGTAAAAATGATTATATTCAAATTAACAATAAAAATCATCTATTACCACTAAACATACAAGAACATCTAACTTAACACTTCTTTTTCTTGATAACAACCCAAAATATATTTAATAATAATAATAATAATAATAATAAATTAATAAACAAAAGCATTACTATTATATAAAAGTCAATGTTTAAATTTAATACATATAAATCTAAAAGTATATATTTATCTGCTTAGTCTGCTTTGTAGCTGATCAATGCTAATATACTAGCTGTAATAAAAAAGCATTGGCAGTACATTTATATTATTTATTATTCTGATTGTAAATATATACTGCAATAAATAAATAAATAATTAAAAATAATAATGACCATTACTTTTATTGTTGTTATTATTATAATAACTGCAATAAATTATAATATAAAATGTATATATTTATGATTATGGAAAATATTCACTTACCTTTCACTTACTTAACAATACTTGGAAATACTTTTAAATCATATTTATTAATATTATTATTAGTTTATTATAAATGTTAATATTATAATAAATATTAAATATTTATAATAGAAATAATAGTTATAGAACAAAATAACTCTTGATTCCTCAAGGCTTAACATCCTGTGGTCGTGAACAACCAGGAAATGCAATACCACCTCCGATCTCACATTTGTATAATTCATCAATACCTTGTTGTGGCTGTTGTAACTGAGGTTGCTGTTGTGGTGGTGGCTGATTCGGTGGTTGAAGTTGTTGTTGTTGTTGCTGTTGCTGCTGCTGCTGCTGCTGCTGCTGTTGCTGCTGCTGCTGTTGCTGTTGCTGCTGTTGTTGTTGCTGCTGTTGCTGGGTCGGCTGAGGTGCAGTCTGTTGCTGTTGTGTTTGTTGTTGTTGATTTTGGGTATTGGATGGAGCTGTTCTACCATATTTTTCATGTATGCTGTGATGACGTTTTAATGCAAATCTATCAGAGAATCTAACATCACATATTTCACATCTGTGAGGTTTTTCTCCTGTGTGAACTTTTGCATGATTTTTAAGATGGGTTGCCTACAAATAGAAGAAAAAGAAGATAAATAAACTAAAACAGTAATAAATAATAAAAGACAATGAAATCACTTTTAATAAAATAGATGTATTGATATTCTATAAATTCAAATATAACTGACGTTTTAAAGTTGTATATCAAATTTACTGAAGAATATGTATAGTAGTAAGGAGTGATTTTGAAGCATTCAACAAGCGATAAGCGGTGTGGAATAATGAAATGTTGCACAAGTTTCACCAAATTTTACAATGGATGGTAAAACATTTTGTGTGGTTCGAATGCAAGTAAATTGTATTAGCTTGCTACTTTTATACACACACAAATAATCTTTTCCTTACATAAAACAATATTAACATGAAACTAGATCAGTGCTTTGAATTGTAGTTGGTCATAATGTAGTTGTACTGAACAGAGAGAACATTAATGAAATTATCATTTGATTTCCCTGTGAATGGATACAATAGTCAAGTACAAGTCTTATAAGTACATTACTTTAATTTTTGATTATTTAGTCAAATTATGTGAACCTTTCATATTAATTACAAAATCAGAAGTGAATACATTACAAATTATGTAATACGAAACTTCTATCCAGAAATTAAATCTACCAGGTCTGTTATAATAAAAGTGCTTACTGTTTCTGTATCTACTACATTACTGATAGTTAATTGGTTGAGGTTTTCCACAATAGATTAAAATATAACTAATCAATGCCTAGCATATGTTCCTCTATACAGAATTACACAACAAAAAGTTAAACAGAACTGTCTCAGACTGATATCACATAGCAATATTTGAGGTGTTTTGTTTTAAAATTATTTAGACAGATGCTATTTTTTCATAAGAAAAATATTGGGTATTCAAAACATAATATCAGGGTTTTAATTTGTTATAATATCTATTGGGTGAGGTATACAATGTTAATTTAAGGATAAAATCAAAGAGCAAAATGGGAGTTTTAGTATTGTAGTATTTGCAGTCTTAGCGTGTCTGTAGATTGATTCCCTATCTTTCTGCTAGACAGTGCAACTGGCAAAAATGGCGACTCCTGAACAGAAAGGCTACTGTGGTTTGCATTTTGCTAATTGTGAATCTGTAGTTACAGTGCAACATGCATTCTGGAAAAGTTGATTGTGATCCTTCAAATGAGAATAACATTTATCAATGGCACAATCAATTTGAAATGCCCAGATGGATGTTTGTGTAAAGGGAAGAGCATGGGTAACTGAGGATGTTTAAAGAAAATGTTTCAGGAAGTTTTTCTTGTATAGTCCTAAAACATCTGTCAGGAAGACCCAGTCATGAACTAATGATCCTGGTAATGACAGTGTGTTATATTTTAAGGAAACAATTATATACGCATCCATACCATTTACAGTTGTTACATGCTTCGGCCTACTGATATGATGTATGTGCAGATTTTGTGATCACAATGTTGTAGCATAAATATAACTTTCTTGATTGTCTTGTGTTTAGTGACGACTTATCATTTCATCTAATGTGAAAGTTATCTGGGGTTCAAAAAATTCCCATGAACTCTTATAATATGAAAGGAGTTTATTTTTGGGTCCCCAAAAATAAACTTTTCAGTATAATATTCCAACAGCGAGATTACAAGGCCAATTCTTTTTCGCTGAAGCAACGTAACAGGAGTTGCTTATTTGGATATACTGTACATGTCGCTCTTTCTCAACTACAAGATGGATCAGAAAATTTTATTTGGCAACAATATGGTGCGCCTCCTTTCTAGTGTAACTCTGCACAGAATTAATTGAATGAAATTTTCCCTGATGTTGGGTCGGTTGGCATGGACCTGATGACAAGTTGTTTGTAATAGCCTCTGAGGTCACCTGATCTGACATGTATGTGATCTTTTCCTTTGGAGTTTTATAAAGGATCTTGTGTATGTACCTCTGCTACCTCTGATCTAGCTGATTCAAAGCACAGGATTGAAGCAGCTATAGCTTCCATTACTCCATACAAGCAGGTTAAAATAACAGATAAACCCTACTATCAGTTGGATGTATGCTGCATCATAGGAGTAACCATGGTGGGGTGCTTGCCCACCCCTAGCTTACTTAGTTAAACAAAAAATTGTAGATCAATATCAATAGGTTATAATAGTATTGTGCAGCCAGAAAGCATGTTTGAATTCTGGCAGGAGCATTTTCTAGTGAATGAGTGTGAAACTGGTGGTTCAACGTCTGGATGATCTGTGGTAAAACTCTAAGTTTATAGAATATTCGAGGTTGGATTTAGCTGGAAAGTTCTAGTACCTTCTGTTCCCTATTTAAGCACTGCAATCAATGCGAGTCAGTTGAGTAAGTTGACAAATTTGAGCTAGTTCAGACTGTAACCCCGTAACAATAGCAATCTAAAATGGATATTAGAAACATTTTTAGCATGAAAGGTTTTACATGCAACGTATTTATATTATTTTCATTTGAGTCGAAAAAACCTAAACCAACCTAAAATGTTCAGGAAATGCAAAGACTGTTTTTTTGATTGTAATAATGATTTTGATGTTGCTTTATTATTGAAATTTTAAGAAAAATTATACAATGCTAAATAAGGAAATAATAATAAGTACATCACACTTCAATAATTTTAAATAATGACTGAAAATTATAATTAGCTACTTTTGCAGCAGTTTTGCTTAATAAGATGGTTTTGAATTTTGAAATGGTTGATTTTGCAACTAAACTAAGGTCACTGGCTTGGTGTGAGGAGCACTATAAAAACCATTAAATGCTCAATAACTAATAAATAGTGAATGGTTCAAAATTCATAACAATCCAATTTTTATTGTGATAGAGTTCAATCATTACAATAATTGTTATGTTAAACATAACACAATCTAGACATAAGAATTTCTAACCTCAAATCAGAACGATGTTGGTTCACATTAATTTCATTCTGTACACAGCCTGTTAGATTTGACCATTCCACCAGTTTATTTCTGTTTTTTCCTACTTATTCCACTAGTACACTTTTGTAGAAAAGAAACAAAACTTCCTTTTAAGTTTGAAAAACGTGACAATTAGATGGTTTTGAAACTAATCAACTCATATTTAGGTTAAGAACATTTTTCACGAACAAAACATTTTTTTTATTGATTTTCCAACAAAACAAAAATGAACTTTGTGAAAAATTATCATCTTAAAATTATCAATTTTAAGATTGAAGTTTCTAGTAGAGTCCATTCAGAAGCTTAAATTCTTAGTTGCTTTAATTTGTTTGAGACGTGTAGTAATAGTTATTTATTTTCTTTTAGGGAGACAGAAGAGGAAAAGACAAGATAAAAGTTTTACTGAAAGTGATAGCGGTGGAGAAGAGAAATCGAAGCAGAAAGTTGGTGAAAAATCAAGTAAACCTATGCTACCATCTGGCTCTGTTGTACAGGATAATATGTATGTTGATAATGATGTGGGTCACTGGCTTGGATGTTCATTTAGTATGAGCTCATCTCAAAAAATGGAAGTTTTAAAAAACTGTTGGTCACCAACTCCAAGTTATGACTTTGCTAAGGATGCTGTGCAATTAAAAAGAAAATTCAAATACAGCTGGTTGGTGGATTTGCTCCTTGGCCGGTCTATTCCAAGAAATTAAAGCGCACATTGTGTATTTACTGTATGCTGTTTTCACCAACTAATGTGCATGGTGTTTTGGATTCTTTCATAGTGAGGCCCTTTGCTCACTATAAAGACATGCATGAATTCACAAAATTTCACACGTCATCTCAGTGGTACAAATCAGCAGCCACAGCAGCAAAATGTTTTGTTGAAAATATACCCATTGACGTACAACTAATTTCTGTCCATCAGGAAGAAATAGAAGACAACAAGAAAATTGTTGCATCAATAATTTTGAATGTGATGTTTTGTGGTACGCATAACCTACCTTTGAGGGGCAAAGAAAGGTGAAGGAGTTTTTGAAGACCAAACTCAAAACTGATGCTGGTGACACATTTTAAAAGAGCACATAGAAAAAGACATAAAATATGCCACTTACTTGTCACCATGGAAAATGAAATGAAGAAAGCATATGCTTACAGTATCTGGCAGACGAGAGCAGTGACATATCAGGGAAAGAGCAACTTCCCATTGGGGTTAGATTTTCTGATGAAGAAAAGATGATGGAGGATTTTCGTGAGTAATTTCTAGGTTTTGTAGAATTGACAGATATGGATGCAGAATCTGTAGCATCTGCAATTAACAACTTTGTAGAAAAGGTAGCCCTTGATCCAGAAAAGTGCATCGGACAAGGATGCGATGAGTGTTCCAGTATGGCAGGAAAGGATGGTGGTGTCCAGAAAATTATTCAAGAAAAGTATACGAGAGTATTATAATTTCACTGTGCTAGTCACAAACTGAGATCAGCTGTAAACAACATAAATGATTTAAACGAAATAGCAGTGATAAGAAATATGGTTTTCACAATAAAAGAAATAATAGATTCTTCCAAGAATTGGCCCTTTGTTGAAAATGCATACTGAATATGTTAGTGCTTTTGTGAACCAATTGGTCTCAAAAATATAAAAGTATCACCACATTCAAGAAACATTATGTGCAAATTGTTATGGTGCTTGAAAGCTATCAACAGACAGTAACAATTCAACAAGAAAAGCTGCTTTTCAAATGTATTGCACTAAAAATCAATATAAAATCAGAATTCATTATTGGTGTTTGTCTCTTCGGTATGATGGTGAACATACCAGAGTTGTTAAGGAACTTGAGCTAACTCCTTTCTGGATCTGAGGGTCAATTGGAGACCTGCAGAGAGTAGTCCATTGTGGCTGGCTTCCTCCATTTCCTTGCACAACGTAGGACAGCTGAGGGGGTCTAAGTATAGTAGTATCCCGGGTAATAGGGTACCACGTGGACAGTTGATTAGCCGGAGGTAGGCATATTGGCAGCGAGTCTTGGTTAATCTGAGTGAATGATAATTGTTAAAGTTAAGTAACAGAGCCGCTGTCGGCAAAAGGGTGGCTGCACTGCTGAGGGTATGGTAGTCTATGCAGCTATGAGGTGCACGACTGTCTTGTTGTGGGCGGTCTCTGAATGTGATAAAGTAAATGTCATGCGGGACTCTGTGATGGAGCCGAGTGGGAGAGGGAGGTCTGTCCTCGACACCCTGGTGGACCAGACCAGAGTCCGTAGTAGTTACAGTAAATTAATTAGGTAAACTTGATCAGTTGTGTTCAACTAAGGGAATTAGGTTCAAATTACTGTTGTTGCAATCAACACATTCTGTGGTACGCTTTACAGCAGATTTAGACTCAAATTCTGAAATATGCGACATTTACAGTCACTTATAGTCAAATAAAGGTGAACTAGATATGGTATTCGTGCTTCTGCAAACTCAGTTAGCTAGTTTAGAGGGCAATAATTACGACAGAAGAGAGATGTCTGAAAGAAGCCTACAGCGACGGCAAAGGCTGAGTTAAAACATCACTGATGTAAATGTGTACCGAGGCATTTACATCAGTGGCATCCCAACTGAGGCCTGGCTGATGATTGTTAAGATGTAATCATTTAGAGGGCCAAAAAGATAACCTCTGTTAAAGACCATCAGAGCTAGGAACGGGATGGGGGTGGCAATCGGAATTGTCAAAAGGTGGGTGTCTTCCACTATGGGGGTTGGGATGTTTGTCTCATAGCAAAATATTCAGCAATCCTGCAACCGGTGGTAAATGCTCTTCAATCAACAAGTGTGGACTTACTTCAATGTGCAAATCACATGAAAAAAATCCCAGACATCATGAGTAAATACCATAGAAATGCGGCTGTTGAAAGTGAATGTGGTTTAGCAGAAGCTGAAACAATCACCGAGCATCTTTGAACAGATTTCAATATGCTGCGAGTCATAAATCAGCAGAAACAACTTGTGAATCCACCAGCACAGACTCCTAGAGAGTTTCAGAGAAGATCACTCATTATTTTGTACATAGATTCATTAATAATGTGTCTGGAACAGCGTTTTTCTGAGAACTTGCCCATATTCTCGTTGCTTATGTTGCACCCTTATGTGATGCTCGATATGACATATGAGGATTTGTTAAAAAACTACGAGTTTTTGTAGTTACTACAAATTGAATTATTTCCTTGGTGAAGCTGAACTTTGGTACAACTGATGGAAAGGGAAAAATGTGCCAAATGTCGAACTGAAGGAGACAGAACTAGCTGCATTAGTTAAAGAATCCTAATTGTTCTACTCATCCATAAAACAGGCGCTATTTATCTCACTTGTACAGCCCTGCACAACATGCACTATTGAAAGATCCTCGAGCACCTTACGCTGAAGGGTAAAAACTTGGTTACGGTCAACAATGGCAGAAAATCAGCTTGTCAGTCTTTGTATGATAAGAGGGTTCTGGAAGCAAAAAATAAATTTGAGAAAGAAATTTTGTCAAGATTTAGTCAGAACTCTTGTAGGCTAGTACTGAAACAATAAGATTTAGATAGGTTCGAATATCATTGCAACTACTTTTAGCATTTTCAAACAAAACCATTTTTTAACAAAGAACATCATTTTATTTTTGCTC
Source organism: Lycorma delicatula (assembly GCF_047948215.1). Classification (NCBI taxonomy): domain Eukaryota; kingdom Metazoa; phylum Arthropoda; class Insecta; order Hemiptera; family Fulgoridae; genus Lycorma; species Lycorma delicatula. Next base: position 87,685,884 of record NC_134462.1, read on the forward strand.
CCCCTGGAGAAAATCCTAGCTACACATCTGTGCTGCTTGAAAAAAGTACTCATAAAGAAAACTTGTACAAAAAAACTGTGAGTTACTTTTTCATTTTATTCGTAATTCATTACGACAAGTTAGAGTAAAGAAGTATTAAATAGCATCTTCATACATTGCTACTGATATTTAAAATATAAAATTATTTTACACATACTTTTGCCAAGTCTTAAAAAGTTGTAATGATGTAGAACAAATAATGTAGACCCACTTCCCTACCAAAAAGATTGATTAAATGTCAATCAGAACCTATAAGAATAAAACACAATACAAAATCACATTCAGTTTCAAGCTAAATGAGTTTGTCTTGCATAAACATCAAAATGAATTTTTCACTGCATAATGAATTATTTTAAAAACTAAAAAAGGAAGAGAGCAATGAACTTCCGTCGTGCATTGCTAACTCTTTTTACTTTAATCACAAAACAGAAGTCAAAATCCCCACTCTCTTGACTGAAAATCAGTTTTCTGTACAATTTTTCAGTTTTGATAGCTATAAAACAAAATTTTAATGTACAGTTAAATACATACATTATAAAATTGAGAATACTAATAATACTTTTTTCATAATCTTACTTTTAAAATATGTTATGAATTTAAATAAAAGAAGAACCCAATCGTTAATCATGAAAATATTTTAGGGTCGAATTAAGGTTTCATAATAAATTATACTTTTAATCAGCGATTTTGAAATTTAACTATCTCCTAAAATTTTAAAATGAAAATCAAAGAAGCAATTATTTGTTTACAAAATTATTAAATTATGATACAAATAAATTTGTCAAAAGTATGATGTAACTGTTAATTAAATATTTCACCTGATTAAATGCTGATCCACAAAGGCCACACCGATAGGGTTTCTCACCAGTATGAATTCTGCGATGATTCCAAAGTGTTGAATGCCGTGCAAAGGTCTTCTCGCAAACTTCACATTGATACGGTCGTTCACCGCTATGTATTCGCTCATGGTTTTTTAAGTGGGGTGACTGTGAGAATTGCATCCCACATACATCACATTTAAAAGGCTTCTCTCCACTGTGTACTCTAATATGATTTTTCAAATAAGCTGCACGAGCAAATGTCAATCCACAAATGTCACACTTGAACGGCTTGTCACCGGTATGAAGACGTTTGTGGCTCCAAAGAGATGAATATCGGGAAAAAGTACCATCACATAGATTACAATGATAAGGTTTATCGCTAAAATTTCTAGTCCCACCAATAAAAATTATACCTGACCCATTACATTTATTACATTTTGATACTTGTGCCATACCGTGTCGTTTAACTGGATGGGGACCTTTAGGCAACTCATCAGAAGATGATGACTGTTCTTGTGAACTTTGAAAACTACCATTATCACTTGAACCGGCCTGACAATTTTCACATTTAATAAATTTTTTACGTTTTAAACCCCCGGAATGTTCACAATCAACTTCTACACCACACATACTGCAACATTTTGATTTATGCGCTGTACTTTTATGCGATTTCAGTTCACTCTGTGTATTAAAACAATTACCACAAACATCACAACTGTAAGTCCTTTCGGTTGTCGGTGTTGGATTTGTCGAATTGTTAGTAGTACTATGAATGCGTTTGTGATGATTCAGCAACGATAAATGACCGAAAACTAACCCACATATATCGCATTTAAATGTTGCAGTTGATGCTGCAGCAGCTAATGACATTTGATTAACAAGGGCATAATTGTAACCAAACGGTTGCGCTACATCAAATCGATAACATGCCTTATCATCACCTGCTACAACACCTGTTGACGTTCCTGATTGCTGCTGATGTACTTTTTGTAACATATTAACATTATAACAGAATGGAAATTCAGTGACGGTAGCTGATTTTTCAGCATTTTCTTTTTTATCCGATGCTACAGAATTATAAATCTGTGAGCCTTGTCCCCCTTGTTGAGCCTGGGGTGGTTGTGCTTGTGGCTGTGAGGATTGTTGTTGCTGTTGTTGCATTCCAGGATCAAACATAGTTGAATCTTTATTTACTTCACAGCTTCCTCTAAAACCGACAGCTGATGATAAATGCTCAGTCTGAGTATACCTGTAACAATATTACAAATTCATTTCAATACTAGAAATACACAATAAAATGCAACATTTCATCACTTTTTTAATAATTAGTAACAAATATAAAAAAAAAACATATTGTGATCATCTAAATTAAGTTACCAAATATATGTAATTTGAATTTCACTCAATTAAAATAAAACAATCATTTTACACTACAAACAATCATTTCATTAAAATTTTCTTATTACTCAAATATCCTGAACTGATTTTATTTTAGGCAGATGCATGAGGGTCACCTATGGAGTAAAGAAAATTTGCCTCTAATACATTTTAAATAAGTAAATAATTAAAAAAATATTTATTTACTTCTTACAATAACTTTTAAAAAATATTTTTCTACCTTAATATTTTAATCTAAAAATGTATCATATTGTTAAGTAGTTTTTCTATCATTACAAAAATATGCTGCTGATTCTGTCAGTCCCTCAGTGACAATCTTATCATCCCTTCTAAAATGATTGGCATCAAAAAATCCTTTACTTCAGGAAACAAATGAAAACCAAAGAAGGACAGATAAGGACTGTATAGCACATAATTGAATACTTCTCAGATGAATCTTTGATGGCATTTGAGTTACAGCAGTGTGGTTAAGTGTTACTATAAAAATCAATTATGTTGCTTGATGATATGCATCTTCGTTTATTATGAAATTCACAACAAAGCTGGTTAAATGTTTAAAATAAGACAGTCGATTTATTTTTGTTCTGACTGATTCTAGAGAACTTTAACACCAATTTTTATGAACTCATCGTTTTCCTTACTTCAGTTTAACATCTATTTTGTTTTCTCATCTTTATGATGATAGTCCCTATCATCCTTAGTTGTACTACAATGTTTGTAATACTGAACAACAGCCACAATCGAACACATGAACTGACCTGACTATATAATAATATCTCTTGTTAGGTGTTATATCGTAATGCATGTTCCTACTGCTAACTTCAGATTTTTAAAATATACATCAGTGCAATGAAAAGTATTAGAAAATGAGAATGAACAAATACATAATTTTGATGTGTAGTTTTTAGTTATTTTTATTACGCACAGGATGTATAATATCCTGGATTGCTAATATGCAAGATTCATTGTAATCTAAATTTAAAAGATCTGAAAAAAATCTGGATATCTTTCAAATAAACAGATTATTATATTTTATTCAAAAATGTTAAAAGTTTTATAAATATTTAACTTTTTCAGCAACTGTCCATATCAAATATTTTTTAACAGTAAGATTAAGATTCATGATTACAATAGTGCAATTCTAACATACTGATGGCACCCCCCCCCCCCCATCGCAATCTATAAGAACAAATCATATTTCAACTAAATTGCAAAAACTGAACAAAAACCAAACTATGAGGTATGAAAAATGTACACAATATTCAAACTCATCAACTTACTAATCAGAAAAATGATTAAAATTTAATGTTTTTCTTAGTTTTTATAGTCAGATGGTAAGTCATAGTGCATGGTTTTTATATACTAAATTTAAATTCACTCCAACATTATCACGATATTACTTTTTCTTAATAAATAGATATTACTTTTTCAGATACAACATCACAGAACAGGAGGATATCATGCTGACAAATGGATACAATAAATATTTGAGATAAAATACTCCTGTTTAGTACATCACGGTGTATAAAAAAAAAAAAAAACTATTAATCTATACAACATGCGTCCCTGATTGCTGATTTAAAGATGACTTTGACAGGCACAATCAACTGTGTGTGATTTTCTTCATAACTTATCTAGGAAGCATAATTTTTTTTGCACTTACATTGCTTTAGTCTGGTTAACGTTCAATAAAATTTTGACTGGCGAAGTCATGAAAATGTCAAATTAAAAACTAGGTATCATTGTGTAAGTCTGAAAGTATATTTTGTTAAAAACTGTTACTGTAAGTCATAAATTAAATGTGTTTGCAATAAAAAATCCTTGAATTCTCAGTAACACTCTATCCCCTTTATTGGATTCTAACTGAATAACATTTTACTTTGTTTGAATTATTGTTTTTGCATATCTTTGTTGTTAACTATCTACCTACTTGAAAAAAATATCTAAATGCTATCTGTAAAATAAATTACTTAAATAGTTATCCATATCCATTAAAAAAATAAAAATAAAACAAGAAGGCTACTTTAAACAGAAAGTTAATTCATCAGTAAATTTTAAAATAACTTGTAGGCATATTATAATTGTTTGTAACTTGCTATCTACAAGCATGTCACAAACAAGATTTGTTTTGAGGGGAGTCATCTTTTAGAAAAATCAGTCAATATTTCTTTGACAACATAGGAAGTAGAGATGTGAAGTGGGGACCTAAATTACATAATCTGTTGCAGATTACTTTTTTTAAAGGAATAAGTGAAAATTATGATGAATAGTTGTAAACTAAACTAATCGAATAAAATGAAGTTGTATCTTAAAGATGCACTGATGAGACTGATCAGAAGAAAAGCCTTACTGAAGGAGTACACAAAGTGTTCTACAAAGGATTCTCAAAATTAATGCAAAAATATAAAATAAATAAAGATAAGTTTCATTTTGCTTTGCTATTTTGAAATGAATAGTCTGAAATTAAATAAATACATAGATAAATAGTCTAATACGTTCTATTAACTAATTCTTACCTTTCAGTCTGAGTTAATATAGAAGTTTTTGATGGTATTTTTAGTAAACTTCTATGCTGTGTCGGTAATGTCTGAGACGGCACAGTTTGTGTATGATGACCGTCAGGTAAGAATAGATTGGAATGGTCACTGCTTACTTTGTTCCATGCGTTGGACTCTAAAGCCATTGAACTGTAAACTTGGTGACAATTAAACCTGTAATAAAAATTATCATAATATACATTTAGTAAAACATTTAATGAGACAAACTGACAAAACTACACCATTAAAAATTAATAAAGTAAAAAAAAAAGGACAAAAATAGCAACGATAAACAATTAAAACTGGTACTAACAAAACACATTTCATTTAATTGAAGCAAATAAAATTTAAGTTTGCATCATACAAAATTTAGTTATGTGTAAAATGTAAAGCACTTAAAAACAGATAGAGAACAAGTCAAATTTACGGAATAGAGCGAATCAAAATGATGTAAAAATTAACTAATTTTTCCCTAAAATTTATTGGGAAAAATTTGGTCATTGGCATAATTCTAAACAATAAGCATAGGACATAAGACCTTTTGCTTCATCGCGTAACTTGTTTATTTCTGAAATAAAGTATTTAATATTATTAATATGGAGTACAAAATATTATTTTTCTTATGCATGTATGTATGTTGAGTGCCATTACCTGATAGTTTTAAGTAACCGAACACAAGAACTTAAAACATTCTCAAGCGTAATAAACATTTTTGGCCAAACTTAATTCGTTACTTTCCTACTGCTTTCTTCTGCAAGTTGAATATAATGTTGCATATCAATATGTCAAGCAACATTTTCATTCTGCTCATCAAAGAGACTGGCTCTATAACGTATTAACACTTAAAAATCAGATGCTTCTTAACCATCCACATCTATAAGACTTGGACAGAATACAAGAGAAATAATTTAATCTACCTCCTTCAGAGGGAACAAAATATTATAACACTTCCTTTATTGAATAAAAGTTTGTATGTAAGTTAGTAAAATAAAATTACAGATAAAATCCACCTTTAAATTCAGGAACATAGTTACTGGAGTACGAAAGAATACAAATATATGATGCTAGAGTTCATCTTATTCATATTATTAGGCTGTAGGAAAACAATACCCAATCAAGTACGGTATTGAAAATATAATATGCAATTCATATTTTAGTGACAAGATATCAAAGTTATCATAGTGTGTGATGATTTTCAAATATGCTTCTTCAGGATTAAGGGTCTCAAAAAAATCCAAAATATTTAACGACTCTGAGAAGTTATGGAAATAAAACAGTTAACATAATCTGAAGTTTAAGAAATAATATCTACAGTGCAACATTATTGAATAACAGTATTTATGTACATCATTTCTGACTCGCTCCAAACTGAACAATAAACATTATAATATACAGACACACACAGTTAAAAATATAAATTTAATACACATGATTAAAAAAAAAAATACACCAATATAAAAAAAAATACATACATAAACACAAAAATTAATAACACATTCAAATTAAAAACAGTTAAAAAATAATAAGTACAATACATATTGTAATATAAAATATAAGATAACACAGACATTATTTACTACTTAAATTAAATAAAAGAAAAATACACACATACATACATAGGCTATCAACTTTTTTCAGCGAGTAAAACACACCTTACGAGGCTGGTTTCATTTCCTTCATTTTTATCATTACTATTACTGTTGTCATTTAATAAAGGAATATCATCCATCTGTTAAAAAAAAAAAAAATAAGAAAAAACACACACTAATAATAAAACAAACAGTAAGTAATTCTAATTATAAGATATGTATGTATACACAGAATCACACATACACAAACCTCATGGCAAATCATGCAAGTACAGAGACACTAATTCTACTAAATCTGTTATGAATCACACTTATTATTATAATTAAGTAGTTGACCATAAAACTACTACATTTATAGACTTTGTTTTTAACTGCAATAATTTTAAATGATTTTAACAATCCTTATTTTTTTCACACTTAAAGTCTAAAGAATTATTAGAAGCAAAAATAACTTATTATTAAATTATTTCTATTTCTTTGGGCAACAATGTCACTAAACTTCTTATAATTAAAGGAAAAGTAAAAGCCTAATATCTTTGAGACAAAACAAACATTTAAAAAACCTGAACCTATTTTTTTGTTGATAGATGGACAACAAAAAAAGCCTGAAAGAATTTGACTCAAGAGATAAACAAAAATAAATAAATGAATGAAAAAAAAATTTGTTTCTTTTAATGCAAAATTTAGACACTGTAACAATCATTAACCCATGGTTGTGTTAAGATGGCTATCATCATCGTTTCTGCTTATATGTGCAGAAATGATGATGATAGTCAAACAAATGGAACTGGAAAAAATAATTTTAAAAAAAATAAAATTTTAAGAAAGATTTTAGCACTAAATATCAAAATATGTTGATTAAATAAAAAAAAATTATCACAAATGTGAAAAAAGAATGAACACTTCTAAATGATGCTCACAGCCCATCTGTAGTTAGTCATTTGTCGTAGTTAGTTAAAATAGTAAAATAAAGTACAGTATTTTTTTGAGTACAGTAATTTACTGTATAACTTAACAAGAACCTAACCAGTATTTCTGCATTAAATGTGAGTCTCAATTTACGGGATTTCATTATATGCTGAAATTTTCCAGAACATCCGGAGGTCCCGGGTTTGAGTCCCGGTCAGACACAGCATTTTCATACGCTACTTTGTCATTCATCTCATTCTCTTTAGAAAAACCTAACGGTGGTCCAGGAAGTTTAAAAAAAACACCCACATAAATTGAAGATGCACTGTATAATAAATTTTTACATAACTAAATACAAGGTCTGTAAATAAAATAATGAGACTGGTTCAGAAAATCTTTTTATTTACAATCCAATTATAAATGGACTCTTATCATCTTCGAAATAGTTCCCTTGGAAAGCCATGCAATGCTTCAAACGGTTTTCCCATTCTTCATAGCAGTGTTGAAACTCGGAAACCAGAATATTCTTCAGATGGTCGGTTTCATTTTTTTAAATGTTTTCTATTGTTCCAAAATTGTGCCCATTGAGGTGTTTTTTTAAAGTCAGGAACAGGAAAAAGTCACAGGGACTCAAGTCAGGTGAATAAGGTGGTTTTGTCTTTGTGTGGAATGTTTTTCTTTGTCAAGTTACTTAAGAGTGCACTGTTATGATCCAGTTGTCTTTGATCGCTGGTCTCATGCGGGCAACTCTTTTTCGCAGTCTTTCAAGAATTTCTCAGTAAACATATTGATTTACAGTCTGTAAATCAATATGTTTAACAAGAAATTTTGTAGGCAGAAACTCCTTATGGACAATACCATTACTATCGAAGAAACAAATTAGTATGGTTTTGATTTGATCATTTTTACTTTTTTGGGACATGGTGAGTTTGAGGCGTGCCACTCTTTGCTCTAGCATTTTGTTTCTGGATTGTACTCAAATATCCAAGATTCATCACCAGTAATAAAATTTTTTTGAAAATCAGGATCAGTTTCAATTCACCCTAGAAGATCGTGGTACACTTTCATCCTGTTGTTTTGTTTTTCTCTTCAATAGTGAGGTTTATTTGAACCAATTTTGCACAAACTTTTTTCATGTCCAATTTGTTTGTCCAAATTTGATAGGCTGTGGTATGGTTCAAATTCAACTGTTCTGCAATCATTCTGACAGTTAATTGCCGGTCATACCGTATCAAGTCTCTGATTCACTCAACACTGTTGTCACTTTTTGACATTAACAGTCTTCCAATGTGTGGATTGTCCGCAACTGATTACCAGCCATCTTGATATGCTTTAAACCACCTAAAAAATTGGGCTCATGAGAGAGCGTCATCTCCATACACCCTTTTCAATTTTCAAAAAGTTACGGTAGCATTCTCAGAATTTAACACAAAATTTGATTTGAAAAATGTTGCTCATAATTAGTATCACTCATTTTTGTAACACACAACAAAAACTTATTTCACAAAACATGTGTTGACATCTCACATGGCAACAATAGACTAAAAATATTAATACCTAATATAAATTAGCTGTTCATATAACCATATGTTTACTAGTAACTTTACAGTGTTGCCACTTTGGCTGCCAAAAAACTAGTGTCATTACTTTATTTACAGATTTCATGTATATAATGAATAAATCTAAAAGTATAAATATAATCAAACCAAACTTAACCTATGCTCGCTAGTCAAGGTTTGCGAGCGATGCTAGTGTAAGTTAAGCTTGGTTAGATTATATTTATAATTATATTTATTTGTTATAAAAAGTTGGATTATAATTTTAATATATTTATTTTTTCCTTTCAGTGGCACCATCTAACAACTAACTACACATTGTCTGCAGGCATCTTCTAGTAAAGTACCAAAAAATGACTCTATAAAAGAAAATTATACTTTTACAAATAAAAAAAGTTAGCTGATGAGTGAATACATTTGTGTTGAACCCTTAACCAAACAGATTACTCAGAGATTAAGTTAATTTACGGAGAGCATAAATAGTATAATGTCTGGAAAAGTAATTTAAAAAACTTTTTTACAGTACATTGAATCCTGATATATACAAAGTATATGTAAAGGTAATTGTACAAAATAGTACACTAACTCAAGGGGATAAATTTTTAGCAGCATCAACAAAAAATTAAAGCAGGTAATTGGAGTACAATAAAAAAAACTTTTAAATCAATGTGGCAGTTATAGAAAGATAATGTGTACATTTAAATGGCATAACAGTATTTATAATCTACTTACAGTAAATGGAATGTAGGTCAATTAAAATTTAAAGACATTTTACCACATCTTATATTCAATTTTTAGTCATCTAAATGTAACTTATGCAAGTATGAAATGTATTAAATACTTATAAATTTGTTTAAATATTTAATCTCATGTTTTCAATTAAAATAATTATCTAAAAATGAAACCTGTTCAAAACTTTCCTGTAAAGAGAAATCAAATTCATACATGAAATTAAGGAAACACCAAATGTTTTTACTTCTATTTTAATTCATCAAAATTGAAATTTATACTCTTGATTAACTGTATTTTATTAATTATAAACAGACTATTATTATTTTACATCCACTACCATAGATAATTAAGTAGTCCAGTATTTGATGGTAAAAATAGAATATTACTTCAGAATTCTTTTGGACATCGATTTTCATGAAAATGTGTAATTAAGGTTATCTAATATCTAACCGCCTGCTTAAAAAGTTACATATTCCTAATGTGTGCTTTTTGTTTTTTGGGATGTGAGAACTACCCCTTGTTAAAAAAAAATTCAAAAACCATACATTTAAATCATGTTTAAATATGTAGAATAAACATTCTTTTATGTTGTTGAATATGATTTATGATGTTTTACTACATTTCAACCCTTAGAAACAACCCCTTATGATGAAATTGAAAAAAAAAATTAATTTTCAACAGGTTGAGAAATGTTTTAATGGTGTATTTATAATAAATTAAAATCCCTTTACTGTTTATAATTTATGATTTAGTGCAACATTTCAACCCTTAATAACCACCCCCTATGAAAAAAATTGTTAAAATTATACATGGAAGTGTTTTGTAGCTCAAAATCATTTAAATGTGTAAAATAAAAATTGCTCCATATTCTGAAACATAACTTATGATATGTTACAACATCGCAACCCTTATAAGAATCCATCCTAATGACAAAAAAAAAAAAACAGTCTTCAACAGTTTAAAATGTTTAAATGATGCATTTACAATGAATTATAAACGTTTTAGAGTTGTTAATGTAATTTATAATTTATTGCAACACCCCACACCTTACAAACTGGCCTCGTGATTAAAATGAATAATCATGTTTACTTAAAATTAAAAACTACCACCACATGTTTATTCTTTCAGTTTTGGAAATGTACTGACTACACCATACAAAAGAGATATATATTCACATATATGCATGAACAATATACCTACATACATCCACGTACACAAAATTCTATCATTCATCAGCGGGTTTTCTCGATGGTGTGCTTTGTTACTTTTCTTCTTCTACCTATACTTTCATCTATATATATATATATATATATATATATATACATACACACACATACAGATATGAGTGTATGAGGATATACTTTACATATGTAGAAACAATTACATGTCTTCATAAATGCTCTGAAACTGTCGAGAATATAAAAATTAACATGATGCGAAAATTTCACCAAAATATGTGATTGGTTTTCAACTATAACATCCTTAATTTTTAAGCTACTGAATCGCTCAAAAAAACATTTTGTAGGGATTTCAAGGCTACAGGGCATGTAAAGTTCAGATTCCTTGACATCATCGTTTCTGAAAGTTTTGAGTTTAAAAGGTTTGGGGAAGGTGGTCCTTACACTCAAATGCAAACTTCTAATGGTGATATCTCAATCAATTTTTATTCTACAGAAATAAAAAAAAAAAGATTTTCAGTACAAAAAATAACTAAACTTTTGAACTCTAGCATTTTTTACGTATTTTCTTTAGTTTTTGAATTATTGTGAGAAAAAGAACATTTTTTAAGAAATTTCAAAAGCTTTTTCAAATCTAGGCATCCAAACTGTTCAAACGTCTAGAACATATTGTTAGTACTTAAGTACAGTAAATTGTAAAAGGATTATGCTCAACTTTAATTCTTGCAGAAAAGTAATTTGTTTCATTGCTGATTTTTTCTCCAAAAAAGCAAAACAACCCCATTTTATTTTCACATAACTTCGTTAGTTTGCATGCTAATGACTTTTACCAAAGCTAATTTTAAAGGTCTTTTCAAGTACTTTGAAAAATATTCCATAAGTTTTCTTCAAAAAATCTTCCGTTTTTCCGTTACTTAATGCTGAAAGATTCGACTTAAGTTTTTGGTGAACAAAAAGTTACCTTCAACGAGGAATAACTCTGTTTGTATTGCACCTATACAAATAAAAAAGTCCATCTCTTCATTATTTTATAAGCTTCATTTTTGCTAATAATAATTTTTTTGATAAAACGTAAAGTTTTTGAGTTATTCGTGAAAAATCGTTCAATGGTTTGATGAAAAATCAACATTTTCAATCACGAATTACTCAAAAAGTATTGACTCTACAAAAATTTTTATAGAACATTTCTTGCTTATAATTTATTCCTCCATCGATTTCTGCATTATTTTTGAATTTAATAATTTCCACTCCAAGAAGGGGCGGCAAAAAAGGGGGTAAAAGCACACTTCAGCACTATATAACTTTTGTTCCTTCAACTATTCCCTAATTACTGTCCAAATTTCACATAAACTGGTTTTATCCAAAAGAATTCTGAGCGAAAAACTGTCAAACATTGGACTAAATTAATATTAGAGGCTATGTTTATATACACTACACTGCTAAGGTAATATTTCTGACGGTAAATAATTAAGTTTCTGAATGCAATATAAAATGTAGCTTATTGTATAAAATATAATTTTACATATTTTATGATAGGATTAAACATAATCGAATATTTGATAATCAAAAACCAAATCATATCAAATAGTAAGTTCATTAATAATACACAATTGTATAAAAGGTTCAGAAATATGAAATAATTCATGTTGCTCAATCCATTATCATGTATGACTGAAACATGTGAAAATAAAATTTTACCAATTCCTTGTAATAGAAAAATTCAATGTGCAAGCCAGGAACTGACTTAACAGAAACTCTGGTATGAAACTGGTGCTTTCAAAGCAGATATTCTAAACTGCATTGGAATGTTAAAATTAACCAAATAGTAAACTTTTGAATGAAAATTTTTTAAGAGTTAGGAAGAGAGATGTACACACCATAAATCTGTGTAAGTACTAGGTTAAAAAGCCACATTTAAATAAACAAAATAAATTAAAATTGATACTAGAAAAAATCTTAAGGAAGGCAAAAATTTCAATATGAAACTGGAGTTGTAGGGTATAGCAAAATAAAATAACCAATTTGATAAAAAGAAAGGATGCCACAGAAAAAATGAGAAGTCCTCAATTAATCGGTTTAAAAAAAAGTTATCTTCAAAATAATGTCATTCACTTTCAATAATCTGAATTACTCAGCACCAATTCAAGCAGTTTTATTTACAACTTTAATGTAGAAAAATCTACAAAAATAGACAGAAAAATTTTATTTACCTAAGCATAGAGCTGCCGCAAAAACAAATTAATTTAATTTGTGGAAATTTATATAAAATAAAGAAAAGTTTTGCCACTATCTATTGTATCTTATCTATTTTTGTAACATACGAAAAATGCCACGAATGACTGGGATTTGAACCTGGTATCATTATCTACATTACATTTTTATATTATTATTTACAGCAAAACCTTACATATCATACCTCTTATCCACATTTTCTCATAACTATAAACAACAATAATTGGAAAAAATAAAAAACAGTAATTTTTTGTTATCTTAATTTCCTTCTGCGATGAGAATGGAAATTTGTATTTACATTATTTAATTTCATTTGCCTGTATCTGCAAACACAGTAACTCAATCGTTTATTAGGTTTTACTTTTTTTATCTACATTTTTATAACTTCTAGGAACATTCTGTTATTCACCCAAAATTGAAAAGTACTGAATTATATACATATAGGTAACTTCTTAATGATGTAGGTGTGTTACACAAGTAGTCTTCAACTGGCCAATTTTTTGTAATATAGTACTGTATCAGTATACCAGTATATAATAAAACCTGAACTTGAGCACAAGTTTTATTTGATTACAGTTTAAAAGTGATGCAATTATTGATTTCTTTTTCAGTTCTATATAATACTGCCCTCATTACTTTCTGCATATTATGTTCATATGTTAAATTAAATGTGATTCAAAAAATTAAAGGAAGTTCTGATAACGATAAAAAATATACATGAAATTGAAAATGATTATTAGAGTTGAAAAAGGTGAATGCATACAGATGCAGATTTTTAAAACCAAATTAAAAATAACTAATATCAATAGATAAAAAAATTCAGTTAATTTATTATTTTATTTAAAAAATTTGTATACTTTTAAGTTTATCCCGTTAGTAGTATCAGAAGTAAGTAAAATCTTTTAATAAATTATGGTACAACATAATTTTCTTATAATTAATATATTTTTTAATTCTAAAACAAATAAAAAATTATTTTTCTCATATTCAAAATTTTCCTATACATTGGAATGTCTAAGACATATTATTCCCATTATGAGAAGATTCATTGTATGTATAACTAAACATTTCTTTTCTATAATGGCAGACATCATTTTTTTATAATTATATCAGAGAACAATTATTAGAGTTTATGCAAGATGACTAACTGTGCAACTCTTAATACAGATTTAAAAAATTATATAATTAATTTATTAACATATTGTCTTGAGAAACTTAAATTATCAAGGTTTTACTTTGTTAAAACTATGGCATTACCATTTATTAAGTTTACAAATTAAATATGATAATAAATTACGAGTAAAATAGATGATAACAGATTAATTGGTGAAAGATGTTATTAATAAACCTCAATGTACGATACACATTTATTTATAGATGATGCTGTTGAACTGATGCAGATCTATTACTCATTGCTTGGCAAGCAAAGAAAAGGTTTCCTGTCAAAAACAGTATAACGATAGAATACAAATTAAAAAATTAATCTATATCAAAATTAAAATTTTATCAAAAAACTTCAAAGGTGAATCTCAAAAAAAAAGGAAGTAAAAATTATATTCATATATTTTTTCAGACATTAAACTAAAATGATTTCTTTGTATTTATTATAAATGCTTATATAATTTTAAATCATTTATTATTTTTTTTATTTATTAGAAACATACTTATTGAGAAAGTCCTTTCACAAACTAATTCTGTTACTTATATTTTTGAGACAAATTTTAAAAATTTTATTCATATTCACTTTCATTGCAGTTGACTTTTTCACTGTAACTTAAAACATCTTAACCTAAAATAGATATATCATTGATATTAAAATATAAAAATTGTAATTTCAAGTTTCAATCAAGAATTTACTTCTGGGATACAATAAATACTGGTTCTGTGAATAAAAGACCCAGCTTATATTGTAATAAATTTAGCAAATTGAGATCTAAAAAAAATTTAATTAACAAAGGGAAAATTAAACATTACAAAATAAAACAATTGATTGTGGGAAATTTAGCCTCTGCCAAATCTTACCATAATAGCAATATCGCACATACTGTTTTCAGGAACACAAGATATCATTACTGAGAAAATACTTATTTTAACATCTGCATTTATAATAATACATAATTTTTATTTTTTTAAAAATGTTTTTCTAGAATATGATAATAAAGCTTCAATATTAAAAGAAGGTGGCATTTCTTCCACAGGCACATTCATAAGAGAAAATGCAACGTACAAAACAGCTTTTGAAATGCCATTATAAAAAAAGGATTGGCAACAACTAAATTAATCTCTCACTTATGTGGGAAAATCTTTTAAGAGAGTTTTTTTTTACCACAATCATAAAAAGAAATCGGAAATGGTTAAAATTTTTCATGGTTCAAATGATTGTATGATTTTTGTAAAATTCTTTTCATTAAGAATTTTTAAGTAAAATAATTTTAAAGTATTTTTCAGTAGATAGACTGAACGTGATAGACTTTACACTGACGTGTAAATTCATAATTTTTTAAAGATTCAATATTAAAAAAAAATGCCTGAAATTAACGGACAGAAGCTAATATGAATTATGAGGCATGATAGTAAACTTTTTTTTGTTAACTTTGATTACTGACTGTATTGTTTTTTTTTTTAATTTTATATATTATTAGCTTCTGATAAAATACATTATAAAAAAGTATTTTTACTGCATCCCACATGACTAGGAAGTTCAAATTTAAATAGTAATTTCATGTACTCCTTTCACAATAAGTGAAAGGACAGACTCATTGGAGGTCTGAATTTATAAGTAGTATTGGCTGTTCTTTCTCCCTATCCTATAGATTGAAATCAACATGTGTGAAAAGGATGAACACAATTGTGTAGCGCAGTGAATAATTAATTATTACTGAATCTTTGATAAGTGAAGGATTCAGTCCATTTCAAATTTATACAATACTTACAATAAAGATCCTCATCCAAAAAACTATCAAAGGGAAGTTGACAGACTTATTTAAAGAAAATTGACAAATTATCAGGAAAATCTCTGAAAAACTTAAAAATTGATGTTGGCAGTGTACAAAATATAAAAAGAGATGATTTAAAATTTAAGTGTGTGAGCTACATGGGTTCCATCATCTTTTAAAACCCATACTAAATGAAAAAAGACTGATTGCTATCAACAACTTCTACAGACCAGACATAGTTATTTAAACTTTAAAAATAACCTGAGATGAGCCATGGGTGCTCAATTTTATTTGATTCAACATAAGCCAGAATAGAGTTTTCAAACCAATTCCCCAACAGAAAGAAAAAAATCACATTTTCACCAGTAAAAATTATAGTAAACCTTCTTTTGAGATCACAGGTACTATTTTACCTTGACTTTCTTACATTACAAAAACTATCAGTATATGGCATAACATGATGCTAAACATAATTTTAAAAGACAAGAGTTACCCTGCAAATACTTCAAAGTGGAGTTACTCAGTCTCACACAGATGTTTTAAACTACTGAAACACTACAACGACGCAAGTGAGATTTGCCATCCATCCTCCACAGAGCCCAGAATTAATACCATCAAACTATTATCTGCTGAACCAATTTAAACATTTTTAAAGAGAAGAGATATGACTCAAACCACTAAGTCACTGACAATGCCAGTACTTACTGACATTGGGACGGGTCAACATGCAATGAACAACTTACCTTCCAGAATCAAGAAACTTCTAGAGTGCTTAACTAACAAGCATATTACGGTATCTAAGTCACCTTACCATACTCAATAAATAAATTATAAATATAAAATGCCTCTTTGTGTATTTTCACTTCTCTTGCAATAAAACATCCATAATCTGAACACAACACTATAACATTTATCTTATCATAAAGTTTTCTACAAAAGTTCCATAATTTACAAAATCTTGTACATTATAATCATTTAGCATATAGATTGGTTTCTGTATTATTCTGTTTTGAGAATACAACTAAAGCAATTAAACTAATTCAGTTAACTAATGAAACTAATTTAATGACCATTCTATCTTAACAGAATATTAATTCTCATGAAAGACAAATATATGAACGTTAAACTGAAATGTTTTTCTGAACTGAGTGATAATCATGCAGTGGTGAGGTGTAAAATCATCAAAAACAATGTTGAATTGAACATTTTTTCTAGTTTTCAATCTGAACTTTACATTCTATCACAAATTTGTCTTAAAATTTTATTATTATTATTTTATTATTCACATATAATTATTACACCAGGCAAGAAAGTCAAATTTCTACAGAGATTTACGGTACACCATACCAAGCTCATTTAATAACAACCTGATTCAATTGTCCAAGATTGTTAATTATTGTTACACATGTGTAGAACTAGCACTAAAGCAATTTTCTTTAAAAATAATGTTTTACTTTAGTATGGCACTCAGAAAATAACTTTTTCAAATTTTCCACCAACATAAAAAAGATTATATCAGTCTAAGTTTCGTATCTACTATACATTTTTCACTCAGAACACATATTAATAAAATGACCTTTCTGGATTACTTTTCCATTTATTCTACAAATTCACCAACAAAGATAAAAACTTTGTGTTTTAACATTTTAACTTTCATTCCAATAATCAGAATTTATAACAGGATGGAGATAGACATACACAATATAAATTCTAATTCATAAAAAGTTTTAACTTTTCAGTTAAATTGGTTATAACTAGTAGTAGTAAATACATAAAATATTAAACATAACTTTACTATAACAATAAAACTATTCGCATAGTAATTAGTTTTGCTAGCAAAAGTAAAGATTATTTTTGAAATTAATAAAAAGTGAACAAAATGTTACAATTGTTAATATATTTTTTTTTAGCTTGAGTCCCTCTAAATAGTAAAGATAAGAGTAATAAGCTTGTAAAAAAACCTGAATCCACCTATTGCCGGATGGTAACCCTCAGTAACAAGACTGTCTAGTATTAAAAGATGAAAATCAACTGAAGGTAACAGGTAAACTAACAGGTGGATTGAAGGTGTTAGAGTAAGAAATTACCAGCAGCAGAGAGGGTACAAGAGCCGACAGGATTAAGAACTGACAAAGTCAGACACATCAGAAAACACAATCTGTGACATTTGCAGCACATACAATGCAATTAATATATATCACTGTACACCGGTAAGACAGTGCACTAGCTGTGTATCCCATCCCATCACTTTCATTTTGGATCAACAAAATTATTTATTTTAATGGGTCCAGCACACAATGTGACACTTCTTTACAGAGTAAAAATTGATTTCTATTGGACATTTTTATTTAATTATTTTATTAATAATTATTGTTAGAAATGCTGTAATATCAAAAAATTATGATACACTATACTTTTCTTTTTTGCATGTTTTTTCCACCATGATTAAAATTAACAAATATCATAAATCATTTAATATCTCAATTAGAACAATATGGCTAGAATAATTAAACTGCTAAAAAATAGTAAGTGAAAAGCAGAATATAAAATAGGGTACTTTTCAAGAAGATGCCTGCAGCCAATCTGTAGTTAGTTAGCTGCTAGATGGAGTCACTGAAAGAAAAAATAAATAAATAGTACATATTTTTTCTTCTTAAATACAAACATTGTACTGTAATATCATTAAAATAATACAATGATAGTGCAATAATAAAATAGTAAAATAAAGTACAGTATTTTTTGAGTACAGTAATATTTATGCCAGTAACTTCTACAATTTCATTATACACGAAAATTTTCTGGCACGTAACACTTGTGTAAATTGAAGGTGCACTGTATAATAAATTTAAATGAATAACTAAATACATATAAAAAATAAATCCAAAAGTATAAATATAATCTAACCAAATTTAACCTTTTTTTTTTAAACCTCTGGGACCACTGTTAGGTATTGCTTCAGAGGATGAGATGAATGATTTGTAGGGTGTGAAAAATGCCACGCCTGACCGGGATTTGAACCTGGAATCTCCAGATGAAAGGCCAAGACGCTACCACTCGTGCCACAAAGGCTGGTAACCAAACTTAACCTACGTTCGCTAACCTTCGCTTGCTAGTCAAGGTTAGTGAGCGTAGATTAACTTTGATTAGATTATATTTATAATTACATTTATTTATTATAAAAAATAAGTTTTAGTTTATTTTATTTAGTTATTTTCTCCTTTCAGTGGCGCCATCTAACAACTGACTAACTACAGATCGGTTGGGGGCTTTTTCTTGAAAAGTATCTAAAGAGAGCCATTGAATAATCTAAGACAGTAACAAACAGAAAGGGCAATAGTGTTATTTGTTTTGAATGTGCTATGATGACACTATGTTGTAAATTATTTTAGTTTATTTCAAGCAGTGTCTTGCGACTAGCAGCATATAAAAGTTGCAAAAGTAAAACAATCAAGTGACATCAGGATTAGATACTGTTGGCCCCTCCCACATGCCTGAAATTTCTACATTTTATCTAATGTCTAAGAACTAAAAAATAAAGGTCAACTTAAAACTTCTAGATGAAAAGAATTAGGATACGTGAACACAATAATAGTAAATTTCAGTTTAGTCGATAGAGCTTTTAAATAAACAAACTAGCTAACAGTTAACCAAATGTAGTTGGTTATACAGTTAGCATAACTGATAACAAAAAAAAAGAAGAGTTTTCCATTTTGCAAAGGTTGAGAATTAAAATAATCATAAAAGCTTACCTTTAAATCCTACAAAATACATACGCATAACTTATATTTAAAATCGTTAATTCATTAAAAAGACATATAATCTTATTTTGACTAATAATGAAAATGATTTAGAATAAATACAAACTAGAAAATTGGTTGGTAATTAAATTACTATTTTTACAATATATAATTATTGCAAAGTCTTCAAATATGAGCAGCAGAAATGAAAACATAATAATTCTCAACTATGTCATGAATTGATACAAAAATTCCTCCTTGCCTACATATGTGTTACTTTTATCAACTATAATCTTAGATGTATAACATATGTAAAGTTTGAGTCACAGACAATGGGGGGAAGCAAGACCATGTGGACAAATTTGAGGATGTCAGAACTCATATGCTTAATCAAACATAAAAAAGGTAACTGTGACCTATATCTCTATTTTAATAAATTTAGGCCTTAATTATATTGACCACATGTTGGGGAGTTTGATCCACACGATTAAGGTTTAACCCAATAATGTGTAATTTGATGATTTAATCCATCAAAAAAGGTTTCAGAGCAGGAAGTATGTTAATGAAAGAATAATATATAAATGTATATATAATTATATACAATTAAATACTATCATTAATTATATTTAAATCATTATAAATTATTTTATTATATTATATAATAATTATACTACTGTTAATTATATACAATTATAAATTATATAGTGCAAGGGCACAAAATTTGATAATTTCCAAATCTTGCATGATGAAGATAAAGTTTTGGTGAGAAAAATATTTTGAAGACCTATACAAGTATTAGACATAATGGAAGATAATATTTATTGTAAATGGGATCTGTAACAAAAGAATATGAATGCAGCTAACATATGCGTTCTTGTTGCTATGATGCCGAGTCTGTCAGTAATGATAATGAAGAAAATTTCTGAATCTTTTTTAAATGTCTGATCATTCCCAACAGCTTTTTTACATTACTTAACCATTTATCACAGTCTCTACATCGAGACCCTGATAATGGAAGCGATCATTATCGTTCAATTATGAGCCCTGAGACAAACTTTTTTTTTGTTGTAAAATGGAGATGTAGAGAAAAATAAAAAAGGAATTAAAACTAAATTAAACTTTTAACAATAAATGGGCCTAGCTGGAGAAAAAAGTCATTTTGCAGTCCATATAACAGAGGCATCTGAGTCAGGGAACAGAAACATAACATTTTAAGGGTATTTCTAAAAACCAGTATGGTAAAAATAATTAATACCAATTCTTCTTACAAAGAGTTCAATTATATAAAAATAATATGTAATTTATTTTAGACTCAAAATTAAAATGAATCTCTTTCAAAAAAATCAAGTTGCCACAAAAACACAAAACTTGCCAAATGATAAAACACAATGTTTTTATTCTATAAAATGTTTAATTTCTCATAATCCTCTTTATAAAAATATTACAATCTCAAATTTAAAAAAATTGCAAAATTCACTGCATATGAAATAGACAGGAGTTAACATTTTTAATTTAAAAAAAACAATACTTCATATAAATCTGTCATCAATCAATATGATTTGTTTCATAACCTCAATATAATCTTGAAACTCCTACTTCATACACATCTCCTATTCACCAGAATTCAATCCATTATTTGTAATAATCTCATGTTTTATCATTATAAAAATTCTGAAATGATGCCATAATAATTTAAAAACAGAGAACTGAATTCTTGGTTCGTCAAATGCACATAATAAACAAACTTTAGACTTGTTCAGATGGCCTGAGAGCTTTTAGTAACTCATTTTATTGATTTTTCTAACACTAATTAAATATATTGAAACAGATCACAAAGAAAAAAATATGAGTACGGTAAATGTGTAAAGCTGTTTCCTAGAAAAAATAAAAGTCGAAATCTTTAAAATTTTAACATAACATTTATAAGTTTGGATACTGCTAGCATTAAAAGCATTTATTACATTTTTCAAACAGTTCATACTCCCTATTTATTCATTCAATTCATCATAAATCTATTTTCTATTTAAGAAGATTAATTACAAACTTCTGGTAATGGAAAAAACAACAATTAAATGTTATGACTGGTGATTTTTGGGATTAGCAAACAGGGCACAAAGCTGATTTATGAAATGGAATTCAATTTACTATTTTAATAAAAAAATGTATGTATAATTAAAAAATAATAATAAAGCAAAATTACACTGACAAAACTGATCATTAGTAAACTATTGACAAATGTAAAAACAAATATTATAACATATACCTAATTACACTGGTTCTTTTTGTTCATGAAATCACAATTGAATTAGATAAATCATACATGTAGGATTAATGTAAATTAACAAATTCCTTACTCAACTAAGCAGAAATACCTTACATTTTTTTCTTTTTTAAGTATAAATATCCAAATATTACTCAAATTTTGTACAGGAATAACTTGTATGGTAGATTATACCCTGAATTTTTCCATCTGAAATCACCTACTTGAAAGCTAACTAATTTTCAATAAAGAAATCAAAAGACTAAGTAAATAAAACAGACAAGGTATGTATTCTTTAAAAAATGAAAAACCAAACTCATGATTGAAAGATGAGGAAAAGGTTTACATTTTATTACATCAAACTTACTGTTTCTTTAAATCCAAAGGCAATTGTTAAATTTAAAAGTATTTACAAAAAACTTTTATTGATAGTCAATCACTTCTACAACAAAAACAAATGAGAAAACATTTTCTCTTTACATACGAATAAAAATTTTCAATCAAAAATATTAATATTAGACATTTTTTTCTTGTATATTCTTACTAGAAACAAAAATTTAAGGTATTCAAAATCATACAACTGCAGTTTACAAATGTAAAAAGATATTATAACCATTTTGTCAATATGAAAGAAAAACTTTTTTCTTTTTTAAATTTATACCTAGGATCTAGCTACACAGATTTGTATTTACTACTTTCAAATTCAAGACTTGTATATGCATACTAAACTTCAATGTACAAAGAAAAAAGGTTAAGTAAAAAATTATTCAAAATCTTTGATAGCAGACTAAATAAATTAACTAATTAGCCTATTATCACATAAATAATTTCAGAAAAATTGTTGAACTGTAAAAAAAAAATACTGCCAGAAATACTTTTTTAACTTTTAAGCTAATATGGCACTGCCCTAATAATTGATATAAAAACACAAATCATAATTAAATTTAAATAAAAGCACATTAAGTAATTCATAAATTTCAATTATTTGAATTAATGTTGATTAAGCTGGAATTTAATGAAAAATAAAATCTTCAAAAGGTTTTTTACAGGTAAAATTAATTTTAATATATAACTTACCATCATAAACAGTAACGTAAACTGTAAATACGCAATGAACTAGGACCACGACAGGGTAGTACCGTAAACTAAAATGCTTAACCCAGCATCTAATAATGGACCACAATTCTATCAATGCAACATCAGTGAATAAACAGTAATAATAAACTCCATTATAATAATTTACTTACCTCTTATCATTAAATAATTTTTAAACCTGCATAACCTACAGGCTTCATTTTGGAATAAACTTCAAGTAAAAAAAAACACTCTTTTCAAATGAATTGCCAAAACAAGCATTCACTAAAAATTCAATAATGATAGATTACACTTTCAGTACTATCAATACAAAATGCTACATAAAATGAAAGTAAGAAATATACTATTATACTTTAGTTAAGTAATAAAATCTGAATTCATCATCGGTTTTGTTCACGGACTTAGAGAGTTCTAACAGGGGTCCACAATCACTAATGTAATTCAGACATTTTTGTTTTTGTGAACATTGTTGCCACATGTTAACCTTGAAGAGATCGTAGACTCGTATAGAAACGATTTGTGAATAAAAATTGGAAATCAGTTTTATTATTTTTGGTGTAAAATTTATTCCAAAGTCAACAGCAAAGTAAAGATTACCTCAACCAAGCCAAACATTGGTTTTTCCGGGATTTGAGCCACATTTATATGAGCTGAACTCGTATCTTTGTTTTACCTCAAGGTTTATATCGTTGTAAAGCATAACACATCCAAATATTTTCTAAAATCTAGTCAAATATTAAAAAAGTAATTAAACATCTAATAAATCCTAATTAAAAACACGAGGTAATTCTTTATTTCACAAATTTTTGTACATTAAATGACAAATTTCTCTGTACATTCGATTTCTTTTCTTACCAGTTACATTTTGGTATAAATCTATCAAATAAATATCTATCTCGCTCAAAATAAAATTTTGTTTACAAATCGTAACGTAGAGATAGATAGGTATATTACGTTTCCCATTAGTATTTCATCTTTGTTGCTTGTTTAATTTTTTTTATTCACAGAAAAAAGTATTTGTACTCCAGCATAATAATAAAAACATCTGAAGGGTAAATAAATTGAATTGCAGCAAACTAACTTTCATATATATTACAAAATTATGTTAACGATGATTTTTTATTATTTAGGAATAATCTTCACGTACGATTACAAATTAATTATTGCATATAAAATATCTGATGATCAATTCTTTAAAAATCATTAATGTTTTTTCTAGACAATGGATACGTAAATCGTTGCTACAAATTGGCATCCGCAGCACTATATGACGTCTCACACCCACTAATCGTATTTTGTAGTTGCGCTAGCAATAGTGTTTATTTTGTAGTTCGTGGAATTCTGGGATCAGATGGTGTGTAGTTAGCTGTAGATCTGCAGGCGTTGCTTTGTCCGTGGTGTAGTTGTTAGTGTTAAAAAATACATTTATTATTCGTTTAGTTTGATGTGTGCGCTGAATCCCATCATCTTAAAATAATTGGTAAGTTAGATAGCTCCATATTAAATTATTTGTAGCTATGAATATACTTTTAAAACTACATAATTAATTATATATGACTTCTAACCTAAAATCAATTTAGTGGGAGCCCATGTTTACGTTGTATTTATCGATTATCTTTTACAATTAGATTTAATATATTATTTTTAATGTGTAGTATGAATTTTTACGTGAAAAATAGGAAAAATGGTTATTTGATTCATATTAATCACCAAAAGTGGGCTTGTTATGGGTGCGTTTAATCTAAATATTTAATTTTTAATATTGTACTACTGATACAGTTGACTACAAAATATTGTTTACTTTCAAATGTTAATCTCCTCTTACGGAAGCCTATTTGAATGGTTGCTGTTGATAAAATGTTGGATATATCTTAGCTCGTTTATGGTAATTTTAAGTAATTTGTAGTTAAAAATATTAGTGATTGAAAAATTTAATTTTCAGTGTAATATTACTTGTTATTATTGAGAATGGATGTGCATGCATTGACAAGTTTTTTTAGTAACAGAATTTTGTTTAATGTTGAACATAATGAAAGAAATTACATTATTTAAAAAGAACAAGTTTAATCTGTATGTTTTTACTGGTAGTTATCGTAGCTGAATTAGTAAGCTGTAATTTATAAGGTGCGAACTTACACGTAAAACCTGTAACATAAAAGAGCGATTGATAATTAAAGTTGTGTGTTAGTAAACAGTAATTAATTTTTTGTAAACCCGTCAAAATTATTTTATCACCATTATTTAACCCTAACCTAACCTTAGTCTTCTTTAATAAATTATGTATCATATTTATTTGAAATTCATTCAGATTTAAAATTAAACTATCTATATTAAAATTTAAAATTGTTTTCAATTCATCTTGGAGATATGATTATTTTAGTATGTTTTTGTAACCATTCATCAGGTTAAATTTTATGCGTGTAAATTTTTTACGCATTAGAATAATTAAGTAAATGATTTTATGTGAAGCATGGCCCTGATTATAAAAATTATTATATGTATAATAGCAATGTAAAACAATTTACTTTTTTTTATGTATTTTATAATTTAATCAGATGGTGGAGTTACAACCTGTAACTCTAATAACTTATTATTTAACTAATGCATAGTTAAATAATGATAAATTTGCAAGATGGCTCCAAAACATGAGTTAAATTTTCTTTTTCTTTTGTTTACTTATTCTTTATTATACAAACCCAAAGTTCATGTTAGAAAAAAATTACAGAACTGTAATAAGATTTATTTTGTTATGTAATAATATACTGTTCTCACTGTAATGATATTCACACGTAATAAACATAATTGCTATTTTTAAACAGATGTCTATGATGTGTATTGGCTGATAGTTCCTTGATTGTTCTGAGAATCTTCAAAGAAGAATCCTGAGCACTAAAAGTGGTTTTTATTGTTGCTAGTTAGCCAATACTGACTCCTTACTCCGATGTATTTACTGAACATGAAACTTATTTTTTACTGTTTTCACTGTGATGATGGCAGGATTCTCGAACTAGCTGGTGGCACACTTTTCCTCTTTTAAGCCACCAGCAGTTGCTGTAGTACATTTCTGTTGGATGTAAACCTAAGTATTGTACAATTATAAAGTTATATTGTTATTAAATAGTTTTCTTAATATAATTACACTGTACAAATTATGTCAAATTTCACTGAAATTGACAATTGATGTTCTAAGTAATAATATATGCCTGAGTTTTTATTAATACTATTAACTCGTCCACTTCAGGTGTTTCTGCCTGTCTTGTCAGTAGCTTTATTCTTTTACAGCTCCATTTATGTACTCATTTAATAACTAAGTTATATACAGCTTAGTTCACTCACAAAATATAATTTAATACTGGAAATGTAAAATGGATAGGTAATCCAGTAATTAGATAAGAATCAGGTCTTACAGAATCATATGAATGTATCTGACTGTAACTTAGTGTAAGCTCCAAGAAGAGAAGCAGGAAACTAAGAATGAGATTGTAATATGAGCACCATCTCCGTCCTTACCATGAGCTTATCAAATATCCAGTTAAGCATTTAATACTTCTAACATTGTACGTATCATGAATAGATTACCTAACAAATGTGTTCAGTAACACATTAATGTTTATTTTGCAACACATAACACAGCCTCAAACAGCAGCTCTGGTTGGGTAGTGCAAGTCCCTACCAACTAACAAGTAATTGAAATTGTATTCATGATATGTACATTGTTAAACTATACAACCAATTAATGTAGATGTTGAAAACATAAATTTATTTCATATTGATTAATTGCCTATTATTGAACTTATTTTAATAATAATAGTAAGAATTTTGCTGATATTTCAAAGGCAGAATGTAAAACTGCTAAATAAAAAAATAACAATAACATTAAAATTTCATAAAATGCAAAAACCATGTGAAATTTTCAACACAGAACAATGAAATTTTGTCAAACATTTTTCTGTATTTTCCAAATTAAAAAAATTATTAAACCACTAAAATTTTGTTCAATAATTATGTATTAAAAGGAAGGTTATTTAAATTCTACTCATGATATGTACATTGCTATAAGCTCTAAATGCTTACAAGAGATGTTTGAAAAGTTTGTGCTTAAGCAACAGATGGTGGTCCTGTTACATTTTCACTCTTAGTTTCTTACTTTTTTGTTAGGAGCTTACAGTAAGTTTCAGTCAAATATATTCATAATCTATTTTTGGCAGTTGTTTGAATCAATCCAAGTATTGTGATTTATGAAAAATGGATGAAAGAAAATTTTGTTCAATGATCAAACATTACTTTTACAAAAGCAAAACTGTATAGGAAACTAAAGCCAAGCTGAGAATTATTATGGTAAGTTGTCTCCATTAATTAGAACATTTGCAAATGGTTCTGTTATTTTCAGGGATCACATAATTACAAATGATACTGAACATTCTGGACAGCCTTTTGAGGTTATAACAGAGAATATTGAAAAAATCTATGCTATGGTGATAAAGAGTAGAACATTAGAGCATGAAATTGCTAAGACAATAGACATCTCAAAGAACAGACTCATAATATTTTACTTTTACATACGGGAAAACTGTCAGTAAGGTGGGTGGCTAAATTTGCTTGTAGTTGATCAGAAACGTGAATTAGTAAACATTTCTAAACATAGTTTGGGGCTGTTTCAATTTAATCAAAAGGAATTTTTGCATAATTTCATAATAATTGATAAAACTGGTACACTACTATTAACCTGAAACCAAGGAATAGGAAAATAGCAAGCTCCAGTTGGGGAAGTTGTCCAAAGAAGGTGAAAACTGCCCCATCAAAGATGATGGGTACTGTCATTTGGCATAATCTTCATTGAATATCTGGAGTAGGGTAAAACAATAACTGATCTATATTATGCATCTTAACTAGATCATCTAAATGAGAAAATAAAGAAAACACTATCAAATTTAAAAAAGAAGGTTCTCTATCACCAACGCAATGCGCCAAATGTTTGCCTGTTTTGAAAAGTTAGATAAATCATACCACACAGATGGGGTGGAAAACTTGAGCATCATTACATTGTATAGGCTTAAAAGGAATTTATTAGAGAAATAAAAAATTTTTCCAAAAAATTATGTTTTCTTTATTTTTGCACAACTTATCAAACTCCCTTGTATGTTAGGAGAAGTTATGATGTATTCAGTATAATTAAAGTTTGTAGGCAATCTGACATGAACCACTATTCACTCCCAAAAATGGTAAAAGAAGCCTGACATGAGTCAGGCTTACTTAGAAAAATGGTGAGTGATGTAGCTTTTTATTGTTTTCTTTACTGAGCCAAAAATATAAATATATATCAGTTTTTCTAACAAATCAAAATGTTGGTATTATTCAGCCCTCACCCTTTTTCTTTTTACCCTCTGGAACCACTGGTAAGGCATTAATTTAGAGGATGAATGCAGATGATATATATGAATGTAAATGAATTGTAGCCTTGTAGAGTCTCAGGTCGACCATTCCTGAGGTGTGTGGTTAATTGAAATCCAACCACCAAAGAATACCAGTATCCATGATCTAGTATTTAAATCTATATAAAAGTAAGTACTTTACTAGGATTTGAACCTTAGAATTTTCGACTTTGAAATCAGCTGATTGTGATGAGATGAGTTCATCACTAGATCAACCTGGTAGGTGTTATTCAGCCCTAAGAGTGACAGTTTTGCCCTGTCAACTACTGGACTGGCTGCATAATGGACAAAGTTACTTTTGAGAGAACAACCCTGAATACTGTCACTTGTTCGTGTATCACAGAACTGAGCGAAGCATTAGATTAATATACTGCAGTAAACAATTTATTATTATATACATAGCCTCCAGTCACTAGTGGAAAGTACTTGTTTCATGATTAAAGTCAGATGTGGTATTTTTTCTCTTTTATTAAACAGTTTTTTTCCATTCTAATAAGTGGCCTAAATCTGATGTACTGTTGACAATTTTTTTTGTGACAATTGATTATCTCTTAATTGGGGTTTGTGGTATTTTGATTGGAGTTGCTGAGATATAGGTAATGTAAAAACCAATTCCTTTTGAACCATTGTATTAAAATATTGGAAACATTTTTTAATGTTACTCTAACTAGTCTACTTTTTATTACAATATTGTCCATGTAGTAATGAAAAGAGTGTAATCAAGTTCAGCTTAAAATAGTATTGTTTATTTAACACATGATTTTTTTACATTTGCAATTTAATGCTTTCTTGTGCCACTAATCTTTAATGGATAAATAAAGACTGTGTAAAATATAACTAAAAACTTATTCCCTTAACGTTATGTTTTTAAAAACACCAAATACTAATAATTTTAAAAAGCCATTTTTCACAAATTTTAAATCAATTTCATTGCGATTCTAAACATAGAATAACAAATATTTATTTAAAAGTGCATAATGTTGTGTGGTTTCTTAAATAAGACATATATGTGAATTCCCTTTGTGAAG
Organism: Lycorma delicatula; assembly: GCF_047948215.1. Taxonomy (NCBI): domain Eukaryota; kingdom Metazoa; phylum Arthropoda; class Insecta; order Hemiptera; family Fulgoridae; genus Lycorma; species Lycorma delicatula. The sequence continues at coordinate 87,715,363 of NC_134462.1, forward strand.
TGGTTTAAAATAAATTGTATTGCACTCCAGCAAATGCAAAATGATTTACAAATCTTCTGAAGTTTGGCTCAATGGTTTCCTCAATTGTAGTTTGTCCACTTCATTAGATAATATCAAAACTATTATTAAGAGATGTGGTAAAGTGAGCACTCATAGCATTCCATTAATATTTGAATTTCTATAAATTTTTAATATTAACACTTGACTATGAAATTGGGTTTTTTCTTTAGGAAATCCCAGTTAAAAAAGTCATCAAACTATTAGTTCACACACATCCATTTTAATTAGTTATCTAGATTCTCGTGTTATTGTGGTATATTACTAGCAAGTCATACTTCACATGCTCTAAAAAGGTTTTATTTATTTTTTTTTTAACATTAAAATTTAAAAATATGTTATATAAATTATCTTGTTGTGGTATCAAATCTTTGTGAATCTGTTTTCATGATCTGTAAGTGATACATGTTGCAGGATATTTTAATATGTACATTAGATTTTTAATTATTATTATTAATTGTGCAGCTGGAATAATTTTTTATAATTACAAATAATATTGCTATTTACAAAGATATTTCGAGCATTAATGTTGAATTACTAATAATCGCTTTATTCTACATATGGATATGGTGCTTTAGAAATATAGTCAGCAACTTTATTTTGACAGTTATTTTGTTTTGTGGTATTTTGATGTTTTCCTCTTATAACTGAGCACCAAATCCTTAATGATAAAAAATAAAATGCTTCAACTGCACTTAAGAAACTGAATCCCATAAATAAGCCAAGTAGGCCTCCAGTATTAGCTGTAACAAAAATGCATACATTTTGTTATATAATTTTATACAGTGATTATACTATAATTTTTTTTAAATGAATGAAATAAAAAATACAATAAAATTAATCTCTTTGCGTATTATGCCTTTATTTTTCTTTTTTAATTCTCTTGGGGCTGGGCCAGGTTTAATTAAAAACACAGCCCAAGGGAAAATCCAGGTTGTGTTTATCTCTGAACTGCTTCTTCTGCCATCCTTGTTCTAATAATTAAGACCAACATTCTTAACACCACGTTCCATGTCTGTTCTGCAGTATAGTCTAATGTTATTGAGGAATTAGTATGCCAAATCTTCTCAGGCATGTATTTCTCTGTTGCATAAAACAGAATTCTCTGCACTGTCGCCCTTTCTTCCCCAATAATTGCATGCAGTGCAGGATTTGAATGCCTGCACATAAGGTATGCTTTGATGCTACTGTGACTGGCCACAGTATGGTCAGGAACTGGAGTTGACCCTGTTTCAGACTATAGGGAGACAGCTCTATGAATCCAGTTCAAAATTGCTCATTCTCTCCCCGTTTTAAGCATGACAAACCAGGCTGGTGCTCCAGTCAGCTTGTTTTTTTAGGTCACCACCTATGACAAGACCCTCTGGTCTTCAATCCTGAACAAAATTGGGGTGAACTGCCTGAGCCTACAACCACTAGGGTATTCTTGGGGGATGTGTTTAGTATATCTGGATGATAATTACTGCAGGGTGATGTTATAGCAAGTACTTTGCCAATACTTCCATTTATATTACCCATTGCCTAAAATATTGGATTTAATAATAATTCCCAACAGCACGTATGGAACTTCCGATTTTGTGGTGATCTGTAGTAACTCGTTCATCAGATAGATCTTCAGCAATTGGCAATTTATCCTTACTTTACAACCTTCAGTTTCTAGGGTGATACTCTGTGAGATGTTACATGTGTTGCAGAAGAACCAGCATGTTGTAACAGGTCTTATTTTACTTATCCTGGATCCATTGGTCCCAACATTTCTGATTACATTTTATGTTCTGATTTATCTTGTGTTTTAGGGTCTATGTTTGTTAGGTAGAATATGTTAATTGTAACATTTACATTTACTTGATCTAATATTGAGTAGCAAGGAATTTAGATAAAGGAACCTGTATTAGAAGAGTGTTGTGATTTTTATGTAAAACAAGGTTTTTGTATTACTAATGCCACTGACTAAAAAGCCTTCTTAAAGGAAACTGTTGGATTTACTTTATGGCCCTGCAAAAGTCATTTTTTCCTGATGGTATTGCTTCCAAGGATATTGCCAGTACTGGATGTGAATTTAACTGTGGTTGTTAATGTAGAAGCATTTCTTTGGTGTCATTGTGTGGAAAATTCTTTAATGTTAAACAGAGTTTATTTTAATCCATTACTTATACTGTTTATATTACATTACAGTAATCTTTTAATATGTTTGGCAAATATTAATACACTGTATAGATCATGTCAGGAATGGGTAGGCTTGCTACTCCCTGGGTAAAAAAAGGAACTACTCTTGTGTTTGCCTGGATGAATCAAGGAAAACCATAGTAAAACCTTGAACAAAGCAGCATCACAAAATATACTTTTATTAATAAAATAAAAAATAGATCCAATTAAAGATAATATTTTAAATATTTATATAGTTAATGTGTATAATATTTTGAGGATATGTAAATTACATATGTTATATTTTATATTGCATACATTTATATGTTATTCTATTATACAATAAAAGTTTGTTTTTTTTTAATCGTTATGAATTCTGTTTCTTTCTTTTTACTTGTGTATATACTTTTAAAATTCTGTCTCATGACTTCAGGATGTTATGAGACCCAGCTTTTGAAACTGATGTCCTAGGTCATGTTATTTAATGTAATAATCAGGACATAGTTCAAATTCAGTTTTTTCTGATATTTTTTACACGTGCCATCCATTTATTATCACTTAAGTTAAGTGCAAGTGCTAAGTGTTTTCTGCAAGTATTAAGTGTTTTTAATGCAAAATGTTTGCTGCAAGCAAAGCAACTGCACTTTACTTATTATAAAACAGTGTTTTTATAAATTAATGAGATTATGTACAACTGTGTGAATTGTAAGTGTATCATAATTTCTTCTCTACTTACACAAAAACTCTGTAAACCCAAAAAGTACACCTCGTTGTACTCCTGTAAATTGTGCTTCTTTAAAAAACATGTGAAACACAGCCATATTTTTCCTAAAACAGTTAAAGATTTATTTTTATAAATAATAAAGTTCATAGTTAATAAAGTAACATAGTTCATTATTAAAATGTTTTATAACAAATTATTTTGTAATAAAAAAGTTCATTAATAATTTTTTATTCTTAATTTTTACTAAACCATTTTTGCTACAAAAATAATATAACACATTTGTATTTCCTACATTAGCAAGATAGTAGGAATTATTATCAGTAAAGATCTTAAGACTTATATTGTTTGAAACTTATTGTCAAACTGATTAACAAATTAATGGGATCTAATTTTTTAAAGGATGTGACTACAGATTAACTGATTTTTTAATTTGTGATTATATTCTTTTACTTGAGGCTCTGAGAACAGTTTTGTTGTGGTCTTCTGACACAAGCTGACTACTCTTAACTATTGCTGTTAATTAAAAATGAACAAATTTAAGCAATAATATGTGCGTTGAAGTTGCAGATAAATGTAACTGTTCCTTTACTAGAATTTGAAACTGAGTTTTACAGTATTACAGAATCTGTAATTTTGCTTGATAACAAAGGTGTCATGATGAATCATCACACTGACTGGAATTGTAAAATGCTTGATAAGGGAGAAGTGTAGGTTGCATTGATACATACATCTTGTATTATTCCAAGGGTATAATACCTAACAAACCTAGGGTAGTTAGTATTTGTAGTTTCAGAATCTAAACATTACCTATTTCCAAGCGATTGTGTTCACAAAGTTTTGCAAAAAAAGTATGTACTTCTACATGTTTCATAACATAAGTACTGGAATGATGAAACCAGTTTTATTTATGTTTGTGTAAAATTTGTCTGTATATACACGATACAGGTAATTTGTCTGTAGTTCACAAGATCGATTTCCTTGATTTATTTTCGAAATCATTCATATTTCAGCATTTTTAATAAGTTGTTCCATTTTTGAAATTGAAAAACTATAACTAAATATAGAAAAAGTACAATTTTTATTGAATAAGAAAAATTAATTGCGTTGAAAATATTTGGATCAGATTCTATGTTAGTACAATCTTACTGGGTTTGTTACAGTTTTGTTCTCAAATTTCATGAACAATAAAAAAATGTATTAAGAATTTATGAAAGAAACCATCATTATCTGTTTCTTATTTCTAGAATTTTATTTTTTTATTTCTTATTTCCTGAATTCTGTCGCTAGTTTTTTGAATCATTATCCAAGTGAATTTTGTTTTAAAATGAATTATTAAAGGGATTGAAAGTTACAATTTGCATGATTACACATTAATTTTTATGATTAGGATCATAAGAGATTATGATTAGTAATTTATCTGGTAGGATCATAAGAAGTTATGATTAGGAATTTATCTGGTCCCATTGAATTGAATTAATTTGGCATAAAACATTGCAGTTACTTTATGAAAGTTAATTGATTGTTTGGTATTTTATAAGGTTATCATTCTGTTTCAGATTACTGATATGTTTTAATGGATGAAAGATAATTAATAAAACTTGTTTTTATTTTTTGCTTATTTGTAAAAATACACTTAAAATTGAAGATAATTTTAGTTTTTTTTGTATAATTTATTGATTCAAACATTTTAATGAGACAATAGATCTAATTTGCTCATAATTATTGTTCATTTATGTCAACTTATTTATCTGTAACATTCAAATTTTAAAATTAAAAAATTGATACGAGTTACGTTATACATGATTATCTATTTCTTCATTTAAAAAGTATATATATGCTGTGATCAATTATCTTCTGGACCTAGAGAGAGGGTGTAAAGTATACACACTTCCCAAATAGTAAAGAATTTATTTGTTCCATTGTGTGCCAAATTGATTTAAATTAAGTACAGTTTTATTTAAATGTTTGGTTATTTGAAACAGGCTTGTGTTTTATTTTCATTACCTTTAATGGATCAACTGTAACGAGCAGTTACAGATGGAAAGTGGGTTTGAATTCTACCTGTGAAAATATCAAATTGTACAAAATGTAAGTAGGATTGGAAAAGTGTACATTATGATGAAGTAAAGTAAAAATTAGCTGGCCTATACATCTCAACTTAAAATTATCCATTAGAAAATAATGCTTAGTTAGTCAGCTAAAAATGTATCATAACTTTTAACAAAATGAATCGGCTATCTACTTTGGATAGAGCCTATATCAGAGTATTAAAAGAAAAAATACTAACCTGAAATAGTATTGATTTCTGCCAGCTAGATAATCAGATACATTTACTTTTTCTGTTAAAACACTAGTGGATTGCACTTTACTGTAATCAAGATCAAAACAACTTGGTAAACAATCACAGTTTTCAAATTCTGTTAAATTCTGTGTTAAACTAGCATTTAATATTCTGTATGCTAATATTTTTTCCATTGATTCTGTAACATACAAAAACAATTGTTGAAAATTGTACTGAAAATTAATCTTCAGTAAAGTAATTTAGTTCAATATACATGGTCATTTGTTAGGTGTATTCTGGGGTTTCTTTTTTAAAAAAAAAAACTACTCGTAAATATTTAAATTAGTTGTCTGTTAAAACAAACCTGTTTTCATTGTCTGGCTCTATTTTTCTCTCTCTTACAGGTCTTGATATTTATAATTGAGAGAACCTTTTAGTTGTACTATTCTTTCTGTCTTTATTTACTTGAGTTGAGACTCAACGCTTGTTATTGTGTGATATGATCTTTTTGATAGAAGTATTTAATATTATATTGAAGTATCCTTTGTATAAAAACAGTCTGACTACTTATTCTCTATCAATTTGCCTTTTATTTTTGATCCATTTTTCCATCTAGGATTCTTGATATTAAGTTAGCATTAAAAATCACTTTTCTGGAAGCCATTTTCTGGTTTTGAAATTTTATCCCACCAGCTATAAAAGATGTTTAATGATGAAGAAATTTGTAATATTAGAGTTTTTAGGTGTATTTACAACATGTATTAATATTTACTTATGGTGTCACACTGTGTATTAATTTCATTCTCACATCAGCTGTGTTAACAGTTGTTGATTTGGTCTTATCACTTAGCCTTGAATTTTATTTATGTTTGTTAAATGATTTGAGAATTTTTATTTATTAAAAACAAGTTTTTTTTTAATTAATAGACTGTACTTACGTTTTGCTTTATAGGCACACTCTGTATCTTTTTTCCCACAAATTCTTGTTAGTTTGTCCTCTGTAAAACATTAAGCATAATTATTATAACAGTTAACTATAGAATTATTTATTTTAATATTATTAGAGGTTATTAATGAGCAACTTTAGTTTCTGAAATTACTTATTTAGATGAGATGTACATGCTAGCCTAAAACTTTATGTAACGGAAATTTGGTAACTATGAATATGAAATTTTTATGTATAGCTGTAACATCAGTCCAAAAAGTTTGTTGTTAGGAGACTTGTGTAAGCTTGAAATCCTGCAAAAATAATGCATTGATTGTGTTATTTTATATAATAAATAAATGTTTTATCTAGATGGTTACATAATTATTTATTTTTAAGTCATATCAGGAATGAATAAGTTTGTTACAACATGGTTAACAAAAGAAAATATTTGAGCTTTTATCTGGAAGGATCAAGAAAAATACTAGAGAAACCTAAATAAGATAAATAACGAAATAATAAATAAGAATTAGAAGTAATTTAAAGGCCATATTAATAAATAACACCAATAGTTACGTCAAATAATAGATACAATTATATGTTTGTTGTAAATAAATAACATGAATACAGAATAAAATAACATTTTTAAAGGCATAAATTAAAAAACTACATTTGAGTGAATTATTTTACATGTTGAAATTAAAATGCAGAAAATCTTTGGTTTATTTCATCATTTTACCAAAACATTTATTGACAAATGAATATAATTTTTGTAAAAAAAAAGTCTAATAAATTGGTGAAAAAGCATTTAGATTGGTAGGTTATAAAAATTGTAGGGGAAGCATAATAAAATATTTTTTCTCATAGATAGAAGTATGCTGTGTTCTGCTTTGTAGGTGCTAATTGCAAATGAAAGTTGGTATATGTAGTTTCAACAAAGGATTTTCTGTTTTAATGTTTTTTATTAATATTTGGGTATTCCATTTCAATTGAACAAGTTTTCAAAACTTTTACTGCATCATTATTTTTGATTTTTATGAAATTTGGTAGATGATATCTACCCAACTTGTAGTGGCCAAAAAATATTTTTTATATTTATTAAACAACTTTTTCTTGAATATTGACTGTTTTCTAACTTGCAAACAAGTAAAAACAGCCATTTTCATCACTTTTCCATGCGTTCTAGCGTTCTTATTTTACATCGTACAGAGGGGCAAAAAGGACTTTTTGGAAAGAGTAAAGATGGAACTTCATCTTAATGTACCCAAAATTAATTTTGTTACTTAACCAATTCTTTTAATGTTTATTGAAGTTATGTTCACAAATTGTTTTTTCAAATTTTGGGGCCAAAATAAATAATGAAGAGCTTAGGGTAACAGGCCTGTTTTTTACCTTTTAACTCTTAGGTATTAGTAATACTTATAAAAAAAATTGAACTGTTACCAAGTGCCCTTCATTAAGAAAAATGGCCGCCAAATTGTAAGATTTTGAAAATATCTCATTTTTGGGGCCCAAAAACCACATTTGGGACAGGTGGCAAAAATCTGAAATGTATACAGCAGTAAGTCCCCCTTATATCTTTAAAACCATATAAAATTTATTTTGTTACTCAAATGGGTTGACAAGTAATGAAGCCAACCCACCGGGTTGGTCTAGCAGTGAACGCGTCTTCCAAATCAGCTGATTTGGAAGTCGAGAGTTCCAGCGTTCAAGTCCTAGTAAAGCCAGTTATTTTTACATGGATTTGAATACTAGACCGTGAATACCGGTGTTCTTTGGTGACAGGGTTTCAGTTAACCACACATCTCAGGAATGGTCGAACTGAGAATGTACAAGACTACACTTCATTTACACTCATACATATCATCCTCTGAAGTATTATCTAAAAACGGTAGTTACCGGAGGCTAAATAGGAGAAAAGTAATGAAGCCATCAAAACTGCTAAAAACACCGTTCCTTCTAACTGTGAACAATGTATCCAAAAATTCACAGCATGTATTTTTTCAGATTATAATGTAGGCCTACCTTACAAAATATTTTGATATGTTATATTGTTGCTATTATTAATACTGTGGTTAGGCAAAAAATATCTGTACTTTTCATAAAACTGAATACTTAGATAAATATTTTCATATTATGGGAAATGTTGCTCTGACCCATTTAGCTATCACACTAAACCGGTTAAGAAATATCTTTGACACTTTCAACAAGCAATTCAAATTTAAAATTAATTCCAGGCAAAGCACTGTGTACAAAATGCTTAAACAAAATACAAAAACCACAAGATGATACAGAAAGCAAACCGAAATGTCTAGATATATTTGAACCTCAATGTGTTATAGTGAAGTCTGTGAATAAAACTTGTTCAGCACTTGGGATTTCTCCCATTAAGGTTAAAAAATTATCAGGCAGTGCAAAGGAACCAATTTAAAAAAATAAAGTTACAAAAATAGCCGAGTCAGTTACCAGTAAATTAAACGATTCCTTTGATTTAAATATTTCTACAGAAGAAACCAGTTTAGTACCACAAAATTATGCTGATGTAGATAGGGAATATAAAGAATTGATCATTAAAATAAAGGATAAAATGTAAACAGTTACATCAACTGAGGAAAAAATTAATATTTTAAGTTTATTACCAAGCAGCTGGAGTATTCAGAATGAGTTTAGTGTTGTCAGTATTTAGCCCAATAATTTAACAAATTAAAACAAATTAATTTAACAATTAATTAAAACAAGTGGAATTTTACCACAAATCAGCAAAAGAAACCCAGTCACATAATTGATGAAAATGTTAATAAATGTGTTGAAAAGTTTTTACCATAATGATGAGCACGGTCGAATCATGCCAGGCAAGAAGGATTGTGTCTCTTTAAGACAAGCCGACAGGAAGAAAATTAATATTCAAAAAAGGCTTATTTTATGTAACTGAAAAGAATTGTACACAGCCGTCAAAGAAAAACATAATTTAAAAATAAGTTTTTCAAAATTTGCTGCTTAAGACCTAAATTTTGTGTTCTGGTTGGTGGGTCAGGTACTCACTTTTTTGTGTTTGTGTCACCCATCAAAATATAAAACTCATGTTATCTGCTGTAAAAATGAAATTTGATTATAAAATTCTGCTTTCAACCATGGTGTGTGATATAGAAAATGAAACGTGCATGCCATCACAGTCCAGGGACTAATGAAGTGCTCATATTACTGCAAGAGAGCTGGGATGATTTTGATTTCAAAATTATCTTCAAACAGTGGGTTTCTGTTGACCGTTGTGAACTAACTACTCAAATTCTTCCATTTCAAGAGTACTTAGATAAACTTACTGAAAATTTAAATAATCTAAAAAGGCATCATTTTGTTGCGAAGAAACAAGCTAATTTCCTCAACATTAAAAAAGGAAACTTGTTGGAGGGTGAATGTATTGTAATAGGAGACTTCTCTCAAAATTTTCATTATGTGATACAGGATGAAGTCCAGTTGTATCACTGGTTAAAAACTTATGCCACAGTACATCCATTTCTCATATATTTTAAAATCGAAGGAAAATTACAAAGCCAAAGCTACTGTGTAATTAGTGTGTACTTGAAGCACAATACTACATCATTCTTCTGCTTCCAAAAGCAAGTTTTAAATAAAGTAAAAACACTGTTACCACAAGTTAAACAATTTTTTTTCTAATGGCTCCTCAACCTAGTATAAAAACAAAAAAAAATTCATAAATTTGTGCTACCATCAAGAAGATTTTGAAATTGCAGCTGAATGGCATTTTTTTGCCTTATACCGTGGAAAAGGACCATGTAATGGTATTGGTGGAACTGTAAAAAGGACTGTGACTAAAGCAAGCCTTCAAAGGACAGTCGACAATCAAATTGTTACACCTTCTGAAATGTACAATTATTGCAAAGACGATATTAAAAATATAACATTTATTTTCTGCTCCAATAAAGATGTTCAAGAGACTGAAGTATACCTCAGTTCTCGTTATCAGGTAATCACAACAGTCCTAGAAACAAGAACCTTTCACAATTATGTTCCAAGTCAGAAATGTATTCTGAAAGTCTGGGTGACCTCTGAATTATAAACATTTATGTTAATGTCAGTACACATTGACATTAGTGTTTATGATTGCTTTATAGGTTTACCAAAGCCAAAATGTAAAAATTATATCTGCTGTGTATACGATGGCAAGTGGTGGTTAGGTGAAGTCATTGAAGTCAAAATACATGAAAATGAAGAGTAATGTCGAATACACTCTTTCCATGTGCAGGGTCTTTTTACTTCATTCAAGAAATCATTGAGGGATTATCAAAGATTCTCACACCTGCAGAGGTTTTTCTATTAACTACTGGAAGAGGACACAACATTATACAAAGATGAATGAGGACTTATAAGTTCTACTCAATAAAAAAATGGCAGGAACGCTAAGTTATGTTAAATCTGTTATCAAAAAGAGCAAGATTTATTCATAACTTCCATTAGCAGGGATAAAGTAGGATAAAAGTGAATTGAACAACTTGTTAATGTATTTCAATTTTGTAATTATTATTTATCATTCTGTAATTATTTGTCTACTTATTAATTATCAATTTATTCATTCTTATGAGTTTAGTTGAAAATTGTATAATCTGAAAAAATACATAATATCAGTATTTTTGGATACATTGTTTACAGTTAGAAGGAATGATGTTTATAGTGGTTTTGTTAGTTTCATTACGCATCAACCCCTTTGAGTAACAAAATAAATTGTATATGGTTTTAAAGTACATATAAAGTAGTATTCACTGCTGTAAACATTTCAGACTTTTGCCACTTGCCTCACATAAGGTTTTTGGGCCCCATAAATGAGGCATTTTAAAAATCTTATAATTTGGCGGCAATTTTTTTTTAATGAAGGACACTCAGTAACAGTCCAATTTTTTTTATCGGCACTACTACTACCTAAGAATTAAAAGGTAAAAAACAGGCCTGTTACCCTAAACCCTTCATTATTTATTTTGGGCTCAAGATTTGAAAAAACAATTTGTAAACATAACTTCAGTAAACATTGCAAGATTTGGTTATGTAACAATTTGAATTTTGAGTACATTAAGATGAAGTTCCATCCCATCTTTACTCTTACTAAAAAGTTCTTGTTGACCCTCATTTTACAATGTAAAATGATGATGCTACGTACAGCTCATGGAAAAAGTGAAAAAAAGTGGAACAAGTGTTTTTACTTGTTGGTGAGTTAGAAAATAGTCTATTACTCAAGAAAAAACTTTTTTAAAAATAAAAATAAATATTTTTTGACCACTACAAGGTAGGTAGTTATCTACGAAATATCATCAAAATCAAAAATAGTGATGCACTGATCACTTGTTAAATTAAAATGGAATACTCACTCCTATTGCAGGGATTTAAACTCACTGTGGAGTGCGATTGTTTTTACTCTTTCGTTTATTTATTTATTAATTAATATTTTGAATTATGAGTAAATAATATTTACTCTTATTTTATTTTATTAGTGCAATAAAATTAGTTAATTTCCAATTTCCATCTAACTAGATTATATAAAATATGTGCCTTCCAAAATTAGTAGAGATCATAAATTAAAAAACTCATTTCATTTTTTCATTATCAAATTACAGTGAGGATTCCTTTTAAGTGATGCTCTTTTTAATAATAGTTGAAAAAAAAATATTTTTTAACTGATTTATATTAAAAAGAAAAGAGTGATTCTCAATTCAATCAGTATGTTTTGGGTTTTATGTATGTTTAAGCCTTACTCTTCATTATTAAAACTGTTTTTCTCTTTTTTTACAAGTAAGTTCTTTTGGTTCCATCGTAAGCTTTTTACCATTTTAAGAAAGCACTTGTTTTGGTAGCTCTGTAATTTAATGAATTACTATTCATTAAATAATATATTAATTATATGAAACTGTTTTTAACAGTTTTTTTTACTTTCATTCTTTGGAAATATATATATATATATATAATATATATATATATATATATATATATATATATATATATATATATATAATATATATATTCAACATATGGCTTCATTTGATCTTTATCCTTATAACAAATTGTTTAAATTAACTCAAGAGAATATAAAGAAAAAATTACTCTGCCATAAATCATTCGGTAATGTCTACAATACAAAATTTAATGTTTTTTGACCAGTTCTGCAACAAATTTAAAGAATTAAAGAATTCTTGTGGATTGTACCCCAGAGGCAAAAAAGACAATGTTGAATACTGGCATTTTGTTCACAGCAATCCAAAAAAATCAGAAAAATCCTCTGCAAAAAAAACTTATGTAGTTAGTTATTCTGATATTAAAAAAATGTATAAACGACAAGTTTGACTAAGAGAAAGAGTATCTGGAGATATTCAGTCTCAGATCAGGTGTGTTGGAAACTCATAAAATGAATGTGGAAGAATGGTCATGAAAAGACCCTTGAGATAATGTATGTGATTATGTGATGTATTAAAAATTCCGCACACAGCAGTTTTCCTGAATTTAAAGAGGGGCCTTAAAAACATTCATTCCACTCCAGATGATTAAGTAAAGGATTCTGTTAGGTCACGGATTGAGGAAAGATATCTGTAATTCTTCATTGATGGGCTAAGAAAATTGATTCACATCAGGAGAAATGTGTAGCTGTAAATGGTGACTACATTGAAAAACATATTGTAGCCGATATGCAGCATCATATTCTTTTAGTTCATTCAAATATGTTTGTTTGGTAACCAAGGTAAATTTGAAGATAATATAATAAATTAATAAATATAAAAATTTATACAGATAGGTCAACTAAAATAAATGTAAATCTGAATTATTGAAATTTTTCTACACAATAAGTTTTAATATTAATTCAGAAAGTAAGACTACTTGTTTTAAATTGAACTAAACATGATTTGAGTACCATAATAATCAGTAATATTTAAGAACTGTTGAATTTTTATGAATAAGTTATCAAAGTTTTTCCCTACATTCTAGAATGATACTAGGAAACATCATTTTGGAAAGATAACCTATTTGAATTTGTTTTAAAATTTTAATAGTATTTATTATTTGTGAAATTTTTGTAGCAGTTTTTGATTTAGAGAATTCCAACATGAGAGGTCTCCTTATTTTTTTCATAAAAAATAATTTGTTTTACTTATCTGTTGTCAGTATCAAATGCAATGTGGTGTATTTTTCTATATTTCAGTAATTTTTATATTACATATTATTTAAATTAATATTACAGAATTAGTAGTTGTTTGCCCTTACATTTTCTGAAAAAGTCAGGGACTGTACATAAATTTACTAATATTTTTCATGGGAAACATGAAATGTGTACTATAATTGTGTTTATTGTAGTATGAAATTTATACAAATTTAAATTGCCGTTAAAGTCTTATATTGTTAAATAAATCAGCACGGATTTAATTTTAATTGCTTCTAACATTTTTTTTTTCTAAAGAGCATTTATTAGTCAACATTATGTCTCGCTAATAAACTATTAAATGAAATCTTGTAAATTAATACCTTTACATTGTTCTCAGTCATTTTTATCATTATTTAATTTAATTTTCACACTTACTTGGCATATAATACATGACGCAGTTGCAGAATTGCAATGTAAAATTTGCTTCACATTCTACTATGCAGTTTCTTTCAGTGTAAACACGATAAAATCGAAGTCTTCTTTCTGAATTGAAATAACAGTTACGTTTTTCAACACTTACATCAATTAATTGTGGTGTTGAAGTCATTATGTGTGGATTAATTACAAATCTTGTTTCCTTTCCTGGTGATATTACTGATCCAAAGGCTGACATTTTTGGTGTTTCAACTGGGTTGTGCAAAAGTACCTGTAAAATATAAATAAAATATAATTTTTTTTTTAATTAATGAAGCTTATTATTAAAATTTAATATTATGGCATCTACACTTCTAGCAATAATTAGATCACATTTAGTTATTTTATAATATTTGATTTTTGCCTTCAGATAAAATCAGAGAACTTTATATTTTCTTGACTTACACAAAAAATATGCAAAGAATTTAATTTTATAGTTTGTTTGTTTTAATGCTCATATGTTTGTCTTATCATAAATTATCCTTGAACCAAAGTATCTTGGTGTAAAATTGCTAATAATTTTTGCTCAGGTGATGTGAGGTGCACGTATGATGAATAATATTGAAGGGAATTCAAAGATGCTTCTGTTTATCGTAACAGTACTTTTATTCATAACCAATTATAAGATGTATGATTTCTTGTTGAAATCTTAAAAAAATATCCCCATAATTAAAAAAAAAATAAGGATATAAATTATTTTTATATAGAGATTAAATATCCCTATAATTATATTTGTAAAAAAAAAATTGTTACATTTGGTAAGACTTGTATATACCTTTGTGCTGTAGATTGTTAGGTATTTTGATTAGCTAAATATTTACTTATCTTCAGAAAAAAATGATACAGTTAATTTTGATATTATTGCTCTTTAGTTTAATATTATGGGGGTTGTATTATTTTCTCTCAATTCGTTTATTTTCTCTTCTCTTTTTCAGCTGTGTATGCGAGTACTAGTTTCATATTGGCAACTAGTACTTTGGCTTACAGAACCGGTATAGATTGTATAACAATTATATGTTGTTTGAAAATTGGTGCTGACCATAAATTCAAATCTATCATAGTCAGAATATCCAAAAAGCCAAGATCATCATTCAAGGGGTCAATGATAGTGGATCTACCATTTGATTATTATGTATAAAAAGTTGTAAAGATGGATCATAGATTTAATAGAACTGATTTTATCTTCTCTAAAAATGAAGGTAAAATATTAATCATATCAGATAAATGTTACATAATAATTTTCTCAATTGTAAGCTTTGCCATAACATAATTATTGGTTGCACCATTACATACCATTTATTACATACATTACACATTTATTCATGCAAAATCTAGTAATGGAGAAATTTTTATTCTTGTACTGGGCTGTGTTTCAATGGTTTATCAGCAATTGCTAAACTAATTGTTAAAAGAAATTGTGAATCCTTTCTTTTAAATTCATTGGTGTATTTGTTTTACTGAAATTAATCTTTATAAGATTCATACTATTTCTCAATTCTGTTATGTTTAAATTCTGTTTAATAAACCACTTAGTGCAAAATATTGAGATAATACATATCTTACCTCAATTTTTCATGAAAGTACTTTAGCAGGATCCCACATCCTCAGTCATAATTGAAATAATTTCGTTATCTTCACTAATATTATAAAGAGGAAAGATTTGTTTGTTTGTAACTACTGGACCGATTTGAAAAATTATTTTTCCATTAGAAGCCGACATTATCCCTGATGAACATAGGCTACTTTACCGCGTTATTTAAGCAAAATATTTTAATTTTTCTATCTTTGTAATTCAGTAACTAACAACTGTCCGTCGTCGTGTCTCGCGTCCTCGCCACCGCCTGCCTCTGCTCCCTCGCCCCGCCCATACACCGCTCGGCTAGCTAGGCAGCAGCATGTGACCTAAGCGTCAATGCGGTGCGGGAGGGGAATCATGTCACAAAATAAAGTGCCGCGCGGCTCATTCGCGCGGTCGGCTTCCTACGCAGCGGTTGTGTGCGATATCGAATATTTTTCCTTGAAAATATTTTGAATTTTTTATAATTTTTTAAAGGAAATTCTTAAATCAGCAGAAGCAAACTTAGGCGGTATAAAGAGAACTGGTAGAAAACCTTGGGTTTCAGACGATATATTGCAGCTGATGGATGAACGTAGAAAATATAAGAATGCTAATGATGAAGAAAGTAAAAGGAACTATCGGCAATTAAGAAATGCTATAAATAGGAAGTGCAAACTGGCGAAAGAAGAGTGGATTAAAGAAAAGTGTTCAGAAGTGGAAAGAGAAATGAACATTGGTAAAATAGACGGAGCATACAGGAAAGTTAAGGAAAATTTTGGGGTACATAAATTAAAATCTAATAATGTGTTAAACAAAGATGCTACACCAATATATAATACGAAAGGTAAAGTCGATAGATGGGTGGAATATATTGAAGAGTTATACGGAGGAAATGAATTAGAAAATGGTGTTATAGAGGAAGAAGAGGAAGTTGACGAGGATGAAATGGGAGAAACAATACTGAGATCTGAATTTAAGAGAGCATTAAAAGATTTAAATGGCAGAAAGGCTCCTGGAATAGACGGAATACCTGTAGAATTACTGCGCAGTGCAGGTGAGGAAGCGATTGATAGATTATACAAACTGGTGTGTAATATTTATGAAAAAGGGGAATTTCCATCAGACTTCAAAAAAAGTGTTATAGTAATGATACCAAAGAAAGCAGGGGCAGATAAATGTGAAGAATATAGAACAATTAGTTTAACTAGTCATGCATCAAAAATCTTAACTAGAATTTTATACAGAAGAATTGAGAGGAGAGTGGAAGAAGTGTTAGGAGAAGACCAATTTGGTTTCAGGAAAAGTATAGGGATAAGGGAAGCAATTTTAGGCCTCAGATTAATAGTAGAAGGAAGATTAAAGAAAAACAAACCAACATACTTGGCGTTTATAGACCTAGAAAAGGCTTTCGATAACGTAGATTGGAATATAATGTTCAGCGTTTTAAAAAAATTAGGGTTCAAATACAGAGATAGAAGAACAATTGCTAACATGTACAGGAACCAAACAGCAACAATAACAATTGAAGAACATAAGAAAGAAGCCCTAATAAGAAAGGGAGTCCGACAAGGATGTTCCCTATCTCCGTTACTTTTTAATCTTTACATGGAACTAGCAGTTAATGATGTGAAAGAACAATTTAGATTCGGAGTAACAGTACAAGGTGAAAAGATAAAGATGCTACGTTTTGCTGATGATATAGTAATTCTAGCGGAGAGTAAAAAGGATTTAGAAGAAACAATGAACGGCATAGATGAAGTCCTACGCAAGAACTGTCGCATGAAAATAAACAAGAACAAAACAAAAGTAATGAAATGTAGTAGAAATAACAAAGATGGACCACTGAATGTGAAAATAGGAGGAGAAAAGATTATGGAGGTAGAAGAATTTTGTTATTTGGGAAGTAAAATTACTAAAGATGGACGAAGCAGGAGCGATATAAAATGCCGAATAGCACAAGCTAAACGAGCCTTCAGTAAGAAATATAATTTGTTTACATCAAAAATTAATTTAAATGTCAGGAAAAGATTTTTGAAAATGTATGTTTGGAGTGTCGCTTTATATGGAAGTGAAACTTGGACAATCGGAATAACTGAGAAGAAAAGATTAGAAGCTTTTGAAATGTGGTGCTATAGGAGAATGTTAAAAATCAGATGGGTGGATAAAGTGACAAATGAAGAGGTATTGCGGCAAATAGATGATGAAAGAAGCATTTGGAAAAATATAGTTAAAAGAAGAGACAGACTTATAGGCCACATACTAAGGCATCCTGGAATAGTCGCTTTAATATTGGAAGGACAGGTAGAAGGGAAAAATTGTGTAGGCAGGCCACGTTTGGAGTATGTAAGACAAATTGTTGGGGATGTAGGATGTAGAGGGTATACTGAAATGAAACGACTAGCACTAGATAGGGAATCTTGGAGAGCTGCATCAAACCAGTCAAATGACTGAAGACAAAAAAAAAAAAAAAAAATAATAATTTTTTAATCACCACTTCATATGCAGGCTAATTCCTGTTCAACATGTAAGCAAATAATTTAGTATTAGTTGATGTAGTATTTAGTTTTTTTATCATTTCAAAATGCCCAAAAGATTAACATCTCAACTTTCTAGAAATAGTTTACAGGCTAGGGCAATAAAAATAATTTCAAGCGTATTTCATTTAAAGATGAAAAAATTCATAAAATTATTCACAAAAGATGAAATATTCTGCAAAGTGAAATGTTACATGGCAAGTGTGGAGTGGCAGAAGCGGGGTTTACCTCACTGTGATTTGCTGTTTTGGCTAGAAAGAAAAATCCAGCCAGACGAAATTGATAGTGTCATAGTTGCGGAACTGCCCAACCTACAAAACGACCCGATATTGTACGATATCGTGACTAAAAATATGGTGCACGGTCCATGCGGAGAGCATAACTTAACAACACCATGTATGAAAAACGGTATCTGCACAAAAAAGTACCCTCGACGTTTCGTCAACGATACCCAAATTGGAGAGGACGGATATCCAGTTTATCGTCGTCGTGACGCCGAAAATGGAGGCCAGAGCGCTACGCTAAATATCAGAGGAAGTACTTTCTATATAGATAATAGGTGGATTGTCCCTTATTCTCCATTATTGTGTAGGATGTTTAACGCGCACATAAATATCGAGTACTGCCACTCAGTTCAAGCCATCAAATACATTTGTAAATATATCAATAAAGGATCTGACCAAGCTACTTTTAGCGTCAAAAACCCAAACGATGAAGTGGTAAATGGCCGGTACATAAGTACATCCGAAGCTGTTTGGCGAATTTTAGAATTTCCCATTCACGAGCGACATCCTACAGTCTTGCAGTTAGCCGTCCACTTAGAAAACGGCCAAAGAGTGTATTTTACCGCAGAAACGGCTCAACAAGTGGTCCAAAACCCTGAACGACTGCAACAAATATCTTATTTTTTAAATGGGTACACCAACCGTGCGAAGCCGGGCCGGGCAGCTATGTTCAATAAATTAAGTGATTCCGACGCGGACGAAGTCGCGGGTTTCAGCTATGTATCATATAGTCGTTAATTTTTGCGAATCAATTTTCACAATGAAGTACTATTTGTAACGAGTGAATAAATCCCACGCGGACGAAGTCGCGGGTCACGGCTAGTTGCATAATAAAACTAAAAATAAAAATACCAAAATAATGAAAATTGCATTTTAATTCACATAAGTGCTGCTATCTGTTATAGTACTTGTAAGACCATCTCCTACAAACTCTGTCTGATGGTTTATCAAATTGAAATTTTGTTTTTTTTTATGTATGAGGGTCAATCCATTTGAAGTGGCCCAAAAAATATAAGCTGGTTGCTTGACCAATTCAACAAAAAAAAATTAACTTACCCTTGTTTCCTACTTGTTTCAGGACCTTAAAATTTAAAAAAAAGTTTTTATTTAAGCAGTTTACGTGTGACCACTTTAAACCAATTCGATATTGTGCCTATTAAGGGTGGTATGATTTTTTTTGTCTTCAAACCCCCATTTTTTCCACCCCTTGGGCCAACGGTTGGTGATATCAAAAATCTTTACTTACATAAGTTTTAGGCCCTTATCCAAAGAATAGTAGGAACTTTAAATGAATTTGATATTTTACTTAATAAGAAAGTTGTAGCGATATTTTGTTTTTTCAAAAAAGCCCCTCCATTTCCACCCCCAAGTTTCGATTTTACCCAATAACAAACTCGACCGAGATTTTGGGTCATTGTATTTTATGTATCCATTTAAAAGTGATTGGCATAAAATTACAGCAATTAGCGTGTCCACAAGAAAGTGAAATATATATAAACTTTTGAACTGATTGTGGTTTTGGGGTCTGGGGGATGTGAAACGTGAAGATATGTCAAAACTTTCCGGAAGTTGAATCATGGTATCCATTACAGTAGGTAGCTTTCTAATGAAATTTACCTTTTCTGTTTTTTGTCTCCTGGTCCACAGTTAAGTATTGCTTCAGAGGATGAGTTGAATGATTTATAGCATGTGAAAATGCCATGCTTGACCAGGATTCAAACCCGGTACCTCCGACTGAAAAGCCAAGATGCTACCATTCGCGCCATGGAGGCTGGCAAATGAAATCTACCTAAAATAGTTTTTAAGGTCCTGAAACATGTAGGAAACAAGTGGGTAAGGTTAAATATTTTTTAAATTGGTCAAGCAACCACCCTTGGGTCACTTCAAATGGATTGACTCGTGCAATACTATTCTAATATATTTAATTTTACGTCATCTTTATTAATTTCTATTTCTATATTTTTTTTAATATCAGAAATAGAATGTTTATTGTTTATTAGATGGTTTGCCGTATTAGATAAACCTAATTTATTACTTTTGTAATTTCTGTTTTGTTAAAAAAATTTAGTTTTAGAGTATGTTTGTTTTTTATACATAAATACCACCACAATAATTACATTTATTTTTTTAAAGAGGAAGAAAATATTAAGACCAAGGAAAGAATAAAAAGATTAAGAAGATGAATATAAAGAGAGAAAATTTGAAAACTAGAGAACGTGCACACAAATTAAGATCAGAATAATTATATCAAACCAAAGAGCGTTTAAATGATTGGCAACAAAAAACAAATAAACAAAATGATGATGAACTCCGACAGTATCAGAGGAGTAATGAACTAAAAGATAAGAATTTTTTGCAATTTATTAAAGATCGGGCCGAGGCACCGGAAACGACCCGTGTGCTGGTGGACACCGGATATTGCGGGGTTGCGCCAAGAGTGTCTTCGACTAAGACGACTGGCGCAACGTGCAAGGAATCGCACAGACGCAAATGCCAGGTCAGCCGAGTATAAGACGGCAAAGAAGCGGCTCCATCGAGCCATCAACGTGAGCAAGGCACGCTGCTGGAGAGAACTGACGGAGACCGTGCATGCAGACCCTTGGGGACTGGGTTACAAGATAGTAACTCGGCGATTGGGGGTCTCGCTGTCACCCGCTCCACTAGACGAGACAAAAGCAGAGCACGTCGTTAAGGTGTTCCCGGTCCACTCGGTCCGTGCCGAGCGGGACTTCGGTGACTTGGGCGACTTCCCGCTCTTCTCAATGGAGGAACTGGAGGGAGTCCTACGGTCGCGGAAAGGCAAAAAAGCTCCTGGTCCCGACGGTATACCGGCCAAGGTACTCAAACTAGTGGGGCGCTGCAGGCCCCGTCTTCTACTAGACATGTATAATGCATGTCTGAAGATCGGGTCTTTTAGCGCCAGGTGGAAGACCGTGCTGCGTCTTGCGCTAATTCCCAAGGGCAAAGAAAACCTAGAGTCGCCGTCCTCCTACCGCCCATTGTGTATGCTTGACACAGCTGGGAAGGTATTGGAGAAGCTTTAAAGAAAAGACGTTGCGGCGATGAATCAAGCAGGTGGCCTGTCACCTAACCAGTACGGTTTCCGGCAAGGTCGGTTGATCCTGGACGCAATTCAAGAGTTTGCTGTGGTAGTGCGGCGAGCAGAGGACCACGGTCATTTTTCGCGATGTGTCGTCGTCCTCGTTACGTTGGACGTTAAAAACGCTTTCAACTCCGCACGGTGGAACGATATGATTCGGGCCCTGGAGCATTCGTTCCATGTGCCTCCTCAGAATGGTGAACGCATACCTGAGGAACGGGATCTCATTTACGAGATCGCGGCAGGCTGGCGTAGGACTGCGATCACGTCGCGCAGGGGTCGATTTTCGGTCCCGACCTTTGGAAAGCCGTCTACGATAGCTTGCTGAGGCTGGAGATGCCTGAAGAATGTGTGTTGGTTGGGTACGCTGACGACGTTGCGTTACTTGTCGCAGACCACGACGTGGACTGATGTGGCTGAGCCCCAACTGAGGCTCAGCAGGGCCATGCATAGAGTAGAGTCGGTGCTTGGCTGGACGACCATGGATTGTCTCTAGCCCTCAGCAAAACGGAAATCGTGGTTCTAACGAAGAAGCGTATAGACACCCTTCTCTCCCTGTGGGTCGGGGTAGAGGTTTTCGAGACCAAGCCGGCCGCAAAGTACCTCTGTATGATGATTGACCGGAAACTCAGCTTTGCTGAGCAGCTTCGTAGAGCCGCCGACAAAGCTGCGAGAGCCGTAGCTGCTCTCTTCCGGCTCGTGGCGAATGTCGGCGGACCGAAGGCCAGCAGAAAGCGATTACTGATGTCCACGGTGCATTTTATCCTGTTATACGGCTCGGAAGTGTGGGCCCAGGCATTAAGAGTTGCAAGAAACCGGAAGCGGCTCGCGCAGGTGCAGCGAACCGCAGCCTTGCGAGTCGCTTCCGCGTATCGGACAGTCTCCGAGCCTGCAGTACTTGTGCTCGCCGGCGTCATATCCATTGCTATTTTGGCAAGGGAGCGCCAGGTGATTTACAGGAGGCGACGGACAGTCGAAGACCGGAAGACCATTGCCAACGAGGAACGCACTCACACGTTCCTCGCATGGCAAGACACCTGGAACCAGAAGACGATGGACCGCAAGGCTTATCCCTCTGGTCAGATCGTGGACGGAGCGACGGCCTGGTGGAGTACTATATGACCCAATTTTTAACGGGTCACGGGTACTTCCGCGCTTACCTCCATGTCATAGGGAAAGCACTGTCCCCCGACTGCCTCTATTGCCCCTGTGTACGGGAGGACGTTGAGCACACCTTTTTCAAATTTGCTTGGTGGGCGGCAGATCTCGGAGCACTGAGTCTCCACAACGTGGTTGCGATGATGCTCCGTGACCTGAGCAGCTGGGAATATGTAGCCCGATTCGTCGGCAACATTCTCAGGGCCAAAAAGGTTGACCTGGATAGTCCTGAAAATTAGGTAGCACCTAATCAGGTTAGTATAGGAGGACTCGAACAGAAGTAATGTGTTAAACGGTTCTGGGTCGAGTCCTGGTTGAAAGGGGGGTGGTTTTAGTCGGTAGTCTGCTGATAGTGATTGATTAATACCATCAGCGGGAACCCGACACTCCATGCGTAAATACATTTCCACCTCCCTCCGCAAAAAAAAAATTATTATTATTATTGTTATGTTTAAATGTATAATATTCATTTACAATATTTTTGGATATTATCCAAGTTTCTCTTCCACATAAAGCTACGCTCCAAACATATACTTTCAAAAATATTTTCCTGATGTTTACTTTAATTTTTAATGTAAGCAAATTATATTTCTGACTGAAAGTTTGTTTTGCCTGTGCTTATTTATTTATTTAGCGTATGGCACCAAAACACAACACCAATTACAGTAAAAAATTACAAACAAAGATTTAACAAATTAATATATGCTACTGATTCTGGAGTCGCCAGCAGGAAATTTTCAGGTTCCCTTCATAAGCTGCCCTAGGGAAGACTTGCCTGTGCTATTCAGCATTTTATATTGCTCCTGCTTTGTCTATCTTTAGTAATTCTGCTTCCTAAATTACAAAATTCTTCTACCTCCATAGTCTTTTCTTGCCCTGTTTTTATATTCAGTGGTTCATCTACGTTATTTCTACTACATTTCATTATTTTTGTTTTGTTCTTGTTTATTTTCATGTACTAATTCTTGAGTAGGACTTCATCCATGTCATTCATTTTTTCTTCTAAATTTATTTTACTCGGCTAGAATTACTGTATCGTCAGAAAATCATAACATCTTTATCTTTTCACCTTGCACTGTTACTCCAGATCTAAACTGTTCTTTAACATGATTAACTGTTCTGTGTAAAGATTAAAAAGTAACAGGAATAGTAAACATCCTTGTCTGACTCCCTTTTTTATTACTGCTTCTTTCTTACGCTCTTCGATTATTACTGTTGCAGTTTGGTTCCTGTAAATGTTAGCAATTGTTCTTCTATATCTATACTTGAACCCTAAATTTTTTAAAATGCTAAACATTTTATTCCAGTCTACATTATCAAATGCCTTTTGTAAGTCTATAAATGCCAAGTATGTTGGTTTTTTCTTTAATCTTCCTTCTACGAGGGTCGTTCAATAAGTCCTTAGAAAAAGATAGAAAAACAAATAATTTTGTGTCGATTTTTTTTTTTCAGCACAATCTCCTTTTAACTCTATTCACTTTTTCCAAACGTTTCTCCAACTTATTTAAGTCGACCAAGAAGTAGGATTTTGGAAGGTCCTCGAAATAAGCATCTGTTTGGACGATGGCATCCTCATTTGGCGTGAACCATTGCCCGCCGAGCCATTTTTTCAAGTTTGGAAATACAAAAAAATCACTGGGGTCCAAATCCGGTGATGTTGTAATAATTCAAACTTCAATTCCATAATTTTGGCCATCGAAACTGCCCAGGTGTACCCCCTGCATTGCCTTGATAGAAGAGGATCTTTTTTTATTTTCAAATCGGGATTTTTTTATTTTTTATTTCTTTGCTCAGCTGTTATAATAACAATGCATAATACTCTCCAGTTATTGTTTGTTCTTTTTCCAAGTAATCAGTGTAGATGATACCGTGTGCATTCCAAAAAACCATGGTCATCACCTTGCTGGTCGATTTCACCGCCTTCACTTTCTTCAGAGCTCGTTCGCTTTCAAAAATCCACTGTTTTGACTGTTCCTTTGCCTTTAGAGTGTAGTAGTGAATCTATGTTTTGTCCACTGTTGTGTGTTGACTCAGAATCTCGTCAGGATTGCGATGGAAAAGCAACAAAACAACCTCAGAGTCAACCACACGATTGCGTTTATTCTTCACTGTAAGCAAACGGGGTACCCATCTTGCAAAATTTTTTTCTCACACAATTTTTGATGCAAAATTGAAAACACTGTACCTTGTGATATGCCTGTGGCCTCAACTATCTCACGCACTTTAATTCGTCGATCACTCAAAATCATATGTGAATTTTGACAATCATTTTGGGGTGGTCACTTCTACTGGACGTCCTGAACGATGTTCATGTTTTGTGGATGTACAGCCACATTTAAAATCATTTACCCAATTGTAAACTGTTGCAAACACAGGAGTAGAATATCATCCAACTCAGTTTTGATCACTTTCGGTGTTAAGCCTTTTAAATATAAGTGTTTAATCACCACTCGAAACTCACTTTTTTCCATTTTTATAAATAAACAATAGCTAGTTACTTCAATCGACTATGACAATGAAACCATAAGATGGATACAGCTAAAACTTTTTAACTGTGCTCTAGCAATAAATGACGCTCACTAAAGGTAAACCGTTTTTGATACTACAAGCACCATCTCTTGAATTTTTAAGGACTTATTGAATGACCCTCATACTATTAATCTGAACACTAAAGTTGCTTCCCTTGTCCTTATAATTTTCCTGAAACCAAATTGGTCTTCTCCTAACACTTCTTATATGTCTTGTCTTTATAAAATCAAGACAAGTATCAGTAAATGAACCTGAATTCACATGCACATCCCCGAACTTCAAATCCTCATTCTGTATATGTATATATATAAAAATAATAATAAAGAAATTTATGTACTACAGAAATATTATATTAGTAAATATAAAAATAAACACAAACTTAAAAATAAACAAATTAAATATTATAATACAATGTTTAAATTAGTACACCTGACATAATAACTGAATAATTTAATAAACCACTCATTATCTTAGCTTAGTAGATGTAGGAGGTTTTTACTGTGACAGAAGTATATACCTACTAGTAAAATTCATTTAAAATTTTTAACTATATTTTAATTATTATAACTGTTTGTTATTTGTAAATTTGACTGCGGTTGGATTATAAATCCAAAATCGCTATAGTTAGGTGAGTGTTCATAACATTTTATTTGAACTGTATGTAGTGGATATAATTTAATTTAATATATATATATATATATATATATATATGATACTTCTTATATAACGCTGGCTGATTCTGATTCTGGATGTATATTATGGGGTGATCAGGATAATAAAATAATAGTGGTGGTCAAATCCTGAAATAGTAAAGGCATTCTTGCTTGGATTATGAAATCACCAAAAAGAAGGGAAAAAAATATGATCAACTTAATCATTAATAAATTGTTAAAGCATTGTTAATTGTTCTAAATTGTTAATCATTTGGAATAGCCAAAGCAAGAATTGCGTTTGGTTTGTACTTCAATGATTAGACTGCTGTTTAAATTATTATCAGTTAAATTAAGTTAGCATTTAATGTTACCTTAAAACCAAGACTAGCTTCTGACGAACAGTAATATTCATCTTGTTCCGCATCTACAACAACAGTTAATCCTAAGTGACTTCCACTTCCCCATGGCCTCCATGGTATATAGTCTGCTGGTGTATCTGGTGGATAACCGTTTTCTGGGTTCCAGTCTACTGATTGATATTGAAATGACACGTTCAAATCAGATAACTCTCTTCTATCAAAAAAATTGAAAAATTATTCTTTTAGCAATTTTATATTTATGGTTTTTTTGTTTTTTATTTGTATTTGAAATGATTTATCCATATTTTCCTTATTTGTTCAATATTTTTCACGTTATTAGTTTTTAAATATGTAACTAGGTGATGCAGTAATATTAGAAAATAACATGGTGGTTCAACCTTGAGCTGACAATAGCAAATCATTACAAAAAATTTATTTTCTCACAGTTGTCAATTCCATTAAATGATTCTGTTCAATTTTTACTCTTTGATTTGGTCAGCCTTTTAAGTATCAAAAATTACAGTTTAAAACATATCAAATGTGTAATTCTTTTGTTTGCTTATTTTAGTACATAGAATAATTTAGATTTCAGGTAATAAACATAAAAGTGGGTGTTTTGTAGAAAAGTAATGGTGATTTTCATAGTTCCTAATTGATTGTTATCACAATTAAATGAATTCTACCTTATTTTTTGGAATTTCCTAAGCGATAAGTTTATATAATTATTGATTTTGTTGATACTATATAGATTATTTATTTAAAATTCATGCCATGAAGTATGTTTGTGAATCTTTATGTGATATATTTTTTGTGTATATAGACATACAATCATTAAATAAATAAATTTATTTATCATCAATGAAATAAATTTTTTGACAAAAATCGAATTATACTATTATTGGACCAACATTCTGTGGTTTGACCTCATCAACCTGTCTCACAGAATTTTTGCATCTAATTCCATCGGCTTCCAGTACCATCTGTTTATTTCATTCTAGGTAGGTTTCAAGGTCAAGCTTTTTATTTCTGAGGCAGGTCAGGGAAGTGATCACCCTTTTTCTCTACCTGTGGCTACAGGTTGATCTGTTTTTCTTTTCCTTTTCTACTTTTGAACAGGTATTGATGAAATTGTATGCTGCATGAAATTTTTAATTTAGGTTACTTAGTTTTATTTCTGGCAGGATGGGTCCTTTCAGTGTCAGATGTTCTTATGTCTAGCAGAAGAGGTTGCTGTGTAAGGGCCTTTGTAAGATGTTCCATCCAG
Source organism: Lycorma delicatula (assembly GCF_047948215.1). Lineage (NCBI taxonomy): Eukaryota > Metazoa > Arthropoda > Insecta > Hemiptera > Fulgoridae > Lycorma > Lycorma delicatula. The sequence goes on from NC_134462.1 coordinate 87,742,546, forward strand.
GTTATGTTGGTCTAAAGGGTAAAGATATTTTGATGGAGAACAGGATGTTTTAATTAACAGGATCATCATGTTTTAATTGTTCCCAATTACCAAGGGATGATAGAACTTAGTGTATTCCAAGTAGGGTTTTGAGTGTTTCATTCCCTGCGAATGGTGGTGATAATGAGAACAATGTTTTATAAATTAAATGTTGGTGTGTTACTCTAGTTCCAAAATTGTTTGGCCTGATCAGTAAGTTGGAGCAAAGGTAAAGGTGGTGGCTGAAATGTTCTTTCATCAAAAAATTTGAGAAATTGATGAAAGATAACGTAATATTGAGAAATAAAGTCAGTGCACTTACAGAAAAGCTAACGACTAATAAGATATCTGAAATTGAGAATGAGTCAGAGACTGACAAGGTAATTATTGATGACGGTGTACCATCATACAGTAGTTAAATTAGTTATAAAAATGTTAAGATATGTAACGGTAAGACCAAGTCTGGCAGGGACTTTGCAACTGTAGGCAGCTTTGCGGAAATAACAGGGAAAAGTATGGTCTCCCTTGCAGTTGAGGTTTTTGATGTTAAGGCTGTATTCAAAACAGTTACTCCAGCTAACAGTTTCCAGATTGTAAAATCTGGCAAGAAAGTAAAAGGGGATCCGTTCCAAATGTGCTGTGAGTGCTGATTTAGTTGCATGCACTAATTTAGTACCAAAAAAATGGATGCAGCTGATTCCATATTGCTTTAGAGAGGAAGATTACATTAAGTTAAATTCCCATGAAATGTAACCAAACAGGATTCTGGTATTACCCTTTTACAGTAAATTAAAACGTAAACAGATTTTTAGAGAACCAGGTGATGAGAATTTAATCTCTGAAAAAGGTAACTATTTGTTACCTAAGGGCCCTAAAAATCGGAGAATATTATACCATATGTCAGGCTTAAGGATGAAGGCATGTGAGTTCTTTGCATCAGTTATGGGGGTTCCAACATGATGTAATTGTAGTTAGTGAAACAGCCTTCCATGACAACTCATTGACAGCTGACTATTTTCCTGTCAGTTGGCTTGTTTACAGAGGTGACAGGGAATATGCAGAAGTTAATAAGACTAGAGGTGGTGGAATACTTCTTGCCGTTAGTTCCTGTTTGCGAAGCTATCAGAGATATGACATAGAAGCTGCCTTAAATAATGATTGTGTATGGAATGAAATCAAAAGATGGTATTGATGTACTCATTAGAAACCATTATTTTAGTCCTGATGTGCGCCTTGATATTTTGGCTGAATATTTTAACCTTCTTGGCACCAAACTAAGAGTTGATGGATATAGAATTGTTTTGACCAGAGATCTTAACATTACTGGGATAAATTGGAATGATTGCTCCTTAAACGTGCATGTGCATCATTATGCTAGAAAGATTAAGGGCCTGTTTGAGTTCATTGAAGACCATAATTTGTGTCATTTCAACCAACATTTACATAATGGTGGGTTGTCAATACTTGATTTAGTAATATTAAATGTGGATTTGGATGTAGAGCTTGAAATTAATCATTTGTTTACCCTGATTCGTTGCATGACACCGTTAGTATACAGTTCTTGAATGATGAGGTTAATTCTTTTAAGTGTTTAGACTGGTGTTTGATTATTTGAGAAGAAATTGATTATCTTAGTCTTTATCAAGCAATTAAAGTTACAGATTGGAATGAAGTGTACATCAACCAAATTTAATAAAGCAGCTTGCAATTCTACTAAGATTTTGACTGCCAAAATTTTTGATAATATTCCTAGAAAGATCGTCAGGCCAGTAAATGTCTGACTTTGTTTTCAAGAGAGTTAATAGTTTGTCTTAAGAACAGAAAATCTGCACACAAAAGATATAAGAAAACAGAACTGCCTGAGCACTATGATGAATTTTCTTTCCAGAAAAGTGTCAAGTACCTACTACGACAGGATATCGTTATAAGGACTATGAAAGTCGAAGATGATTTAAGAATTAAGCCTAAAAATTTAAGTATGTTAAATCTTCCATGACTGAATCTTTTAGAATATGCCCAATTAGGATCAATGAAAGCATTGTGACGGATGCCTGGTTGCTGTGTGAAGAGTCTAGAAAATAGTTTTTAATCACTGTACCAGCTGACTGTAACAGGCAGACAACACAGAAGTTTTGATTTTGATAAAGCATATGATACTGTTGGCATTCCTCTTGTTACAGAAAGAGCACTGTCATGAAGGCATTGAAATATTAGAGCAAGATCTGCATCTGGTACTGATGGGATCCCTCCATTTGTGATTAAGGGCATTGCTGACAATAGCTCTGTCCATACTTGGATGTTTAATTTTTGCTTGAGATTTGGAGTATTCCTGGAATGAATGTTGGAAGAGGGCGTTAGTATCACCAATTCCTAAACGCATGCTATTTAGAATAATAAGCGTGTTTCTGTCCTTAATATTGTGGCCAAATTATTTGAGAAAGTGGTGCATCAGTATATGTATTCCACATTAAATAGATTTATTGATTATTGGCAACATGGTTTCATGGCCAGAAGGTCTACTGCTTCCAACGTCAGTAAGTTTTTGTTTTTCGTTATACCAGAGGTTGAAAGCAATCGCCAGGTTGACACCATCTATTTCGATTTCTGGAAGGCCTTTGATTCTGTGCTTGTTGATTTTTTACTATACAAAGTAGAGGAATATGACATTTGATAATCTGGATATCTCAAGTTAAGTTTTCCTCTGGTGAAGTTTCTAACAGCTACGTTGCAATTTCAGGCATTGTGGAAGGTTTGAATTTGAGTCATCTGTTTGATCTTCATATTATTTATTATTGACACTTGAAAAAGGATTCTTTCCAGCATCTCTTGTCATCAATTGTAGTCACTCATTCAGTTTAGACAAAACCTTTTTATTGACCTATTCTAGAAAGATACTAATGGTTTAATATAGTTACCAAATAGTTCGAGCAGTAATACATGTTAGTAAGTGACTAACATAGGAGACGAGTTCACAAAAGGTTGTGATTTGAGAATTACCTTTGATGCTAAACTACTGTTCAACAAGCATGTAGATAAAATTACATCTGAAGTAAGAAGGAACCTTTGCCTACTATTTTAAGTGAGCCGACACTTTCACTGTACAATCTTGCAGCTGTACCAGCAATTGTAAAACGGTCCTGGAATATTGTAGTGTGGTCTGGAGCTGTAGTAGAATACATACTACTCAGAAGATTGAAGCTGTTCAGTAAAGGTTTCTTTACAACTTGTGTTTACTTGGACTACATGAGAGGCTGCAATCATATGAAGATGAATCTCTAGACTTGGGTGTTACTTTCCTTGAGAGTAGAAGGTGTGAGTAAGAGGCTTTATTTATCCAGCTGGTGCATGATTGTATAGATTTGATATTTCTCGAATTTGGTATAGAGTACATTATGTTAATAGCAGAAGGCATAAATTATTCATTTATTCAAGTAACGATACCTTATCACCAATAGAAAGAGGCATTGCAAGAGTTAATGAAGTAAATGAAAACTCGGAAATTTATATTTTTAATGATAAATATGTCTTCAGAAAAATTAAAAGGCTTATTTTGACTTAACTAGGAAATCAATGGTTGTAATATGTATATATATATATATATATTGGAGAAGTTTCTCACTTTGACACTGGAAGTTATATTTTAGATTACTGATTTTAGTTTGTTTTCTTGATTTTTGTTTCCTACAATTTGTTTTTGATTTCCTTTATCAACGGGAATTCTACAGGCAACTTTCCATGTCAGGCAAGTGCAATATAGTGAGGTTTGCTAATTATTTCTGTTCTGTTGCACTTGTTTTTTTATTTAGTTAAGTCTTCTTGCTTCCCTGTTAGATAAATAAGTTCATGGTGGTTGGAGTGGCTGTAAGGAAAGATGTTGAGGCCATCCTTAAAAACAAATTATCATACATTTTTTAATTACATATTTATAATTTACTTAATATTCAGAAATAGCTAATAATTTAAAATATTTGAACTGAATCTACACTTTAAGGTTATCTATTTACATTGCCTAATATAATCTGTTAGTCATTTAATTATCACATATTATTGATTTAACCATTAAATCGCTAATTAAAATCTTTATAATTTCATTTAGAGATTAGCTTAGTTCAATAACTTACGGGTTGTGAAAGATGAATTCTCTTTTAATTTTATTAAATGAGCAGCATATACCTTCATCAGTTAAAGTTGGATTAAATAGATCAATACAATTTTTTGGATCTTTATGCCAAAAGCATGCAACTAACATATCACTACATGGTTGTGAACCCTGCACATAAAATATGTAATTAATATTAATAATGAGGATAAATTCATATATAAGTTGAGACAGTATTGTATTAGGAAAGTAGGTACACAAGAAATGCAATATCCATTAACTGTAGTGGAGCATACAATTAATCACTTACTAACATACTATATTAAGTACACATTTTTCTAAAGTAGATCACAGATCTTTGTTGTTTTAATAAAATAACTCCCTTTTTGATATAAAGTTGTCAGTCAAATTCCTCTGCTGTTTTATATTTCTCTTCACACATTACAACTATCTATATTTTAATTTTGATAAAATATCACATCTTTTTAATTTTCTGTTAGACATATCTCAGGTATTACTTTCTGTTTCTTCCTTCATTGTGATATCAATGTAATGTGAGTGTATTAAAGTGGTCTACAAAATCAGATTTTTGTCTTTGATTATCAAGAATTTCTAAATGAATTTATCTAAAAATCAAAATATTGATTTTCTGAATATATAAAAGAATAGTTTTGAGATTATTTTTCTTAATACTGAAGAAATAGGAAAATAGAAACATTCGTTCAAATTCATTTCTCTTTCTCTGGGTTAAATAGCTAAGTGATCTCTGTCGCGTACATTTTTATTGTTTTCTTTTAAAATACAAATAATTAAACTAGTTTTAATTATTAATGTTTAATGTATTGTAATGCCTTACCAAATTAAACAGAAATAAATTTATAAATAATTTGTTGCATTTTTCTTATAGATTGTTCAACAATTTGTAAACAAAATATAGATGTCTTGTTAATTATAATATAGTCAAATGAATTGTTTACATACCTTTATCATGAATTCTTTTACGTAATTCCAGTCACCAGTTCGGTTATCATCCTCGTTTTCATTACTTACCTCATGGTTACATCTTTCATGTAGTAATGTTACATCAAGCTTTGCTGCTTCATCTTCAGGATTATCATTTGACCTTTAAGAAGTACACTGAAATTGACCTTTACAAAAATTACATAAATACATGATAAAGAGGTTGTAGGAATGGAATCTGCTTACTATAGAACAAAAAGGAGGCAGCTGTCACTCTGTACAGTTCTACTCTCTTTAGTTTCTGTTTTGTTGTTTAAGTATTGTGAATGAGTTTTAATTAATTGTACAAAATTACTATTCATCCATTGTATAAATATTTAATAATTAATTTTATGTACTGTTCTTTTGGTATTACTATATTTTGTAATCATGTAATTTCTAGTGACAGCTAGCTTTACCATTCATCAAAATAGCTTTGGCTTGGGTTCCTTCATACAGTTTATATGTATTCTGAAAATAACTGCTCTGCTTTTGGTTTGTGTTAGTATAATCAATTTTTTCTAATGGTGATTTGCTGAGTATTTATTACTTAGCTGTTTGTATCTATTTGGTCTCAAAGAGATCTTTCTGGATGTGTATATTTATTGTATTTAAATATTTTATTAAGAAGTTATGTTCTATTCTCATCCTTGTTTTAGTTTTCTGATTGACTGAAATATTACAGCAGATACTTACTGCCAACTTTGAAGCTAATCTCTGAGCAGAGTAATTTACCTCCTGTACCTGTTCTTCATTTAAATAGATCATCCATACTTTTTTTAAATTATTATCCTTGATGAATGAAAATTTTTAATGTTTGCTTAAGAAGAATAATAAAACAAGTTTTATCATATATTTTTGCGGGGTGTAATACAGAATATCTTTACAGAAATTTTTTTTTGTAAGATTGAATGTTTTATTGAGCTAAATGGCATTATCAAACGTATATTAAAAAATAAAGACATTATTTAAGTTCTACAGAATAATTCCAGTCCCAAGTTATCTGTTTGGTCATGAAATTTGGATGTTAACCAGTGTTTATGAACAAAGGTTACAAAAGCAAAGATGACATTTCTGATATCAGTGACTGAACGCATCAAATTTGACCGGAGGAGAAACAAAGACATATTAAATTGAATATATATTCATTTAATGATACATTGATAATGCTGAGTAATGATGTGAACTTAATCTGATCATGTAAAATTTATGGACCCAAAAAGAATTTTGTGAATATATTTTCTGGGGAAGAGAAGTTCCAAATTACATGTTACAGGGATGGTTGTGGAAATTTCACAGGAAGTGCTAACCGAAATGTTCACTGTCACATTTTGTAATCACCATTACTTGAAATAAATAGATACTGTATTAGATACTTGAAATATTAGATACTGTATAATATGTGTGCTTATTGAGTAGTCTTGGTAGTAGAGTACGCTGCAAATTTACAACTTTACTTTTTTCATTTTTATAGCTGTTTACTATTTTCCCTTTCGGTAAACTCTGCCGAGTTAAACTTTAGATCTTAATTACACTGTTAGAGGTACAAATAAAAGTGAAAAAATCCATTTTTAATTATTTTCTTTTTCTCAGAAAATAACTTTTGTTATTCTGTTGCTTCCATTTGTACAATTTTCAAAGCCTAGTAGATACTAGATGATAAGTAATTTTTACAGACACAGATCATATCGCTTGTCAGTTAGATGGATCCTCTGGATCCAAGGTCTAATACCATCTTTGGCAAATACAGCTTTTCCATAAATACCTTGGTAGCGGGTCTGGTAGAGTTATTTGACCAGCATCTCATAAGTCATCACTAGGAGGCTAGTTGCACTTATTCAGCAAACATTAAATGCATTAGCATATGCATTTTTCAGTCATTTTTTAGAAATGTAAACTCTGTTGCTGTATAAAATACAATCTTACATCCTTTGAACTGTATGTTCTCTTAAAAAACTTATTATTTCTTCAATATTACTGTATTTATTAAACTGCACATCTACCTATTTATTATTTTGCTATTAGATTATGTTGTTTAAAATACATGTACAATTAATTATAATCTGATTAGAGAATATCTAAAAACCCAGTTAAAATACAATTAAAATTTAAAAAAAGAAATATACTGTATTAAAACCAGAAAAGTAGTCCCATTAAAATTTATTGTTTAATAAAGTACTGGTTATTATTGTTTGTTTTATCTTATTTTATATAAATCTTCTTTCTTTGAGTGATGCTGAAACTGTCTTCATTTCCTTCTAAATTTTTGATTGAATTTCCTTTTTTTGTTCTTCACTTAATATGATTTCCTCAGTTGTTTTGATGACTTTAAGTAAAATTATATAAAATAAAATTTCTTTTTTCATTTGTTCCATCTTTCCCTGTTATACACTCCTATCTAAAACTATAATCAGTCAATAACACATAGCAACAGTATTTGTTTTTCAGTCTTCTGTGCTTGTAAATCACAAAAAATATTTTATTGTTTAAGACTATTCTTCACATGTTGTTTCTACACAGGAAGTGTTTTATTTTTTAGCTGCCTCTGGCCATAGTTTTTTGCAATTTTTTAGTAGATTGCAATTCATCTAGCAATTATGTCTACAATACTATCAACGATAGAATAATTCTTACAAAATTCATAATGTCAATTGTTTTGTAGTTTTCTGTATAGTACAGTAATACAGTAAAAATTATTCTAGTTATAATGTTAACAAAACATGTTTTATATATTTCTTAGCATGTATATGCAAATTTTTTCATGAATATTAAATATATGACTTCTGATTACTTCACTGTAGAAAACCAAAGCTATATTAAATATTAAATTAACTGTGTAATAGGCTACTGTAATTTCAAAATTTCTTGAATTAAAATTTTCTATTGTACTTTTGGAGTATTCAGGTGTCAAAGATATTAGATTTATTACAAGAAAAAGAATTGTTTTTTTTTAACAATTCTATAAATAATGTTTAAACTGTTAAATTTTAATTTATATTATTTTAAAACTTACTTTTGTAATATCCGTTCAGCAACTGATTTTCGTACATTATTCATATTACATAATGTTACAGCCGGAAATGGTATAGTAGTTAATGCTGTTGCAGTTGGTGATAGAGACATAATTACTGGCATTTCAGTCCATTTTTGATATATATTTGTTATAAAATATGCAGCACCGATCACTGCCAGAAAGAATGATATTATCCAAAATAATCTGTCAATGAAAAAACTTTTGTCTTCAAATGTTAAAACAAAAATTAAGTCGTTAATTATAATAGCTATATTTACATAAGTAATGTTGTAATTTTGTATTTAAAACGACTGACTTTCCCATTTATTTACATGAATAATTATTACTAAAATATAAATGTTGATATCTGTGACAGATTGTTAGCATCTCGATCTTTCATTCAGAGTTCCTGGATTCACATTTTGGTCAAGCATGACATTTTTCATATGACAAAATTCCATTTCTGCATTCCCACATAAAAGCTTCAAAACGTTTCTGTGGTGAATTAATCAATTCATCATTACAAAAAAAAATAATAATAAAGATATATTTGAAATGTGGTGTAACAGGAGACTTTTGAAAAGTAAGAGGTGGTTTAGTAATCCGAAATGAAAAGATAAAGTCAAATTTGAGTGGAGGGAAGTTATTGATATGTGTTGAGAGTCACAATCATAATGATAATGGGCTAGTTGATATGATCACAAATCATTTCTTAATGTGACAGAGCTTTTTTTTAAGAGTAACAAGCAGCTTATGACAGACTTACTATGGGAAACTGAGGAGGAAAATGGTTTCCCATTATTCTTAAACCAAGCCAAATATATGTTTGCACATGAGCAAGCCAAGCCCACTAAACTGCAAGCAAATTGACACTACAAGTGATACTAATCATCTTTCTCTGTAGGACCTGTATGTATAGTGATCATCACTACTCTCAGAAATTAACACTGAATGGTCTCTTTTAAATTTCAAGTGATTAACAAGCCCCATGGCTGTAAGAAAAATTGGGATAGATAGTATAAATTAACAAATTTCTTCTTGGGTGTGAAACAGTATGTTATCATTGCTTCAGCTGATTGGGGGGATCTTTTATGTAATTTTGAAAAAATGTAGTTTTCGTGAGTCACGTCTAGGCTTAATATTGGTAATACTATGAAGAATGTAAGGTAGGAACTTTTCAAGTAAATGAATACATCCTGACCCCATAGGGGAAGACACCCACCATGTGCAATTCTGGTCGCCACACCACCGCCTCCATACCTATCGCTGATGGGCATTACCAGAGATCATCTTCAAAACCTCAGGCAAAAGATATATCTCTCAGCCTTGTTCTTGCCTCAGTCAGGATGCCACCAATGCAAATGCCACAGTGACATTTCCATTGGTGTGCTACACCAATTTTGTTTTGTTAACCTAACAAAACATACGTTAACCTATAACCCAAAATATAGTCTGGTCTTAAACAAGACTGAACAACTATCTAAATTATGTGCTGAAAATCTTAAAACCCCACCAATAAATGAATATGCCTTAATCAACCGAAAGGACAGCTCGAATGGGAGCCTAAACTAAACCTCTTCTGCAACTCTCTCCATGACCAAATATTTCATAAAATCCGCCGCAATGTACCATTTGGCTTGGTTCTTCCAATTTTCTCATAAATCTAACAAGACCCGATAATGTCGAGCCTACATGTTACTTCAGTTTGCATTAGGTCATATCTCGCACACTTAATATAATATATGGTATGCATCATCCAGTACCTTACAATATGGGCATAAACCTGAGTCAACCAGGCCAAATCGAGCCAATCTTTTCCTAAAAGCACCGTGCTCCGAAAGAAATTGTGCTACCTACCTATTTATTAAGATATACGCAAGAGACACCCCTCAAACTTTTAACATCAGGGAAGAGGCCATGCGTATAATGGCCCTTTTGTTGCCTCATCACACCTAGCTTGCTGCACTTCAAAACCACGTTGATCAATCTCTCACTTTTCCAAAATCAACTTCCCAGACTTCTTAGCAAATAACGTTGCTGCCTCTCAGACACTAAGAAATTTATTGGTTTGATACTAGCAATCACCAAGAGATTGCCTCTCAAGAGACTGTACGATAACCACCGGTAAATGTTAACAGCAAAAGGCATTGGGCCCCCTATAATATATCCTGGTAACATTTAAATTTCATTCTACCCACCCATACAGGCGCAGCATAGAACATAATTCCCTCGCATACACCTTTGTAAAGTATACTCATGGTTTTAAAATTAAGAACCCAATGGATAAACCAGTGGTTGACCACTTGTCGAATTCCAAAAAAGGCATTATAAGCCTTTTTCGTGACATATTACAAGTGCTCCATGAATCTAAAATTCTCATCAAGGAACACCCTGTGGTACTTCTGAACGTGAACATATTTAATTTGATGGCCTGACATTGAAACACAAGGTGGCCTCCTCACAGCCCAACGGCCCTTAAGGAGCATCATAGTGGTTTTTCTGGGCTGAATGTCATCTTCTGCTAATGACCCCTCAGCTCAAATATCCTACAGGCCTCAGTGGCCCTGAATTCAATCTCATTCTGCAAATGTCCTTTGACCAGCAGGAGCCCATCATCAGCGTAAACCATGACAAAGCACCACCCACTGGGCAACCTGAGCCACAGAGGAAAATTATACTCTACAACCCATAAAAGAGGACCCAACAGGCTGCCCTGAGGACAACCCTTAGACAGTGTATTACCTACCTCATGGCCACCCTCATGAGCAGCACATCTCGATGACTGAAGTAACTTTGCAATACTTTCAATTCACTTTCAGTATATACCCTTTTCAAAATTGAAAAATCGTAGAAGGCCACCATAGATTTTTAAAGGCACCAGAAATGTCGATGAAAACCAACCCCCAAGATATTCCAGCTCACTGTCCGACATGAAACTCATTACCCACAGTGTAGCCTCCTCCACTCTCCTACCGGGACAGAAGCCACATTGGTTATTCATTAATAGCTGGCACGAAGTTAATCTTGTCATTTATGCAGAGATAAATACCTTTTCAAATATTTTACCAAGGACCGGCAGCAACATCAAAGGTCTGTATGAGGAACAAACAGTACACATATCCCTACACATCCTCCTATTTTAATGGGATAACGATAAATTCTGTTATTGCAGGTTCTGGTGAAATGAGTTTTGGTGAGTTTCATTTGAATTTTATAAATGTGCGAGTATGTTTCTAAAGGCTGAGCCGGTATGCAATAATTACCAGTTTTTCTGATTTTTCTATAATATTCAAAATTTTGATTGCGTGATGCCATTTTATGATTTGAAAGTATGAATTCTTCACATACTATTTCACATGTATTTTATTTTACCTTAGTATTATTGAATTTTGAGAATTACTTTTTTTAAGAACCTTGTTAAAAAGGGTGAAAACTGAATTGCATGTTAAAATTTCACTCCAGCTAAATCTCAGCTTTGATCTTTTGTATGTTGCTAGCCAGATTATTTCCTGGTAACAAGTTCACTCAAACTGGATGAGGCTTTTCTTGCCTCATCCCTAGATACAGCTTCTGTTTTCCTATATTCAATTTCTCTGTTCTCCACTCATTTATCATTGAAATGGTGTAATTTTTACCTACTCGGCTATGTATATAGCTGTATGTAAGAGAATTTTTACCTACTTGGCTATGTATATAGCTGTATGTAAGAGAAAGTATAGTGATCAGTTGGTCAGTGTAACACCTGTCAGGTTTTTGATAGATAAATCTTGACGTTTTACACCCTAAGGAATTCATTAAGGCCAAAAAACACAAACATTTTTTTCTGAATGGGATGTATATGTATATTTGTATTTGCGTAGAAACATATGCAGACATCCTGTTATAGAGGACCAGTATAACAGACCAGGGTAATGAATTTCTTACAGTTAAGAAGAAAGAAAAAAAGGGAAAATAATAATGAAAAGAAGAATCCAGACGGAACTAAAAGGGATCCTTTACCCGCGGAATATGTACTGTATTTATAGAAAAAAATTAGGGTGCAGATGATGAAAATTATTATGCTTCAACAATTAAAGGGATGAGGCAGGTACTGGTTCTGCAGGCCAGGGGATATACATATTATCAGGGACTGGCAGACAGAGTCAGTAGTTCGGCAAAGCTGTGTTCAGCGCAATCATGATAACAAGCGATAACAGAGTAGTTTCACAAGCCTGAGCTTGATGCGGTTGCGGTGATGGTGATATCAGTAAGCGTATGGTAACGAGTGATGAGTACATCACAAGTATTCCAGCATGAACAGTAAGTGAATGTAGGAAGTTGTTCGGTGAGTTATTGGTAAACACTAGAGAAAGTGACAGTGTTCTACTCATTCATAAAGTGTACGGTAGCTCTTTTGTGGACAGTAAAAGTAATAATATATGCAGAATTTGAATTGTATGAACTTCAAACTTTTCCAGTGTTATCTTGTTGTTAATGCAATATTAGGTATTAATATTAGCAGTCTTTATAACTTTTTTAATAAATTGGGACTGTATTTTGGTTTTTATAATTTAACTGTCATTAAACAAATCTACTCTTTTCTATTTGGATTACTATTTTGTTTAATATATATGAATTAGGAAAAAAAAACATGCTTTTTTTTGTTAAGTATTTATAAGAAGTAACTGTTTTTGAAGTCAGTGCCAGCCAACATGAATTAAACATAAAGTTAGTACCTTAACTGACCACTAGACGGTTAAATGGGATTTCCACATGTAAATTGGATCTCAAGAGCATATAAGAGAGAGCGTCTCATGATCTTACCTAATCTTGAGTTCGCTGAGGCATGTATACTTGCTGATAATACATGTACTTTAGCATCTATAAAGTATTCTTATATTATATTTTTGTATGTCGCATTTTATTGCTATATTATATTTTTGTAGATCTCATTTTATTGTAGTAGAACTTCTGTTACAAATTTTGCATTGTTTAAAGTAGAATTAGTATTATACTGATCATAGGTTTTTTCTGTGTAACTTGTGTTGCAAGTACGTTTACTTTAGTAAATAAATGCAAATTTAATATTTATTTGGCGTTAGAGGAAAATAACCAAGAAATAAAAAAGGAATGACTGTTTAAGGAAGAAAAATAGAGAAAGATATCACATGAATAGTTCCATGGAGACTAAACAACGATAATATAGACTGTTATTAATATCCAAGAGAACAGTGCAACATGATGGTACTGGTGCTAGTGGTCAGTGGCTAAAGGTGTCAAGCTGTTCGTTTTATTAAATATTTTGTCTAAGATTATCATCAGATTTAGTTAAAATTTATATGGGGCCATTCCAAAAGTATACTCTTTCAATTAATAAAAAAATTGTCAAAATCGGTGTACTAACGTCGGAGATATTGCATAATATACATTAAAAAAATACAGTCGAATTGATAACCTTCTCCTTTTTTTGTAATCTGTTAAAAATATTAAATATTCAGTTTCTTTTCATATCTCTTCAACTTATTTATTTTTATAAAACTTTAAAAAAAACCATTTGAAAATCAGATATTAATTATTGGTTTTTAAACATCATTTTATAGATATTATGTTGTAATTTAAATACATAACTAATATACCGTTCAAAAAAATGCAGTCTAGTGTCACCGATGTATCGAAGGCCATGTAGAGAAGAATTTTGACTATATTCATGAGCCTTTGCAGACCAAGAGCAGCCTGTTGTAACCGGTAGAATATTGACAGTTGAAGATCGAGATAACGGACGTACCCGAGCAACTGGGCCGACATTCACAACGGTGGTAACTGCTGCTTGTGGCTTCGAAGATGATGTAGATGCCCAGACCGGTTGTCTTCTGTGACAGTGCCATTCTCGATTTACATTGGGGTGCATGCTACGCTGTTTGATTTCAATCTTTGACTTTCAGATGATTATTCAGTTTTTTAATGATAAATTTTGCAGTTTTATAGTGTAATAGAAAATTAATATTCTTAATTAATTGTTTACGGTATGTAGAATTAAAATAATGTGTGTTTGGGGAGGATACATGTTAGCATTGTTTGAATAAAAATTACTAATGTTTTTGTTTACTTAACAGACACAACGATATCCTTTTAAAAAATTAAAATGTTTGTTAACGTCTTGACAGTTACATAACATTTTAAAAAAACAATGAGTATTCTCCAATAATTTACTTTAATGAAACAAGTAAATTAAAAACCAGGCAGACTCTTTCAAAATATATTTGTAATTTTTTGTTTTTTTATTTGAACGCTTGTTTGCTGTAATTTCATTAAGCAGTGAATGCAGTTTATGGAAATTATCTGATTCTCTAGGACGTAGTAGTGTTTTTATACATTAAAAAATTGATAGTTTAATTTAACAACCTTGAAAAAGTAAATATTTTCTAAAACATATACAGCTAAATGTTAAAGGCCATGGTAGCCATTCTTTAAAAACAGCATTAATATGATTAAGTTAAATTTTATAAAAATTTAACTAACGTATTCTTAATTACTTTCACTTATTATTAAGTTAATGGATGACTATGAATTTGGATTATATTATTACCTATACAACTTTTTATCATCCAATTTTTTTTAAATTTTTATATTGGCTTTTAAGAAACTGTTTTGAGATTCAAATTTTATATAAAATTTCATAACATCAGTTACTATTGAACCTCTGCTGTTCAATCTAGCCTGGATCCATTCTTACAGAATTTATCAATATTTACTGATTTTTTTGCCCTTTTTTCTGTATGTTAGGTTTGAAAACATTAATCTTATTTATATCTCTGTAAATTTCCGTGGACTTGTTTTTTTCTTAATTTCTATTGTAATTCAACATCTCAGTCATCATTTGCTTATCTACACCGTATTCATCTGTTCTCTTCTATTTTCCAAACACTGAGTTCTTGATAGCTTTATTTTCTTATACATTGTTTATACATTTTTGACCTCATCTTTGCATCATCTCTACTGATTCTTCAAGCATGTTTTAATCAACACTTCCCTTCATGGTATGTTCTGACCATGTCAAATACTTAATACTTCCTTGTCAAATGATACTGTAACAATATTTTCCCTTTGTGTGTGGGTCTCTTTACAATCCTTAAATGTATTTGGTTTTCCCCTACTGCCATTGATTTAAAAAATATCCTTCATGTAGTTTGATAAAATTGTTTTTATTATTGATTGTTTCTTTATTTTAAATTTATTGTTAATTGTATTGCAGAATAATTTTGCCTTGGATGGGAGGTGATAATACCTGTTCTGATTGTTTGCAAAAAAAAAAAATTAATATTTTGTATTTTTCTGATTAAGCTCTGTTCTCATTTATTCTGTTCATTAGTTTTTTCATCTAGTTTATCCATATAAATTTCAACTGCCTTCAACCCATCTTTTTCCCTTCCTAATGTCCATGTTTTGCAACCATACAGAAATACATTTCAAATGCCCATCTTCATACCTAACTTAATGCTATATAATAATGATACTTTTGTATCAGATGGTTTCTTTAGCAATTGCTCTTCTGGGTTTTATTTCCTTTTCCTGTCTGGCAGTATTCTTTAACATGCTTCCTAAGACTTAAGAATCTTTGAAATCTTTTTTTTGTTCAGTTCTTCCTTCTTTTGTTTACATTTTCATGTTACTTTCATTTTAACATTCAGCTTTGTACTATATTCTGTTGAAATATCTTCACTTTTTAATAATTAGTTAAATCTTTTTTTACATCTCCTAGAAACATCATATAAACCTTACACAATTTATCTTCTTCCAGCATTTTCTTAAGAATTTTATTTCATATCGTGGTAAACAAGGTTGAGTGTAGACAGCATCCTTTTCCTAGAACAAATCATTCAGTATGTGCACCTTCTATATTTTTAAATAACATTAATGGGTGAAATGAAAGTTTTTATGTAGCTATAAAAATAGATTGATAGTATTTACTTTGTGTCATGAAGAGTCTCTTTTTAATTTGTTTTCCATTTATCATTATTTCAGTTAGTAAATTAACTTAATGAATATTAATTAATATTTCATGGGTTATTTTAAAATCCTAAGACAGTTTATTTTGAATAAGTCATCTGATATTGTAATTAGTTAAATTTTATTTTTACTGTTCCTTTTTTACAGATGTAACTGTGATATTTATTCAGTTATTTAATATTAATTAGGAAATTTTTACATTTTGAATTAATTTCTTAAGACCTATCCCATTTGATATTTGACTACGCAAGTATTATCAAATATATACATCTGTATGCATATTTTTGTATTTTACATTTCTATTATCCTCAACTAATTCATTTTTAATTTCATTGCATATTAACAACTTTTATTGTCATTTAAAAAATATTTTGATTTTACATTTATTTTTTTACTACTTTTTAAATAGGATAGTCAATCATTGATTTAAGGCAAAAAAATGTGAATAATTTACACAATTTATGATATAAATCAATCCTGTGTCTTTAGGATGTTCAGATAGTGTTTGACAATACAAAGAAAATGAGATATCCATTTTCATTGTGTCTGTTGTAATGTATTTACTATGAACATATAATGCCATCCCTGGAATCTATAAGATTAGTAGTAACTTTATTGAATTGTATTTTGTAGTCCGTATTTTTATCCTTCTAAAAAGAGTGATCACTCTTTTAAATAAATGCAAAAAATGCTTTTAAATAATGCAAATATTCAATATTTGCATTATTGAAAAGAAAATAAATTATTCTATCATTGTGCAAAACATTATCATTCGATGCTATAATTCTTATTTTTTATTCTGTCTGCTCTGTTTCTTAATGACTGAGCTTCACATACGAGGTGCGAAAATAAAGTAATGAGACTGATTTTTCTTTGCAAGATGTGGCAACCCTGCAGCTTGTTCTTTGACCTTGGTCAATAAGCTACTTCTAGTCCAAGCGGCACATTGATGCAACTGCTCAGTCGTGAGTTGTGCTGTAATAAGTGAACACGTGTTTGTGTCCCTTGTCACAGCTTTTTGGACATCTTGTGTTGTTTGAAAATGGTGTCCCTTGACTGCAATTTGACTCTTGGAAATAGAAAAAAGTCGCTCGGAGCGATATCTGGTGAATAAGGTGGCTGTGGTAGTACTGAAATTTGTTTTGAGGTTAAAATTGCTGTACTGACAGAACAGTATGGGATGGCGCATTATCGTGATGCAGAATCCAATTATCAGCAATGTTGGCACGGACACGAAGAACTCGTTTACGAAGTCTTTCTAAAATTTCTTTGTAGAAATATTGGTTAACTGTTTGTCCAGGAGGCTTTCCACTCTTTATAAACAATTCTCTTGGAATCGAAGAAGCACACAAGCATGCATTTCACTTTTAACTTTGACATGCGAGCTTTTTTTGGTCTGGGTGATCCCTTTGAGCGCCATTGCAAACTTTGGCGTTTTGTCTCTGGATTGTATTGAAAAATCCAACCTTCATCACTAGTGATAACATGGCTCAACAAATCTGGATTGATTTCCGTTTGCTCTAACAGATCGGCTGCCACATTTTTCCGTGTTTCTCGCTGTTGTTGTGTGAGATTTTTGGGGACCATTTTTGCACAAATCTTTCTCATACCAAGATCTTCAGTTAATATTAGATGAATTGTTTCTCGATTGATGTTGAGTTCTTCTGCAATCATTTTCACGGATAATCTTCGATCAGATCGTACGATTTCACACACCTTGGTCAAGTTGATGTCTGTCCGTGAGGTTGATGGTTGTTCACTGCGGTCTTCATCTACAACATTCGTTCTACCTTCACTAAAAATTTTATGCCACCGAAAAACTTGAGCTCTTGACATAACCTCCTCTCCAAAAGCCTTCTGAAGCTTACCATAAGTTGTTGTCGTGTTTTCACCCAATTTAACGCAAAAAGAAATGGCATACCGTTGCGCAATATTTTGCGGTTTCATTTCTGTGACGAGACACACAAACACGTGTTCACTTATTACAGCACAACTCACGACTGAGCAGTTGCATCAGTGTGCCGCTTGGACTAGAAGTAGCTTATAGACCAAGGTCAAAGATGGTGTGCCTATGCAAGCTGCAGGGTTGCCACATCTTGCAAAGAAAAATCAGTCTCATTACTTTATTGTCGCACCTCGTACATTCTGGGTGACTGTTCAAACAAATCAAGTTCTCATGTTCTA
Source organism: Lycorma delicatula (assembly GCF_047948215.1). Classification (NCBI taxonomy): domain Eukaryota; kingdom Metazoa; phylum Arthropoda; class Insecta; order Hemiptera; family Fulgoridae; genus Lycorma; species Lycorma delicatula. The sequence continues at coordinate 87,760,845 of NC_134462.1, forward strand.
AGGGCTTATTTCTTGAACCATAGAAGAAAATAAATTCATCTAGGTGAAAATCAGCTAAGATATTTAATTTCCAGTTGAGAAAATGGCAGCCAGTTAATTGATTTTATTTGTTTGTTACTTCTTTTGCATTCTATTTCAGTTAAATAGTGTGTGTAATAATCATAGATGATTTTACAATTGTTAGTTAGAATATAGAAACTGTTATTAATTCTGTTTTGTTTCCTTTTATGTGTAATGTCAAGAGATAGAAGTTAGAATTATTTTTAATTTAATGTGATTTGGATGTGGTGTTCTATTGTTAGAGCAAATATTGCATGCAACACATCTAAGTTAATGTCTGAGGCAGAAAAACGCTAACTGATCAATCTTCTTGATCAATTAATTAATTATAAGAGAAGTATGAGGCTTTCCTGATAAGAATATCAGCCACTATATCTTTTTATACAAATCCCTAGTAGGATTCTAAATTCCCAGACAAACTCATCTGCAGAATCCCCCTCATTAAAGAATTGACTGCCCCACTTTCAGTTGGCTATTACAATTTTGATACCATTCTCTACTGGTAGTTTGATTCTGCTAATACGATGCAGATGCCAATGCCAATCCATTTGTCATACACAGGTATTAATTTGGCTGAACTGTTTTGAATGTAACATAAAAAATGAAACTTTGAACAGTATTATAAATATTTCATTAAATTTTATTTTCATAACAGAATTGAATATTGATCATAGATTTTTACCAGAAAAATGTTGATCAGTATTCTTCATTATACAGAATACAACAATAATTACTAACATTAAACACAATATGCAATAGATAAACTTATGTGTTCATGCATATGCTGCATGTAACAGAGTACAGAATTAATTTTATTAAATTAATGCAACTAGAAATTACAGATTACACAAGATATTGAATAATTCATCATTAAGAATTATTTACCATAATCATTGTAAATATGCTTAATCATGGCGTAACTAAAATATATTTGATCTATCTAAACTGTTCTTAAAACATTATTATTAAATTGAAAAACCATTCTAGATTATACAGTGAGTTGAGTAGAAGGAAGGGCTTAAGGATTTTTTTAACTGGCATTTAGTATCAATAAGGAATTCATGAAAATGCAATGATCCTGGTACTTTTGGTGAATTATTTTGTAGTGTAAGATTGCAAAAGCATATGTATGTATTATTTAATCCAGTGTAAAAAATTGTGTGATGCCTTCATTTCTACTAATTAATAACTATCAGTGATCTTATATTTAAAACTTAAAATTAATAAAATGTTGTTTATATGAATGTAAAATGTTTTTTTTTTTGTTCTTTCAGTTACGTGTTTCTGTTTCAGATTTGAAAACATTTTAGTATTATAAACAATATGGAGGATGACTCAAGTTTACATGTTGAGGTTATTAAAAAAGATAATGTTGATAACAGCAAAGGTTTAGCAAAATATGAAGATTCTCCACATTCTGGGTAATCTTAATATTAATGTACTATTTATCATTTTTTTTAAAGTTTTGTTTTGGGTTTTCTTTTTCAGTTTTAATGTTGTGTAATAATTTTTTTTATTCTCAAAAACATTTGTAGTAATATGAATATTTTTTTTATTTATTATGATGACTTATGCATTTAAAGGATGTATTTTGATAAAAAAAAAAAACAAAAAAAAAATTGAAGTCAGATAATGTAGAGACTGATTGATTAATAAATGAGTTTATATTATATTAGAATATGCAATCATTAATCAAAATTGTAATTAAAATTGAAACCTCCAAAGAAAAATGGATTTAAAATTTAAATTTTTTTTATATAAGATAAGCATAATTTCTTTATTGTCTTTAAATAAATATATATATTTATATATGTGAGGTCTGTAAATAAAGTAATGAGACTGGTTCAGAAAAACTTTTTATTTACAATCCAATTATACATAGATTTTCACCTTTGAAATAGTTCCTTTGAGAAGCCATGTAATGCTTCAAATAGTTTTCCCAATCTTCATAGCAGTGTTGGAACTCAGAAATTGGAATATCCTTCAGAGGGTCGGTTACATTTTTTTTACGTTTTCTACTGTTCCAAAATGGTGTCCTTGGATGTGTTTTTAAAATTAGGAACAGGAAAAAGTCGTAGGACTCGTCAGGTGAATAAGGTGGTTGAGGAACTACAGAAATGCATTTCTTTCCCAAAAGCTCATTAATTGAGAGTGCATTGTAACAAGGTGCATTGTCATGATACAGCATCCAGTGGTCTTTGATGGCTGTCTCACGCAGGCAACTCTTTTCTGCAGTTTTTTAAGAGTTTCTCGGTAAACATATTGATTTAAAGTTTGTACATAGGCAAAAACTCCTTATGGACAATGCCTTTACTATCGAAGAAGCAAATTAGCATGATTTTGATTTTTGATTTGCTCATTTTTGCTTTTTTGGGACATGGTGAGTTTGAAGTAAGCCACTCCTTACTGTGGCGTTTTGTTTCTGGGTCGTACTCAAATATCCAAGATTCATCACCAGTAATAACATTTTTTTAGAAAATCAGGATCATCTAGGGCGATCCTAGATTGTCCTAGAAGATCACGGCACACTTCCACCCTGTTGTTTTTTTGTTTAACAGTGAGGTTTTTTGGGACCAATTTTGCATAAACTTTTTTCATGTCCAATTCGTTTGTCAAAATTTGATGGACTGTGATATGGTTCAAATACAATTATTCTGCAATCATTCTGACAATTAATCACCAGTCGTACCTTATCAAGTCTGATTTGCTCAACATTGTCATCACTTTTTGACATTAACGGCCTTCCAGAGCATAGTTTGTCCACAACTGATTCCCGGCCATATAAAAATGTTTTAAACTACCTAAAAACTTGTGCTCATGACAGAATGTCATCTCCATTTGCTCTTTTCAATTTTAAAAAAGTTTAAGTAGCATTTTCACTGAATTTAACACAAAACTTGATTGGACAACCTTGCTCATAATTAGTATCACTCATTTTTTAACATAACAAAAACTCGTTTCACGAAAAATTTGTTTACATCTCACATAGTAACAATAGACTAAAAATATTAATACCTAATATAAATCAGCTGTTCATATAGCCAAATGTTTACTAGTAATTTTACAGTGTTGCCACTTTGGCTGTCAAAAAAAACTAGTCTCGTTACTTTATTTACAGACCACATATATATAAAATATATTATTTTATCAAATATTTCTTCCACTGTATTGAATTAATTTAATAAAATTGTAAAATCAAAACCATCAAATATAGTATATTAAAATGTAAAAAATGCTTACCAACTATAACGCTTTCAAATTCAATACTTCATAGTCAGCAGTTAAAATTATAAATTACACATTACATTGAGTCAAGTGACTTAATATCATACCTTGATGTGGGACAGAGTTTTTAATAATAAATGACAAAGCAGTTTATGTGATATTTTTTATGTAATTTATTATTTTAACTGTTGTTAATTAAGTATTGACTTGGAAAGTGCTATAGTTGTATATGTTTTTCGTGTGTATATATATATATATATATATATATATATATATTTAATCTTAATGCTGGTAACCTAAAAGAAAATTTAAGGTACATAACATAAACTACATTAGTACTACAACAGTAACTACACCTGTTATGCACTAATACAGCAATATACAGTGTATCATGAAGTTCTCCTGGGACTTTCATAACCTATTCTATTTGTGAAAATAATGGAAAAAGTTCATGTAAACATATTTACTAAAATGCTTCATTTATGAGTTACAACTGTAACTTTATATAAATATAGGTCATACTGAAATTTTTACAACTTTAATTAAGGTCAGAATTAGTTATTTCTTATAATTTTTGACCTGAAAAATTGAATAAAATTGGTACAAGAATCAAATCTGCAGTAGTTTTTGAGAAATCTGGCATGAAAACCAATAAATTGAATTAAAAAAACCCTGCTTTTTATGTTTAAACTTTGTTAAATGGGTAGTAAATACATAAAACTTAAAAAAAAGAAACTTGTAGAGAATTTAATTCTGAACAAAATAATGTAACATAAGTTGAATAAAACAAAAAAAAAAGTTAGGAAACTTCAAATTTTATTTAGAAAAGGTTTGTTACTACATTTGTCAGAAAAGTATGTATTTAATGCAAACAAAAACCAAATTATTTTTTAGTGACGTGAAAAATTTGTAAAAACAAAATTTTACTGAGCAAATCAAAATACTGTTAAAAAATTTTTTTGATATTGGAAAGTATACAAAAATTCTAAAAAAAACAATAAATGAGTAAAAATTACTTGTAATTTGTTTGTTAATGACAAATACAATAAATTATTTGAAAAATTATTTCTAAGTTGTCAATAAAATAACAACAGCAGATCAACAATGCGCAATACTGTATTAGTATTTAAATCATTCTGTAAGGTATTATATTAGGTACTGTAAACTGTGCTGTCGTTAGCTAAGGTTCTGTGAATTTTAGTTTGAATGTGATCGATTTGCCATTGAAGTAATGCCGTACTTATTTACAACAGAGGAAGTATGCTGGGATGGTGGTAATTCATATTGAGGTGTGCAGTGGTAATGCTATACAGCTGCTGCAATAGAATATAAAATACGTTTGCCGAATTGCAGTATTCCAGATGCCAAAACAATTAGTGCGACTTATCACAATCTTTGGGAAACAGGTTCCTTAAAAAGTATTTGTACCATCTAAAATCTATCTGTCCAACACAACACTTATGTTATTGATGAAATTATTATTGATGCAGTTCAGCGCAGTCTAGGTGTCAATACATGAAGTCTTTCTGAGCAGATAGAGTTTCATATTCAATTGTTTGGAGGACACTTAAACAAAACAAGTTTTATCCTTATCAGAAACAGCAGTTCAACATCTACCCCTAGGAGATGGTCTGCTTTACTTGGAGTTCTGCAATACAAATCAACAAACTCTACAGGTATGTTTTGTTTACCGATGGGACAAATCTCACTCGAGATGGTATCAACAACTTATGCAGTGTGCATACATGGACAGAAGTAAATCCTCAATAAATGGTGGAAGGCAATTTTCAATTCCGATTTAGCATCAGTATATGATATGGCCTTCTTACAATCAGCAGTTTGGACTGTTCATGTTTCCTGGCTGCTTAAATTCTGAGCTCTACTTGCACTTTCCTCAAGAACAGCCACAGCTGTTTGAAGACGTTCCTTTAGTGCTGAGATGCAAAGTATACTTCAGGATGATGGCACAGTTCCCCATTTCTCTTGTGCTGTTTCCACTCACTTAAATCATCATTTCCCTCAGAAATGGATAGGTTGTGGATATCCCCACATTCTTGGCCACCAAGATCGCCGATCTAACACCTTTAGATTTTTCCATCCGTGGATGGAGGAAAAATGCTCTACAAAACAAAAATACATTCTCGTGAAGAATTAATTGTACACATTATGGATGCAGCGAGCAACTGAAGGACAGCCCTGAAGAACCAAAAAGAGCAACAAACCAGTATAGAAGCATGCCAAGAAATGTGTTGAAAATAGCAGGCTCACTGATATGTATAATATACTTTGGTGTAGTGTACTGTTTCTAAATAAAATTCAAATTTTTCTAACTTTTCTTTGTTCAACTTATCTTACACCATTTTGTTCAGAATTAAGTTCTCAACAAGTTTTGTTTAATAGTTCTTACTTGTTTTTTACTCATTTAACAATGTTATTGTATGTCAAACATAAAGAACAGGGATTTTACCCCAGTTTATTGGTTTTCACCCCAGATTTCTCAAAAACTACTGGAGATACAATTGATACAATTCTGGGATCTATTTTATTCGATTTTACGAGTAGCTGAAATCTACGAAATCTTTCGCTTGCTGTAATTTGCGAATGAAGCATTTTAGGACATATATTTATATTAACTTTTCCTATTATTTTCATTAATAGGATAGGTTATGAAAATCCCGGGAAAACGTGTGATACATTCTGTATAACATTGATCTTAACAATAATGGTTGGAAATGGTCCCCATCAACATCCAGACATATCTGCAAGCATTTCTTTTTGTTCTCAAACCCCCTCACAAGTTGTTCATGTGGAATGTTCTTGGTAGATTCAGAAATAGCAGTTTGGAGTTCCTGGAGTCTATGGGGGTTTCCTCAATAAACATTATATTTTACATAATCATTAAAAATCCAGTGGGCTTATGTCTGCAGAGTGAAGTGGCCACAAGTCCTTAGAAATGATTCAATGTTTTGTAGAATCCAAGAATTATTAATTTCATCATTGGGTATCACTTCCATGAACTGGTTAATGATTTCGCTCTGCTGAATTTTCTGTTTATGCAAAGAATATTGGGTGGACTATTCTTCTGGATATTGCAATCTGTACCCCAATCTTCTGGTCATGTAGAGGGAGGGATCTCATGAATAACATATGGGTTGTTGGCAGACCATAAACATGAATTCTGTGCATGCACAAACCCTTGTAATTGGGATGAGACAGGTTCAGATGAACTACCTTGTGTGCAAGTGCAACACCAATGTTTTGTGTTGGCCAATTTTTGCATGGACTTGGTGGGACTACTTGCATAGCAGCTGTTGTCTTGCAGTTTTTCTTCGAGTTCTTCAAGTGGTCTACCACTTGGCTCATAGTACTTTACCGGTCAAATTTTAAAAAATCCCTCCATTAGTACCCTTACACTATGTTGATTAGGAACCTATGTACCAGGAAATCTATCAGAAAATTTGTCTTTCCCTGTGTGTACTTGCCATGCCTACAGAAGACGTATTCAATGAGAAATATTCACTGTTTTTAAGTTAACACCATTTTGACTGCACAGAAAGACACTGTCTTAGCCATTCAGATGCAACAAAAATATTAAAAACACATAATGAACAAGGAACCAGATACACCTTCTCGTCTTAAGGTTACCAGCCTGACTGGCTTGCAGAAGCAAACTGACACAAGTCAGGATTACCAACCTTTGCAGAAAACATTCTTCGCAATGCACATAATATAATCCCTCAGTATATAATCATGTTTATGTAGGTGAATATTTACATTTCAAATGCACTAGACAATTCCTTCTTTTTCTTCTATTATAATGTTGTATTCTTATTTATTCCATATCATGCATATAATTATTATCAAACTAATTTTAGTTAATCTGTTATCTTACTGTCAAGCTCACCAATAAGTTATAATACACTTTCAAAATGCAAATTATAGTTTAGAACAATTTTTTTCAGTATAATTATTTAATTTGCAGCATAATATTTAATTTAATATTTTTAGCTGTTCCAGTAGTTTTTATCTATCTTAAGATGGCATTTATTGAATTCTTTTTTCACAATAGTCAATTGAAGTTATTTCTGGAGCTCTTAATTTACAGTCCTTCAAGTTGAAGGACTGTAAATAGGTTGAAGAAGAAAAATAGAGATATTCCTTTATTTTGAAATCTAGACAACTATTTTTGATTATTTATTTTTTTACCTCCTAAGAAACACTAACTCTCAGCTTTCTTGTCATTGTCTGCAAGCACAGAACCCATCTGGCACAAACTTTGTAAATTCAAGAATACTAGTAATATGTCTCACCCCTTTAAAAGTCTCTGGTGTTATATAATTTTCTGTTTGTTTGATGCAATGATTTTCTCTGATCATATTATTATTGCAATTGCAATAAAATTGTCAGTTGGTGTAAGAAAGAAATGGAAAGCCTCAGGCTTTCCATTTCATGGCTTTCTGAGTTTATTTTTGAATCAATTAATCAAGCATCTTATTTTACTCACATTAACCTGTTTATCACCATAAATATCTTGCATTCATTTGTAATTTCACACAGAGATTTTTTGTGTAAATAAGAATTCAGTTACCGCACTCTATTTAAAGTGACTGTCAGAATACCCTTCTGTTTCAATATCTGCTATGTAGAAATGAACTGTGAGTGGCTGTATGCTCATGATGAAGTGGAGATATATTACAATGGAGAGGAGATAAATCTCTTGTCTAGACAGTTGGTTTCATCCTGATCCTTCCTACCATAACTAGCCACAAGAATTAAACAGATCTCTTATAATTAATTGTCCTGATTTTTTTTTACCTTAATTGAAAATATAGCAGAGGCAAAATTTGTCAACTTGCCTTCATGCTTATGTGTTGATTTATTAAAAAAAAATTCAAAACAGACTTATTTAAAATGTTTAATTTATTTTGATTTTACATCATGTGTTAAAATTGATTGTTTTATACATTTAAAATAATATATATCTATAATAAGAATAATAAGTGGGTTTATGTTTATATTTTTATTATTTTATTCCTCTTTTTTTCATACTGTGTAGTTATTAGTGATTTTATGTTTAGGAATACATTTGAATTAAAATTTATACTTCATCTCTCTTAACTGATATTTTCTTGTTGTTACATGAATTATTGTAATTGATACTTGACTGTTACTTCCTATATGAGGGGCATTTTTCTGTTATTGATTTTTATTTAATATTTAAATTAGAGTTTGCCCTTGTGTATGTTTTTCCTGTAATTGGTGCATTTGGCAGCACTAGATTAGTTAATTTGCCTTGTGTTTTAAATTCTATAATTGTTTTAAATTCTGTGACTATCATTTATTATTTTTTATTATAGTAAACATTATTTTCTATTCAGTTTTTATTTTCAGTGAACTAATTTTCTAATTACTTTTAGCTAATTATATTCCTGGTTGGACATATTAATGATCAGTTTTATTTTTTAAAAAAAGCAAAAAAATTTATCTTTATTTTGAACTGATAAGATGTACTGTTCAGATCTAATGCAGATTTTTATAACATTCTAAGTGCAATGTGTTTACGATCAATCTAGAAGAAAACTCCCCAACAATAAATTTAACTGTAATTACTTGAAGAGTAATGCTTGTGACTGAGTGAAAGTTACCTCTACGTAGAAAAAAAAACCTTTTCCCAAACATCATGATTAATTCAATTTTTTATAGTAGAGTAATAAAATAAATCAAATTATTCCATTTGATTTCCTTTCATCTGTATGAGATAATAATGACAACATTTTTAAATTTCATCCTGATATATTGTATGATGTATTAAAAACTAGAATTTTATTAATATTTCAAAAAATTTCTTGAAAAGGAATGAAGGATACTTGATAGAACCTGTTTTGAAACTTGAGAACAGTCTTAAAAATATTGTACACTTATTTTAAAGAAGTGTACTTACTACCTATTTTTTATATTTTGAAGTCAAAGTTAGTATTAACTTAAGAAAAAAGTTAAATTACACTGTAGAATTTATAGAATTCAATATATACATTGTCTTAGACAATGTATTGTCTAGATACCAAACAAAATCAAAAATACCTGCCTAATGACAAAAAATAATTCCAACTTACATCAACCAACAGCCGTACAAAATCACAAACATTTTCAGAAAAAAAATAATACTGTGACACTTTCAGAATAAACAAAATGCACAAGATGCGTTTATAAACTCTAAAGCAAACTGACAAACTACATTTACAAACAGAACACAAGAGCATACAGATTAAACTGCACAGTGGTTGTACTAAATATGATATCTGACATATTAGACGAAGATTCATCTACTGATACAAAGAACATATACATGACTGCATTCAACAGATCAACTTTGCTATTTACAGCAAAGAAATCAGACACATGTACAAATTCATTAAGTATAACTTGCAGATTTTATACATAGTTTGTAAAAACCCAAGACATAAAAACACATTTAATCAGTATGAAATTTACTATAATCACACCAATTTGACAAAAAGATTTTAAACAAACAGAACAAAGATATTATATCTCATTTAAAGGACCTTCCTGACATATTTAAACAGACACCATTAACAGCTGTCAAATTATCTTCTAAAGATCCTTAGGAAAAACAATTTCCAATAATTAAAAAAATGCTGTCATTTGTAGCTATCATTTGTAGTTTTTAATTTTTTAAGCATTATAGCAATTTGATCATATTTAATAAATATTTGCTAACATTCAATATTCTTTCACCTTCATTCTGTTTTCTTTGCATTTGTATTAATATCAGTCTCACCATTCATTCAGAGGCTTGTAATTTCTTTAATAGCATCACTTTCAGTCAGTTATTTTATAATAAATAATGTATATATTCTTTGTAATTTTTTATCTGATTAATATCACTACTGATTGGTTGTTGTAATAGTTGTGTTTAGTAATGATGTAATATGAATCAGGATTTTAAACCAGATAAAATTGTAGTTATTTATTTCATCATATATATTATTAATTAATTCAATCATTAAGGTTCAGTTAATTACACTGTCTCCACTGAGGGGGGATTGCCTGATCCACAGGAAATTGTGTACATCATGTTCAATATTCTCATCTCAAAAGTGCGACTGTCATAGCTCTTATTACTATTTTACTCTAAATCGCTATTATTTTCTTCTTTATTGTTATTGTATGGTTATGCTGCTTTTGATTTGTAATATAAGCAGGAGTAATAGAATTTTATTATTAAATTAATAATATTATTCATCTTTTGTGTACAGATTGATACTTTTTTGGTCTTTTATTTTTATATTTTACATAAAATTCTCTGTTGTAATAATTTTATTTTAAAGCAATTAATTTACGTAGGCTGTTAAATATAAAAGAAGATAATGTTGATAAGGGAACTTTACTGGAAAGAGGAAATGTAATGGAAGAAAAAAAAGAAATTAATGAAAATGAAGCTAGTATTAATCAGGACAAAGGAAATGAAAGTGTCATTAGACATAAAGATGACTGTGATAGTGATTATCAAAATTGTGCTGTTAATGAATTACAGAATTTTACATCTGATGCTTCTGAATTTACTTCTCTTTCAAAAGAGCAAACTGAAAATGCATCTGTTGCTGATGAACTGTAAGATTTGACGATTTTTTTTTTTGTAACATCACTACTTTCCTATTTTAAGTCAATTCACACTTCCTTTATTAACTTTTCATGCTTAATGAACAATAAGAATTTTCTTTTTGGGAAGATAAGAGTTGAGATCTAATATGTTTCAAATTCATTCATCAGATGTGGATTGCATTTGTTATTCTAATCTGATAAGGACAATTTTTATATCTATATACAAGGAATCTTCTTGTTGTTTTTTTTATTCTTTTATGTTTGTTCATATGTTGTGGGTTGGTTCACTAACATTCTTCGTATTTTTCTGTCCTTTCATAATAATTTCTTCCTCGTTTCTTCTTTGTCCTTAATGACTATTGTTCCAGTACCATCCTTTTCTTAGATCACTGTTTTTATTCAATGTTTAATTACATAAGTTTGTATAAAAATGATTAAAATTTAACTAGTTATTTTTATGTTTACAATTTTTTTTTAATTAACATAAAAAAGAGAAAAATGTACCACAGAGATTATCTGTGGCACACTTTTCTGTGTGTGTAGCAATGATGTGTCATTGCTACACACATGTGCTTGCTCACTCACTCACTCGCATATTCATCTACACCTGGCTTTTTTTTTTTAGTCAGCAGACAGCTTTTTAACTATTATAATATTTTTAACTATTATTGAAATGGATTATTTCCTGCTGCATGAATAGCACAAATATTTAGATATGAATCTTTTAAAGATAGTAAGTATACTTTTAAATTTTGTCCTTGATCAGCATCATACATCTGCAAGAGCATTCTGCTATTTATAATTTATCAGGATTTAAACCAGTAGTTCCCCTACTGAGTTGAGGCAGCAGTATACTGTTTCGTTACAGAAGAGGCGTAATAATTTATTCCATAATATTCCCTCCCATTCTTTCTTTGGGTTTTGTGTATATAAAGCATCTAAGGTACAAGTTGAAGCAATGATTGCTTCTGTTTCTGTGAGTAATGATGTTCATTTTGAAGGCAGTTCCTGTTGTGAACAGAATGAAGATGTCACTTGTAGAACTGATTTGATATCACCTGCATTTTATTTGGTGTAGTATGTAAATATATAAGAATATGTTTAACCCCCTTAAGAAGCCAACAGTTAAATAATATATTACTCACTTTTCCCTAATAAGATAAGCTTAGGAAGATTGTTATTGTTGAGTTCATTTTACCAGTTTTTATAAAAAAATTATGGTTCCTTTTAGGCTACTTACAACCATTGTGATTTTTGCAAAAATAGTTCCCCAAATTATTATGTGTAGAGTAATTGCTTATTTATTATTTTTATTATTTGATAGCCATTTGCTAATGATCACTTACTTCCAAAGTGTAGATACAGTAAACTGTTAAAAGTAGATACCACTGCATTTTTTAACCGTATTGTTGTAGTTATTATAAAATAGTCAACGCATCAAATTGGGATGGTTGTGCTTGCTCTGGTTGTGTGCAAGTGGAATTGATATTTGGTATTACAGTAACTGTAATGCAATATTTTTTTCTTCCGTAACTATAAGAATACATCAGTTAACAGAAAATTTTTGTATGTGGTTCTTTAAAAGATTTTTAATTTCTTATATTTTTTTCATTGATTAATTAATTGTGTTTGTGATGCTTTTTGGGTGTACTTGTGTTGTTTTAATATTTCTGTATATTCATTAATTAATTGTTCAAGACATATATATTTAAAGGTAGCATAATTTGTAATGTCTTTGAACAACATACCTTTTTCAATTTTAAGTTGCTTTTGGCGGCATGAGTCAAGCGCTTATTAGCTAAATTTATCTTATATTTCTAATTATATGCTGTTTAATATTTTATTACTTACTCTAGTACTATTATTGATGTTTCTGCAGTGTTTAATTATTATAAATTATTGATATTTATCGCCATATTACATAAGTTAGTTAAATTAGTTGGCATTACTTATTTAATTTAATGCCTCATTAGATTGCTTAATTACATTAATTTATAAATGCAAATTACATGTTATATTTTTTATTTATTTCATTTTAACATAACAAATACCATTTTGCTCAATTAAAATCTTAATTAGTGTACAAAATTACATGATTAATTTTACGTTTTCAAGACGGCTTAGAATGAAAAGAAAAACAAAGATTACGTTGAAATACAAGTATAAATTATAATCTGAATTATGAAATTTTTTCTAGACAAATATTGATAATATCTTAGATTAACAGAAAAATTAAACTAAAGTGAAAAATGAATTATTACTTTAATAAATTCATTTATAATCATAAATCTAATTAATGAAAAATAAACATACCTTAAAAGCAGTGATTCTCAATCTTTTTAACTCCATAACCCCCAAAAAGTAAAAAAATAATATATAATGAATAATTTGCAACTCCCTTCTCAAACCACAGTACAATGAAACCTAGTTAAAACTATTTAGCTGTGTTGATAGGGACAGGTATGAACATACATTATGAAGTGTACAAACATGAGCAATTTACAGGTTCCAACTTGATGTATACGTGTTCCTTGTAATTTGATCTGCTTGCATAATATTGATTGTGAGAGCATCATGTTCAAACATGCATATACTACGTCTGAACACATCTGTTCTCAACGGTATAGAAGAAACTTAAGGGATTGCAGAATGTCAGATTAGTTTTGAGTGTGAAGCGTACGTCTAGTGCGTTTATTTAAGTTTTTAAAAGTGTAGTTTCATTGAAAATAATAATAATTGAGGTTTTGGTTTTTTAGTTTGCAGTCAAACGATGTAACTGTTTTTTTTCTCAATTAGACTCTTTTGTAAAATGAAAAAATTTGTGAAAAAACTAAGCGAGCCATTTACATCCAGAAAATCAATTGGTAAAAAGATAAGATTGTACAATGACAGTTATTTAAATTATGGTTTTACCTCATTGGATGGAAAGCCACAGTGCATTGTTTGCTTTCAAGTCCTCTCCGATGAAAGCATGAAACCATCAAAATTAATTTGATGCTTGGAAACTAAGCATCCGAATCATAAAAGCAACCTTTGGAATTTTTTGAAAGAATATTTACTTTGAGAAACCAACAAGCTTCTATTTGTAAATCACACCATACTGTTAAAAGTGTACTTGAAGCATCTTATCTCATAGCATTAAGAAAAGCTAAGATGTCCAAACCCCATACAGTTGCAGAAAACCTCATATTGCCTGCTACAATCTACAATCGATATGGTCAATGTTTTTAATAGGCATGGAAGAAATAAAGAAATTCCCCTTTCTAATAACACAGTATCCAGGCATATCAATGACATGGCTGTCAATTTTCAAGGTTTTTTAGTATTCATTTGCCAATTCAACAGATGTGCAAACATTTTTCAGTTCTTATGTTTTGTGAGATATGAATGCGATAGGGACAGATCAATCAAAGAAAAATATATGTTGTTTTGTAAATCAATACGTGGTTGTCTTTTTTTTTTATGAAGCAACTAAAAACTATAATATAGATTGGTCAATGTGTTGCAGTATGTAGTGACGGTGCAAAGTGATAATAGAAAGAAGTGGATTTCTGAAAAAAATTACAAGATCTTATAAAAAGGGCGAAATAGACACCCTGCTTCCTTCACAAATATGCTCATTCCTCAAAAGATATGCCAAAAAATCTCAAAAAGATTATTTGTAAAGCTGTAAAAATGGTTAATTTTATTAAAAGTCGACCATTACTGTATAGGCTGTTTGCTAAACTATGTGATGAAATGGACAGAAAAAAAATTTCTTTTCTTCCATACAGAAGTCGGATGTTATTGCAGGTGAAAGTGTTAACCCAGGTATTGGAATTGCGAGATGAATTAATTTTTTTTCCAGGATAAACAAACCGTCATTATCAATGTTTTTACAGAATAATGAGTTTATGTTGCTGTTGGCTTATTTAGCTGATGAATTTTTGCATTTAAACAACTTGGACATGATAAAAACATTTTATTAATGACAAAGTTCATGCTTTTATTAAGAAGCTTGATATCTGAATTATTCACCTTCAAACCAAAAATTCCAATGTTTCCATTCACTTCCGGTTGTATTGAGAAAAATTTGGATGAAGAAGACACTATTACTCACCACAGTTTGAGTAGCATGAAGATGCATTGGCATGAGCTAAAAATTCAGTTGGTAGAATATTTCCTGGAAGATAAAAATGATTTCTCATTTTTAAAAAAAGATGGGTACTGAATCCATTTAGTGAAAATGTTGTTGTAGCTGCCAAGTTACCAGTTGAGATTCACGACCAGCTCATCGAAATGTCTGCCAATAAAATGTTATAACTACAATTCACATCTGAAGATTTAGATATGTTTAGGCTTGCTTGTCGAAGTGAATATGTAAATTTATGAATAAATTTTTTAGTCACTGAATCAATATTTTTCTTTCGCAGGTAAGAAAGGGTTCTTACCTGTGTGAAAAGGATTTTTCATCTATGGTTTTGCTTAAAATTAAATATAGAAATTATCTTTTATCACTTGAAAAGAATTTACTTTTGTTTATTTCTAACGTAGTTTCTAACATATGGACAAACTTATAAATGAAAAACAAACACAACCACCTCATTAATTTATTTTCATTATGTGCGTACTTATAAATCTAAGAAAATGTTTTTAATAAATGATTTTTTCTCATAAAATCATTTCATTATTGATTATATGTAAAGTTGAAGGCTAATTTTGTAATTCCCCTTTCATATCAATGCGACCTCGAAGTCGAGAAACACTGCTAAAAAGAATGCCACCTTACAAAGAAAATGTTAATTACTCTAGTGAAGTTGATATCACTATATGAATTCATCATAATATTACTCAAAGAATTTAAAGTCTAACTATTTTAGGGTGAATTACTAAAACAGAAATAAAACCTTTGAAGAAACATAAATAAAAATATTTACTCTTTCCAATAAAGTTGGTCAGTCAATTTCTTATCTCATCTGCTCCTGAAGAAGGAATTTCTAGCTTGCACCTAACCTCTCATCTCATCTGAGTGTACAATTTAGTGATATCAAATCTGAATATGATATATCTATCAAATGTACAAAAATGTAATGCTTTGAAATAAAAATTCCACAAAAACTTGATCTCGATTATTTTAATAATATGCTTAATTAAATATATGACTTAAACTATGGATGGGGTTCCAGACTTCAGAGGTTTTTAGATCTATAATTGACAATGAAATTGTTATGCTATTGAATTGGCAGATGTTCATTAAGTGATATATATGTATTGTTTTATTATTCTTTATAATATTGTTTGTATGTCTTCATGACGGAGTGGTAGTGACTTGGCCTTTAATCCAGAAGTCCCCGGTTTGAATCCCAGCCAGGCACAGCATTTTTCATATGCTACAAATTTCTATTCCCATGCACAAGCTTCATAGCTTCTGTGGTGAATTAATTCATCAAGCAAAAATAAAATTCTGGTTGGTGTGATTTATTATTTATTAACATACTTTTTCTTGTAAATAAATTCTTACAAATTTGAAAGAAATACAGAAAGAATAAAAAACTAAAATATGTGATGATACAAGTTATTACCCAGAAACATTTATCATCAATTGAGTACAATGCATTGTCATATAAATATGTGCTTAAATATTTTTCTGTTCTAGGAAATAGATTTATTATTTAATTTTTTTTTTAGCATTTTATAAGTCACTTTATATTAGTTGATTTTATTTTACATTTTTAGTTTTGTTTTTACTTAAAATGTGGAATGATTATAAAATATGATACCACGTGGAAAAAAAATTTCAAAAGTAACATAAAGAGAAAAAATCTACATCTTTAAAAAAAAAGAAGAAAAAAAAGTAGTTTAGAGAAGTGACTCTAGAAACCCCTTCCCAGTATGTCTACTCCTAAGGCCTAACTATGTCCTTCAGTCTTCACATGAAAATTCAATGAATGTCAGAATTATTTCAGTCTGTGTAATATAGCAGTCCAATACTATGTAATGATGATAATAAAAAAATTTGAAAAAATATTAATTTAGTTTTATCTAGACTATGTAGTATTTTCTCCTTATATATATATATATATATATATATATATATATATATATATATTTATATTTATAGAGAGTTATCCTACTTTGATTTATTACTCAAAATAAAGTTGGTTCATTCCTAATTTTTTTATTTATTTTTTTTAATTTTATTATTATTATTATTATAAGAACATGCATATCACTCAACATAAACTTCTTTCAACTACCAAAATGATAGTAAAGGTAATTTTCAATTAATACAAAATAATTTATTGAGAGAAATTTTTTTTCTGTGTAATTTTTTAATCCTTAATGAACCATGTAGGTTTCATAATTTTTTTTTATCCTTATAAAAATGTTCATAAATTTAAAAAGATTGTGCTTGCTAATCACAGAATCATAATTAGAGAAGTTTCTGAAGAAATAGGAATTTCATATGGCTCATGCGAGATGATTTTTATTAATGTTTTGAACATGAAACTTTCAACAAAAACAGCATCGCATAACCGCCGCCAAACAAATGCTTACTAATATCGCTGACGACCCAGACTTGCTCAAACACTTCATAACTGGTAATGAATCATGGGTGTAGAAGTGTGACATTGAGACAAATGCTCAGTCGTTCCAGTGGAAGTTTTCTTAGAGGAGCCATGACCAAAAAAAGCATATCAAGTCTGATCAAATGTGAATGTCCTTCTAACCATTTTCTTTGACAGCAATGGAATTATTCATCATGAACAATTCCTACTGCAAGGTCGTACAGTTAATAAGGAGTACTGACTCAAAGTTTTATGCAATTTGCCTGAGATAATCCAGAAAAAACCCAAACTTTGCAGAAACAACTCATTGATTTTGCATCTGACAACAAAACCAGTGCAGACTACTATCACAGGGGTGTTACTCTGAAAGGGGTGGGAAAACATTGAAGATTGAATAAATACTTTCAGAGAAAATATAAGATTCTTGTTAATTTTTCTATCAAACTTGTATGTGAGATAGAATGTTACTTTCTACCACATTGATTTAGTTGAACATAAACTGTATTAAATTATTAGTCATATTTACAATTAGTAATTTTATCTTTTATTTAACATTTTTTAACAGGAATTGTAGATCAGAAGATGTCCCCGATAAATGTGATACCGGAAAGAAACGACAAAATACAAAAAAGCGTGGCCGTAGAAAATTAGTTAATGATGTAAATAACCAGCCATCAAAAAATGTTGAACATAAAGATTCAGAAGAAAATGAAACAGAATCGATTAAAGACGAAACAAGTGCTAGTAGTAGGTAAGTTGTTTAATTTTTGTATTTGACTTTTTTTTTAATTTTCAAAAAATGTTGTTTGCGGGTTTTTTCATAATTGCTATTTATAAATCAGTACATAATTTTATAAAGAATTTTATTACAAGTATTAAACAAGGGCTAAAGGTAAATATTAAATTTTTCATCTAAGAATTTTAAAGTAATGGGGCTGGCACATAAAACACTCTTGAATCGCCAAATAAATCTTTTAAATTAAGTTTATTTATAGGATTGCAGCAGAGTTGAAGTTAAAATTTTACATAGCACCCTCTGTCTTGTTTTTTTAGAGTTTTGGAAACACTTTAATATTAATTTAATAAGTTTATTTTTATTTTTTCAGGTTAAATGAACCTGAAGAATTTCAGAATAATGATAGTAACGATGTACCTAGAGTTAAACGTGCCCTAAGAAAATCAACAACTAATAACAGAGATCTGTTGATTTATAGGTATTTGAATCATATCTGTTATTTGAAGTACATTTTTTTAATTTTTAATAATTAAGTTATAATGTATCTTAAATTTAGTAAAAAAGAGAATGTGATTTAATATAATTTTAACAAGACAGGTTTAAGGGACTGCTTTCTATTTCATCTTCTTCATACTTGAGCAAAAATGATGCTTTATAAGTTATGATTTTTAATTACCTTAACATAACTTCATCCTCTTTTTGTTTTAATAGAAAAGTTTTTTTTAAGTTATATCATTTTTATATATAGCTACTTTATTCTGCTTTTGTTTGATTTATTTATTTCTACAAGCTTCGTTTACAAAAAAAAAAAAAAAATATGAAAATGTGCATGGGTGAAAATTTTATTAAATGTAAAGAGATATTTAGGACTATCTAATATATATATATATATATATATTTTTTTTTTTTTTTTTTTAAACTGCCAAATGTTGTATCTGATTTGTACTGATTTAAAATTATTTAGGATTACATTTAAAAGAACAAAAAAAAAATGGTTATTAGATAAAAGTTGTATTCACATTACGTAAATATAACATTAATTGATAGTAACAGTTGGAATATCTTAGTGTAAGTTTATTTATAGTTAGAAATAGTGATTAATTAATTTTGACAAATCAATAGTAAAATTTGTATAAAATGTAAAGTCATAAAAGGTTTTATACAGTACAGAATTAACAGGTTTTTAAATAACAATATTTTACTATTTTAAATTAAAATTGCCCTTGTTCTCTAAAATTAGGGGGTTTCCAGAATTTTATGACAACATTTCAGAAGAAAAAGAGTGGAGATATGTGTTTATAAATTATTTTTTGTTTTTGGTAAATAACTGTAACGTATGATAAATTATTAAAATGCCAACAAACCTTTAATTGACACTATGTTCAGCATTTTTTTAAATAATTCTTTCCAATTCCTTTTTTAAAAAATGTTATAAGTTTTAAACTGCAATATTTTATTCTTCCTGCACAAAAAATTGTATAGTTGTACAACAAAATTGTAAATTGAAAATTGTTGTACAACAAATTTCAGATTTTTAGATTGAGAAATTACTACTTGATTTGCATAGTGAAACTTTTCAACAAAACCTGCAGAATACAGAACAGTATTTTGTAATTCATTTTTCTTTGTAACATTAAATTTGATATTGTCACTAAATTAGTTTATTGTAGTAATTTATTGTTGGTGTATTAATTTACTTGGTTTTATTTTTACCTTAAAGTAATTTAAAAATTTATTAGTAAATTTTTGTGAAAGCAAAAGAAAAACACTAGTTCATTATATGAATTTGTTCTATATTTATTCTAATTTTTGGGCTGAAGGAGATTATTTTTACTGATAGATTTAGACATTGTAGTAATTAGGAATAACTTAATACAATATCAGGATAATTGTCAGTTTACTTAATTGTTATTTAACAGCAATATTTGCTGGCCAGATGTTAGCATATTGACTTTCTTCTGCCTAGATGGCATAAGAGCTAAATTAAATTAATTAATTTTTGTTTTGAATTATTTATTTATCAAACATAAAAATATTCTATTCTGTTTAATTTATACTTTCTGTTTATTTTATAGCGAAGATAGTCCAGTAAGCAGAGATAACAATCAGAGTGAAGAATTTGAATTACCTCCCAAAAGACGTCGTAAAAAAGCAAGACCTCGTACTGCTTCGTTAGATAGTGATAATTCTGATCTACAACCATCTGATTTGGAACTCGGCTACAAGTGAGTATATTCATTTAATTTCTCATAAATATAATTAGTATTTCTTACATTTGAATAATTTTTGAAAATTTATATTTTCTCATTATTATATGTATTTAGATGTTAGTGGCCCTAGGATGTAAATTGACATAATTGGTCTGAGTATGAATAATGTACACCAAACAAAAAGTTAAGTCTAACCTACCTCCTGCTACTGATTCTACTTTTGCAAAATAATAATTTTGTCAGGATGAATGTGTTTTTGAATTCCATTTACTTTTATATAAAAAGATTCTTTTACCCATTTTTATATATATTTATATATTAAATTACTAGCGTGGCCATGAACGAGGCTAATGAATTCTCCAACCTTAAGGAGAGAAATTTCCCAGCAATCTTTACTTTAGAGATATCCTTTTATATTTATGTACTTAGGTGGATCAATTTGATATATATTTGTATATTAGTACAGAGGAATATGGGTCTTGAAAAGATTGGCTTTAAGATAGGAAATATATATATATATATATATATATATATATATATATATATATATGTAGGGAGAGAGAGAGAGAAAGATCTATTAATTATTAGAAAAAAATCACCTATGAAGATACCAAAATAATGCGTTTAATATAAAGTTACCAATTTATATAGTAGAGTTGATTTTAACAACTATATATATATATATATATATATATATATATATATATATATATATATATATATATGTAGGGAGAGAGAGAGAGAAAGATCTATTAATTATTAGAAAAAAATCACCTATGAAGATACCAAAATAATGCGTTTAATATAAAGTTACCAATTTATATAGTAGAGTTGATTTTAATAACTATCAGTTTTTACATGTAACAAAGATCATGCATTCCTTAATGTAGTACTTTAATAGTTGATGATGATTCCATGAGTTTGAAAAAGATATGTAAATTGATAATTTTATATTAAACTTTGTGTTTTGGTATGTTTGTAGGTGATTTTTTTTTATTATAATTATGAATTATGAACCACTAGACAACATATTTATTAAAATGACATGCATATAGTATGGCCATAAAATAACGCTGAGGTTTCAAAAAATCATAGTTCTGGAAGTAAATATGATAAAGGCATAAAATATAAATAAAAATGAAGAGAAGCTCCTCAAGCGTATTACTTGTAAATTTTTCTATGCACCCCTTTAGTTTTCCTACAGACATCAAATATATTAACTTCTTGCCTCTCTGAATATCTTTAACCTCTTGCCACATATGACAGAGAAGATCCTGTGATCATTTTTTTACGTGGTCCAAATTTCTTATTTGAAAAGAGAAAACTGTCTGAAATCCCAATATTATTTTATGGGCATTGTATACATTGATTGATGTTATTTATTTTCATACTTCTTTTTACTTGAAAGCTATCCTTAAAAAATAATAAATTATATATTTTATTGCATGTTTGCATTTTTAACAATTATTACTAAGGTATTTTTTTATTTAAATAATCTTTAAAACCTTTAAGTAACCTTGCAAACATAGTTCATGTCATTCACCAGCATAGAAGTTATTTTTTATTTTTTTTTTATTCATTTTCCCATTTAATGAACTTTGTCTATATCTGCACTATTATATAAAGAGGAGAGGGTTTGTGTTTGTATAGGATAAACAAAAAAAAAACTACTAGATCAATTGTAACCAAATTTTTATCTATATTTTCTGGCATAACTTAGAAGGTTTTTAGATAATTTCATCTCAAAAAAAAAAAAAAAAATATATATATATATATATATGTAATTATATAATTTAACTTATTCAAACACCTCACAAAGTACAGAATTAAAGAACACTCTTACATTAATTTTTTTTTTTTCACTTTCAGGCCTAAGCCCATCTTCAGTAATTTTTAATTTTTTTTCTTTTTTACATTTACATATTAAAATAATACGTTAAAATTTTTAGAACAAATATTTGTTCAGTTAATAAAATTTTCTTTTTAAAATCTAAAACGTGTTATTTAAAATCTTTAATATGCTGTCAATATCAATTTGATTATGACAGCATATTAAAGATTTTAAATAATGTTTTAAATTTTTTTACTAGAATTAAATTTGCGTTAAATAAAATAGTATTAAATAGATTTTTAAAATTTCTGTTTAACAATAATGGGCTTCCCATGGGAACTGCATGTGAGGCTAGAGTGATGAGGTATGCAAGCACCTCATGGAAGGCTAGACAGATCATCACAATCAACTGGTAACAAATGGGTGCCCCTGGGTTGCTATTTTGGAAGGTGCAATGGGATGCTCTTATAGTATCTCTGCAAACAATTGTCCGATTCAAACTAGGTTTGTGTTAGTATCATTAGTTTTATACCAGGGAAGGTTTTAAGCCATTGACTGATGCCGTAGCTCCCTTGAATGTTAAGATATTAAAAATCATCACTCTCCATAAAAAAGGATGTGTGTGGGTCGTTGTATGTGCTCAAATTTATTTTTAGCTGCTGTTGGTACAGAGTGAATCAGTGGTGGTGCACCAGGTGACTGAGCGCGCATTACACAAATGATTTATATTTCTTGATAGAAATGATTTATCTAAAACTATATTTGTATTTTAGGAATAAAAAAGGAAAACATTGAGGTTAGAGCTTTGTTAAAAAATCACAACTCAAGAAACAGCTAAAAATGTTCAGGATTTTGAAGCTTTTCATTGTAAATTGCTTTCATTGTAAATTTTCATTGCTTTAAATTGTTTTTTTTGTTGTTAGTACACTAAATTCATGAATGTTATTTAGTTACAGTTGGCAAAAAAATTTAACAGAATCATGTATAATGAAACATAAACCATGTAACATTTTTGTGGTGGCCTTAGGCCCACCGTTTTTCTAGTATTAATTATTTCTTCATTCCCAAGGAGGGTGAAGTTGTGAATTAAACATATTCATAAAGGAAAAAATTGGTTAATCCTTTTACTTCATTATTATATTTCTGCCACTATGGCAAAAAAATAAGTTTTATTTCTTATAATTATTCTTTAATTCTCACAATCATGTGGAGAGGGGGGTCTGCGGGTTAGAGCCCTCTTGAGTAGGTGGGAATGGTAAAAGCATGTTCTACAGTTGTCCAAGGAACCAGTCCCCCTGCAAATTGGGAATGGCTAGTGAAGCAAGCTTTGAGGCCATGAGGTAGCCCCCAAGGAGCCCCTGAGTTAATTCCAGGATTTGCCTGGGCTGACCTGAGCCCTGAGGGTCCAGGTTCTGGCTATTCGGGCCAGCTAGTAATTAATAATTTAATAATAACTACTGTTACGTTTTACACATATTTATCCATTTTTAGGAGCTAAAATATAAATTTCATTCTAATCAGCATACAGCTACTAATTAACAGAAATTTATATATTATTATTATAACTAAGAATCTGTTCCATTATTCTCCATGTTAGATTTTCTCTTTCTGAAACAGTTATTATGATATTAATTCTGTTTATTTTTATATTGATTTATGTAGATATTTTGTGTAGATCATTATTCTGCATTGTTCATCACTCACTTCATCATAAGTAAATGCAAAGTTAAGTAATCTCTCTGTTACTACCTACTTGTAAAGAGTAATAATCAAAGGTCGTAAAATTATATTATACAAATTTTGTGTTCAGTACTTTCAAATTAAAAAAAAAAAAATGTTTGTGGTATCTTGCAACAAATAAACAACATTTTAATTTTTAGGTTGAGTTTCTCTAAATTTCTACCTTTCTTAACGTTCTTACATTTCAAACAGCCTTAATAAATAATAACCAGTTTTTACAATCTCAGCTTGAAAGACTTACTGTACTTTACCTAACATATATCTTTTTGAATTTGGGTTTCATTCAACACTTAATCTTCCAATCATTTGGGTTATCTGAATCTAAACATTTTGTTCAGAGAATCAGTGTTTGTCTCCACAAAATGTTGTTTACAAATTACATACTGTTAATACTTCTGAGTGTATATTTTAAGTTATTTTGTTGTTTTTCCAGAATACTTGAACAAATAATGGCATTTCCTAGAGCAACTCCATTTTTAGATAAACCAGATGAAAATGCTTATGGAATGCTTGAATATTATCAGATAATCACAGATCCTATGTGGTTGAATGAGAGTAAGTTTTTTCTTTGTATTTTTTTGTGCACAGATGCACATACAAACACATAAATGAATGTTTATTTTTATCATACTAAATATTTTCCATGTTTAATATAACAGAAACAATCATAAATATATGACCTTTTAATCAGTGATTCCCAGACTGATACGTATAGTGTTTGTGATACAACTTTGCCTTTTGTTGCAGTTGAGAAATATGTATTATTCTAAAAGCAGAACTATAAAGGGTCATTCTGATAATATTTTTTAATTTAACACAGATTTTTATCAAAAAACAGTTTTAATTATTATAACAGTATAAAAAATATTTTTATATTTTATTTTCATTGAAATATTTTAGTTGTTGCTCTTTTACAGAAAGTTGACTGCCTGAGTAAACAGAATTTTGGTTCAAATGTGTTAAAATGTTTGATGGGTAAAATTGGTATGCTTTTCAGCACTCCTTTTCAGATTTAGTTAACTATATTATTACTAATGTACCTATTAGTAAATAATATAGTGTAACTTTCTATGAATATATCCTAGTTAGTTTCTAGCCAGATTTCTATTATGTTATATTTGCTGCATTAGAGTGCCTCATACATGTTTTTTACATGAATATATTACCAAATGAATACTGCTATCATATTGGAGAAGGAGGTATATAGTTTTGATTTTTATAAGAGA
Source organism: Lycorma delicatula (assembly GCF_047948215.1). Classification (NCBI taxonomy): domain Eukaryota; kingdom Metazoa; phylum Arthropoda; class Insecta; order Hemiptera; family Fulgoridae; genus Lycorma; species Lycorma delicatula. Next base: position 87,786,044 of record NC_134462.1, read on the forward strand.
AGTGTTTATTTTTTCATTGATCATTAAAAAGTTGTTTAAATCTAAAACTCTGAGGCTCAGCTGATAAATTTTGCACACTAACATGCTACATGGAAACAAAGGTACTATCGTGATGGGCGTGGCAGCCATGATAGCTAAAATCTCCCTCTACAATACTGTAAAAAAGCTTTTCAGACTCAGTGCATGTTATTAAAAATTTGTTTAAGAAGAACTTTAAAATTTAAAGATTTTTCTATCAGTTCACACTTGGCTCCTGTTGGCTGCACTCAGCTCCGTACAGTTCACACAGCTCCTTTCAGATGCACTAGACTCCTGATGATTCAGTGGCTCTGTACATACTATATAATCTGGCTCCACACTACATTCAGACAGTCTTCTTCCAACCTTCATGGACTCAATGGTTCAAAGTTACAAAATATAATATTATATATGTTCTTATCAACGTATCATTTATGAAATCATTAAAAGGCATTTCTATACACTTGTACATAATGTTGGTATTATTCATTGAAATATTAAAAGGATCATATCTTAATTAATGTCTATATTTATTTATTATTTTAACCAGCGGTAAATACATAGAGTAATTACCCTAAGCAAGGTTTTACACCAAGGCAGATATCTCGAAATATTTTTTTGGTCCTCCAACCAAGATACATATAATCTACATTTTTTAAGAATTCAACATTTAATCTACCAGAACTGCCGATAAAATTTACAATTTGAAGAAACATCATTCAAGAATCTTCATATTCAACAATGTACTGCATGAAGGGACTCACTGGATCTAGATCTGAATCATTTACATAACATCTTTCTTAATTTATTATTACATTTAATTTACATTGTTTCATCATTTATATATCATTGATTCATTTCACATTTAATTTACTTTGTTAACATTTCATATTATTAATTTAAGTTATTTAATATCATTATGGAATTGGAACAATTAATAAAACAAAGAGGCCTATAATAATAAAGGCCTCTATAATGAAAATTTACAACTTTACTGATAAATTTGATCCCTCACAAGATGATAGAATTGACTTACAAATTAAGTTAAGGAATCTTCTTGATTTGCAAGACAGATATAACATCATTCAAACAAAAATTGAAATGTGAGTTTGATGATTTATTTTTGGATCGTGAACGAGTTGAACAAGACTTGAGCATTACAGAACACAAATTGTATCATTTAATAAATGATACTACTAATCAAAAATCATCTAATAAAGAAATTAATTCAAATACAATATTTAAATAAACACAATTGTAACCAATCACTATACCTGTATTTAGAGGTAATGTGTTATAGTGGCAGCATTTTTATAATATATTTATTGACAGTGCATAATAACACTGATTTAACAAATTTATAAAAACTACATTATTTGCATGCTTCGTTAAAAGATGAAGCATTAGCCATCACTAAAGATCTGCCAATAACTAACAAAAATTATATTATTGCTCAGGAATTATTAAAGGTACTATTTGACAACAATAATTTAATCGCATCTCATAATGCTAATTGCATCGTAAGTTCAGATTCCATAAAAATAGAATCTGTAGATACTTTGTCTAATTTTATTAACAAAATATCCTCTCATGTAAATTCACTTGAAATAATGCACCTTCCTGTTAATACATATGAATCTATCGTAATTAAATTTCTAACAGCTAAATTGGATTATAGCACTTCAAGATTATGGAATGAGAAATTGTCAAATCAAAGGTTTCCTAACTCTAAAAACTTTATAGAATTTCTCAACACAAGAAGACAACTTCTAGAAAACATTCAACATAGTCGCTTCAAATACGCAAGTGATACAGTTAATGTCAAAGTAAATCGCTACAATAATTCAACTTAAACTTTTACCAAATGCTTTACTTTAAATCATAACAAACAATATAAAAGAAAAAATGTCAGTTTTTATTCAAAATTTAACTTTAACCAATGTTCATTCTGTAATTTAAATCATTACTATATGAATGTAAGGAATTCTTAAACTTGTCCATTGATGATCGTAAAGCCTTTTTGGAAAATAATAATTACTGTTCTAATTGTCCACTAATCAGTGTTATTCAAAAAATCAATATAAGATTTGTGCTAAAAAACTCAATACACTCATTCATATGGACAAATTTAATGATTCTAAATTATAAATTAGTAACTCTGAAATTAATACTTATTGTTTATCTAAGAATCAGTCACAGAGAAAAATTGCTAGAGTTCAATGATACATATCATGTGTTGGCAATGTAATGAAGAAAAAATAATCAAAGGCAAGTTAGAAGAACATGATTCATGCTATTCTGGGCATCAACAAATCCAGATGAGACAACAAGGGTCGAATGTCAAAAGACATCTTATTACTGAGAAACCGCAACCTAAGGTATCAATCAAACAATTTTACAATAATAATAAACAATATTCTAAGAATAAACTAGATCATTCAAATATCAATGATAATCATAACTATCTGTCGCAACAAGATGGCAGTATTTATCAAAATAGATCGCGTAAATTATCTCAAGAGAATATTCCTCAATCAAAGCATAAACATATATGGTATCTTAAAAGCAAAGACTCCTTTATAACACCTAAAAAAGAATAATTTGATTTTACAAACACCTACAAATGCCAATGAAAACCTTCAATTCACAACAAAGGAAATTGAGTGTCCCAAAAACGAATCTTAACATTAATACAATTGATAACAATATTGATAGTAATAATTAATGTAATTCTAATCAAGATTTAAGGCCATAATCAAAACATTCAAACCAAGAACAAAGCTACATAGGTTGTAGTGATATACTACCAGTAACACAAAAAAATTCTTTTCAATGTGTCTAATTCTGATTCTTCATGGTGGGCAGAGATCTAGACCTGCTAACACACTCGTAAACATTGTTTTAGCATGTATAATTTAATTTACATATTTGTAATTGACATTAGCTTATACATTATATTCATGTATATTATGTTATATTATTTATTCATTATATAATTATAGATTACAAATCAAGCATTATTATCATTTCATATTTTTACTGCAACATTTCATTTTAATACTATAAAAAAAATCATCATATTATTTTCTGGCAGGAAGTATGTTCAGACTCAGTGCATGTTATTAAAAATCTATTTGAGAAGGACTTCAAAATTTAAAGGTCTTTCTATCAGTTCACACTCGACTTTGTACAGTTCACACAACTCCTTTTGGATGCACTCAGCCGCTGAAAATTCAGCAGCTCCATACACACTATATAAGCCAGTTCCGCACTACTTTCAGGCAGTCTTCTTCCAGCCTTCTTCCATCAGCCTTTATGAACTCAACGTTTCAAACTTACAAAATATAATATTATATATATTCTTAACAATGTATAATCTATGAAATCATTAAAAAGCATTTATATACACTTTATACAATCTTGTATTATTCATTCAAATATATTAAAGGATCATATCTAATTATGAAGTGATAAATGTCTATATTTATTATTTGAACCAGCGGTAAATACATAGAGTAATTACCCTAACCAAGGTGGATATTCTCTCAACAAATGCGTTGAAATCTCTTTACCGGTTTGTTTTCAGTAACAGTTAAAATGGAGTCGAGTACGGCCAATATTTCAACGCAGTTAAAACAGCGTGCAGTGATCGGATTTTTAATAGCAGAAAATGTGAATCCTACGAATATTTTTCATCATTTAAAGGCAGTTAATGGTAGTGAAACTGTTGACAGGAGTACTGTGAATAGGTGGGCGTTGAAATTTCACGAATGTGAAACTGGTAAAGTGACAATTGAGGACATACCTTGCAGCAAACGAGCAGTTTCTGTGACTGACAAGAGACATCAAAAGGAGGTGGACGATTTGCTTCAAAGTAACTGGTGAATGGCCCAGCAATGCATCGCTATTCAGTTAGACATGTCTAAAGAACGAGTAGGCCATATTATCGAGTAATTGGGTTACCGTAAAATCTGTGCACTATGGATACCGCAAAAACTCTCTGATGGCTCTCCACAAGCTTAAGATTGAGCCTATGCCACATCCGCCATACTCATTGGATTTGGCTCCATGTGACTTCCACTTCTTTCCTCATCTCAAGAGGAATCTCAAAGGTGATCATTATATCATTGATGATGAGGTGAAGGAAGCTGTGGCCACTTGAATCCAAGAAAGACTACCATAATTTTTAAGTGACAAAATGCAAAAACTTGACATGCTTTGGGGAAAGTGAGTCAGTATAAATGGAGATTACATTGAAAAATAAATACTGCATTTTGTAGCTAAGATATTGTATTTTATTCATTTTTTTCATTCCAATATCTCTTCATTCCCATGCTATCCATATTGGTGCAAAATTTATCAGCCGGACCTCGTAATTGTTCATACAGCAGCAGGCTAAGAATATAATTTCTATTACATAATTATGAGTTTCGGCCAAAGCAGCAGTTGAAATTCCTTATAATGTCGTAACAGCTTATAAGCTGTAATAATAAACAAACTATAGTTTGTGTACAACCTAAATTTGTGAAAGTCACTTTCAGAAAGTTAGACATAAGATATCTTTACTCGAAATCAGCCTTATTATGTTAGACGTCTTTTGTGTTAAGTAAAACAATTAAATTTCTGTCAGAATATTTATTCAGTCTAAATAGATTACATCGGCTGCAGTTACATTTCTTATGTCGGCATTAAATAACACTGATAAACATAATTTTTTGTTTCCTAACATGTGATACATGATTTTAATCTGCTTTTTGATGCTGAAAATGAATATGGGATCAGAATCTTTCTATCACCCACCATTTTTGAAAACTCTTTAAATTTTAATTAAAGGATTTTTTTTCATTTTTCAATGTATAGTTAGCATTATTTTAAGCTTCTTTATTGTATTTTGTTAGCTCATTTTTATTGTTTAATTTTGTTAACATAATTTGTAAGCTATAAAATAAACAATACTAGACAAAAGAATTAAATTATATCATAGTCACATATTATGAAATCATATCTAATACTAAAGAGTGAGCCTTCACAGACAAGATTAATCATATCTGTGCAGGTCAAAAAATGTAGCTGAAAACATAGCTGTGTTGTTTGTATTAAGCACTGGGTGTAGGAATGAATTAATTTTGTTCAGTATTATTGCTGTCTTAAGTTTGTTAACAGTGCAATGTCATAATGCCTCGAAATTGTGTAAATGATGTGGATGCCTTTTGTTATGTATGTGGTGAGTTTACCATAAAATCAAATAGAAAAAATTACATCTTCAATAAAAAAAGCATATCATTTATACTTTCAGTGTGAAATTGGTGATCAGGATAAGACGTGGGCTCCTCACATAGTATGCGCTAATTGTTCTGTATATTTAAGAGGATGGCTGAAAGTTACACAGAAAGAAGGCTTTGACATTTGGTATACCTATGGTTTGGCGTGAACAAAGGATCATGTGACTGATTGTTACTTTTGTTTAACAAGTATGTCTGGAATTTCTAAAAATCTAAAGATACTATAAAATACCCTTCATTGCAATCTGCAGTCAGACTTGTACCTCACAGTGAAATTATTCCAGTTCCTGAGCCACCTATGAATGTATGTTTCAAAAGCAGTGATGAAGAATCAGGCAGTACTGAAAAAGACAACTATGATTTTGATTTTAAATTATTTTCCAATAAGCCACATCTTATATCACAAGGTGAATTAAATGACTTGGTTAGGGATTTAAATTTATCAAAAAAATCAAGCTAAACTATTAGGATCAAGACTGCAAGGTTGGAATTTACTTTAAAAAATACAATTTTACGTTTTCAAATCTGACAAAAGGAACTTTCTCAGTACTTTATTGATGAAAATAATTTGGTTTATTGCTCAACTATTGATGAGCTTTGCACTTAAGACAAGTTCATAAACCTAAGGACTGGCACCTTTTCACACATTCGTCCAAGTATAGTTTAAAAGTGGTTCTACTGCACAACGGTAACAAATATCCTTCGATACCAATCGCTTATGGGATTACTTTGAAAGAGTTATATGATGTGATCAAAGATGTTCTTGAAAAAATAAATGATAAAAACATAGCTGGAACATATGTGGTGATTTGAAAGTTATAGCTATTTTGTTACGCATGCAATTAGGCTATACTAAGTACATCTGTTTTCTTTGCAAATGGGACAGCCAAGCTAAGGATAAACATTATGTTACCAAAGAGTGAAAGAAACGAGACAACTTAACTCCAAATTGGAAAAATATTATTCATGAACCCTTAGTTGAACCCAAAAAAATATTTTTACCCTTTCTCCATATCAAACTAAGACTAATGAAAAATTTTGTAAAAGCAGTGAACAAGGATAGTCCCAGATTTTTGTACATCAGGCAGAAATTTCCGAACGAAAGTGAAGAAAAAATTAAAGAAGGAATATTTGTTGGTCCTCAAATAAGAGATTTGGTCAAAGATGATGTATTTAACTCAATGTTAAATAATGTAGAAAGTGCAGCCTGGGCTTCATTTAAAGGCGTTTACAAAAATTTTCTCAGCAAACAAAAATCCAACAGTTACCACAATATTATCAACTTCTTACTTCATACAGAGCTAAGGGATGTAATATGTCTTTGAAAATACATTTCCTCCACTCACATCTGGATTTTTTCCCGGACAACCTCGGAGAAGAAAGTGACAAACACAATGAATGTTTCCACCAAGACATTTCGGTGATGGAAAGTCGCTATAAAAGGAAACATGCTAGGCGATTACTGTTGGACATTAATTTGGGATGTACCTGAGACTATTTATAAAAGAAAAGCATCAGCGAAGTCATTCTAACACAGGTATGGCCATGCAAAATTATAAATTTTACAGATTTTAACTGTATTTTCCATTAATTTTTTTTTTTGAAATGTAATTTATTTAAAACTAAGGGTATTAGAAAAATTGTATTTACAGGTCTGTACTGTATGCAAAAAAGCAATTCAAGAAATGTTATCACATTTAGAGAAACATTAAAAAAAGTTTTTTTGTCTATTAGTGTAGGTAATAACAATCTCATAATGTGTGTTTATTCCAATTAAAAAATAAATAAAATTTAAAAAGAGTATAATGTCACAGTTTTTTCAGTTTATTAATTACTAAGGATGAATGTATGCAAAACAAAAATATATTTTGGTTATTATATTGATATCTCCAGTATTGTATTATATTAGATTTTTTATTATTGTATTATTTATTTTTTGTATTTTATTTAGATTTTAGTATTTATTTGTGTATTAATAGTCATTATTTTTTTATTTAATAGTTGATCGTAAGTATCGTGAAGAGGAATACTCAAAAGTAACAGAGCTTATAGGGGATATTAGGCGTGTTCTTGAAAATTGTTACCGTTACTGGGGTGCTGGTGATCCTTTATCTAAAAAAGCCCTTAGAGTTGAAGAATATTTAGAAAAGAAAATTAGTATGTTACCACAGTAAGTATTGTTTAATTTTTATTTTATTATATTTAGCGTTTCTGAAATAAAATGTTACTTAATATAGTAACATAATGGCTTAATGTTAGTGATTCTATCATGTGATTTTAATTCTATTCATTTCATCTTTTCACTTTTTTCTGCATTGATGTTTGTTTACTGGTTTCTTTTGCACTTTCATATTCCTTTCCACTATACCCTCTCGAACACTCACTAGTAAGTAACAAATCTCATTCAATTTAGTTTCTCATCTTGTTTTTAATATTATATTCATCATTATGAAAGGGCTAAAGATAAATGGGTAGCCCTGCTTAGGACTAGATGGAAAACAAAATTATTGGTCAGCAGAAAGAGAAGAGAATACAGTTCACATAATATTGAGGAAGAGAGTTATAGAAGACTTAGAGAAAATTGGTAGGTAAAGTGAACACCACCCAGACTTGGCAGATCTGAAGTATGCGTATAAACTTCATTATCAATAATAGAATGTATGTTTAGATTTGTTAGATGAAGACTTCTTTAACTGCTCTCATAGTTCTTTTGCCCCACCTATTTCAAATAAAAAATAAAAATCAGGGCAGCACTTTTATACCTTGCCAGTTAAATTCAAATCATCTTGATTGTATGAAAAACTCATTTTTGTTTAATACGATTAGTGTAATATGTTGCCAGTTTAGATATTTATATCAAACTGTGTATTAAATGATTTTCTTACAACCAGTAGGGGAGATACTTACAAACATTTTGATTGATTTCAAAATTGCTGCTTTAATTGAATTTTTCTTTATGACAGATAAATTTAATTAAATATGTATAAGGAAGATATGGAAGCACTTTCAAAGGTAAGTCCTTGAGTGGGCTGTTTATTAAAAATATCTACATCTATTAAAAAAGCAGCCTTTATCTTGTTGCTTGTTATCTGATTAATTTTCATCTCTTTTTCATTGTCTTAATATTTTTTTTTTGTTTTAAAGGAGAGAAGATACTATCTTCTCAGATCTGAGTGTGCACTTTTAAATATATCTTAATGACAAAAGATGAAGTGATTGATATGGTGGTGAAAAATAGTGCCAGCTGTTTACTGGGAATTGAATCCAAGTGAATCTTGCTGTTGAAGCCAACATACTCACCATCAAAACAATTGGCTGGAAAATTTCTGTTCATTATATTTTCTGTCTTATTACAAATTTGCTTTTTTGTGACTATACCAAGAGAAGAAAATATTTGCTACTTGTTTATTCTGTTAATTAAATATTGGATATTTCTGTGAGCGAAAATTTTCATCATCTTATTCATGTTGCCCATGATGTGTAGCAATTAATGTTGTTCCATGTGTTTATTTAACAATTAAATAAAAACCGCCATTCTTAACCTATAAGATTGTGCTTGTGTTTTTTTTTATGTAGATCAGTTAAACAGCAGTGCACACTAGAAGCAACACATGGTGATGGACCGGGTGAAGACAGTGTTGAGGATGAAAGTAAGGAAGATCAACAAAATCCAGAAACAAAACGTTATTGCCAGATAATTAAAAAAAGTCAGTTATTTTTCTGTACTAGTTCTTATACTAATTCTTTTATTATAATAGATAACTTCAGTTAATTTCATCTAAAATTCTCAAACTACATTGTATTTTACTTAAGAGTGAATCCATTGTTGATCTGAATAGTTCATTACAAATATTGACAGATACTTTTACATTATAATATAACTTTAATTGTAGTAAAGTAGAAAATTATGTTCATCCATTTAAATGCACTTATAATCATAAATTGTCCTCATCTATTTCCTATGTGACATTTATAATAACAATTTTCTACTGTCCCAAGATGTGTGGGTTGTTTATGCAGAATGTTTTAACTGTTTTCGTACAAAAAATGCTTAACTAATAAGATTGAGGATATTGGTGATATTCTTATTGAAATAGTTCTTTTTTCCACACTAAAAACTTAATGCGGTACCTTCATATTCCTGAGATGTGTGGTTAATTGAAACCCAACCACCAAAGAACACCGGTATCCACGATCTAGTATTCAAATCCGTGTAAAAATAACTGGCTTTACTAGGACTTGAACGCTGGAACTCTTGACTTCCAAATCAGCTGATTTGGGAAGACGCGTTCACCACTAGACCAACCCGGTGGGTTTCATAGTAGAGCTGAAACAATGATAAGTTACATTATTCTGGAACCGGCAGTTCCATTAAGGCACTGAATTCAATAATTTATTCAACATTCAGAGCAGTTCAAAAACATACGGTTCTGATTGTTTCTTCACCTTCAAATTATAAACTGTTTCTTGTCTTTTATGGAAGTGAAGTCTTAGATAAAATAATGCAGGTTTTCAGTACCCCAGGTGCAGTAGTTCTGTACCATTGATGTGTCTATTAGGATGGTCCCGTGTCTTGTCTGTGAAAACAACTAAATCTAAAATGTCATTTTACCATGAATTAAACTCTTAAAGCACTGACAGTGTCAATCTCTTTAGTACAGTCAGCAGGAGTTCATAGAAATTTTGCATTCAGTATGGCTTAGGATTTCAGCATTGTACTCACAGCAGTATGGATTAATTTATGTATTTTTAAGAAATTTAAATAAAAATTTCTTCAAAAACATTGAGGAATTCTTGCAATTGTTCTTTTAATATCATCCAGTACCTCTTGTTTTAAAAAGTCACCTTTGTCATGCAGACATCTTATACAAAAATAAACCTGTTTAGTATATTGAATGTCATATCTATTGCATAATGTTAGTCATATATGCCAGCTTTGTAACATACACAGTGATCTACTATAGTGTTAATAACTGTATACAACCAGTATTCATCTAGCATATTTATTTTATTACTAAGTCTACAGTCCAATTGTTACTTTATTATCTAAGTATTGGTTTAAGTGAATAGATTCTTTTACATTTTTACAATATCATTGTTTGTAATATAAAGCGTAGTCCAAGAACAATGATTAAAACATCTGTAATGATTGGAACATCTGTATTAAAAAATTTATTCTATAAATACATTTTTTTTTTTCAGTCTTGACTGAAGACGATAATCAAAGAATACTTTTTTTAGGCCATTTTTATTATATACAGTTGATCATTAATACATTACTTATGAAGTAAAAAGCACAAAAGAAAGCAATAAAATTAATAAAAAATTAGGCAGTCTGAAAATCAAAAATCAAAAAACTTGAGTCGGCTTACTGGAATAAGTATGATCAGTTCAAAAAAACAGTTTACAAGTGCTCACTTAAGTAGAAAACATAAAAAATAGAAAGAAAAGAAATTTTAAAATTTATAAAGAACATTGTATACATATTCTAAAGTTATATATTGTTCAAAGAAATATACAATTTACTTTATGAAGCTGTGTAAATAAACTTAATCTCTAAGTTTCAATATTACTTAATATGAGGGAAGCATAAAAATGAATTATGATTCAATTTTGATTGAATTCATAAAAAAAAAAATTTGACGATTTAAACATAAACAGACAGGGACACATAAGTTAATTCTTCAGTACAATAACTTTATTATAAAGATAACTAATTATTATTAATTTTTAATCAATTTCGATTATAATCATCAAATAATAATTCTTTATTAATTAATCTTAAGTTAAAAAGGATTCAGTTTTATGTAGTAGTAATAATAATTCACCTTACTGTTATACTAAGTACAAAACTCCACACTTGCTTCCAAAGCAACCATCTGTTCCTTAACCAAAGAAATCTCATCCTTTTTTGAAATATCTAACTTCACAACCACTATCAACATTACAATCTGCAGAATTAGCTGAAATCATTGATAGACCATTTTTTTATTTTTTGCTAGTAAATAATAAGTTCTTTGATATCGTTATTAATGGAACCAATATAAGTGGTGTATTATTTGAATCTTCAAACAGTGTACTCAACACGAATAAAATTTTCTCCTGGAAAAAGTATTATTTTAGAAATAATTTCTGTTTACTTCATGTTAATATTAGTTAAACATTTTTGTTCATGTGTAAATTTTTCCATCTCCACAGATTTGTTCAAATTTTAAATATATATAATCAGTTACTTGTTTTCATATTTTTGCAGTTTTTAGGAAAAATATAAACAGTAAATCTAAAAAATTATACACGATTAGAATAAATGAACAGTATTTGTCATTGAGCACAGTTTTATGATTTAGTACATGGTTTGGCACCCATTGCACATCAGCATATAGTTATGCACTCTGCCAATTCCACAGACATTACTGACTATTGATATTATATACAAGCCAAATTAATGTAACTCATGCCAAATACTTGAAAAAACAAATAATATCTGGTGCCACAATGTTTGTTATGTTACGAAACTAAGGTAGTAGTGGAAGTTCTGAACAGATTTTTTATATCCATTTTTCAGTTAAACTTTTCAGAAAATCTGTTTAATAATGATCATAAGAATTTCTCTTTGCATAATTTTCATTTGTTTTTAACTGTTTTCTCTTCTCATCTTTTTACAAATTTTTTTACCATCTTTGTACCGACTTACAAGTTTCATATTTGTAAGCAAGTTGCAGTTCCTCTACTCCACCTACAATTCACCAACATATACAAGATATGATCAAAAAGTAACGAGAATTTTTGTTTTTTTTAACATTTGAACTTTTGAAAGAATTTGATGTTTTGTTTAAATTAATGTTATCCCCATTCATTTGAATTAATGTTATCCGCTTCAAAATAGTCCCAATTAGATATTATACAATACGCCAGTGCATTTTCCAATCCTTGAAACACTTCTGCAACTCGATCTTTGGAATAGTGTTTAGTTCTTTCAGCTATTCGCTTTTAATCTTGTCTATGCTTGTAAAACAACTGCCCTGTAAGGTTCTCTTTATTTTTGGGAATAGAAAAAAGTTACACAGGGCTATGTCTGGCGAATATGGTGGCTGGGGTATCATTACAGTGTTGTTTTTGGCTAAAAATTGATTAACAAGCAATGAAGTGTGAGCAGGCACATTATTGTAGTGCAAAAGCCGTGAATCGTTTCGTCACAAATCTGGGCGTTTATTTCAGATTGCTTCATGCATACGACGTTGAACTTGTATGTAATACTCCGTATTGATTGTTTGACCTTGTGGCAAGATCTCATGATGCACTATGCTGTTAAAATTGAAGAACACAGTGAGCATAACCTTCACATTCGACTGTACTTGTCGAGCTTTTTTGGTCTTGGTGATCCAGAATGCCTCCACTGAAACGATTGAGGCTTAGTTTCGACATCATATCCATAAACCCATGTTTCATCACCTTTTATGACACGTTTCAGTAGTTTTGCACCATTGTTGACTTCATTTAGTGACTCCTGAGCAACATCCATTTGCTACTGTTTTTGTTCAAAATTTAACAATTTTGGAACAAATTTTGCTGTCACATGTTTCATACCAAAACATGCAAAAAGATTTCATGGCATACTCCAGTTGATATCCCAACATCATCAGCAATTTCTCTGATTGTGATTCAGCGATCATTCATAATCATTTCTTTCACTTTTCCCACATTTTCCACATGTGCTGGGGTGTTCAGGGCGCTCGTCATTTTCAACGTCTTCACGACCTTCCTGAAATGCTTATACCATTCATAAACCCTTACTTTACTCATAGCAAGATTGCTATGAGTAATCATAGCAATATGAGTAAATTGCTTTACTCATATTGGATTCACCAAAACCAATATTTAATATCTTTAAAACATTGCTACACTTTATTCCATTTTTATAGCAAGATTTATTACAAATCCTCTGATCTATTATTTATACATATAAAAAATCACTGATTGTACCAAAATACGTGTTATCCTTTTGAAATCACGAGAATCTGATTAATACAACCCATGAAATTTCAAAATTCTCATTACTTTTTGAACCCACCTCGTACATAATAGAGCCATTGTAAACAAAATTCAAATCAGGTATTCACTGCTGACCTAGTATTCCACTTTTATGTTGAACAATTTGTTCTAAAGATGTTTAATTTTTAATTTATTTGCAACTGTTTCTGTATAAAGTTTTTTGCAAATTGACATTAATCTTCGTTTTTTTGTGTTTTCACTTTTTTTATTGTAATAATGTTAGAATAAATAAATATATTATTACAATAAATGTATAATAATACAATAAATGTATAAAAAATTAAATTTCTAACATCTATTACACATGTTAGAAATTTAATTTTTCAGTATTTAAAAATCTTACTGAGTTTTTCAGTGCATGTTACTTGATCCCATTATAATGTGGCTTAAACAGTATCCTTTTTTGTTTGTATGAATAGTTTCTGAGAGACTAAACTCAGATAATTTTTATCCTTTTTGTATTAGATATGATTTCATTAACCTTTTGAGCAGAAACATTTTAGAACATTACATCCATTGCATAAGTTTTTTTTCCAGTTTTTTTGTGTTACTATAACAGGATTTTTTTCCTGAATATATAAAACATTTATTTTTTACTGTTATAAGTAATGCTTTCTTAGTTATTTTATTTGGGCTATACTTTTATTATTTATGCTCATAAAATGCATGTCCATAAATAACCCACAGTGTACAGTTTGTTATAGTAGTAAATTGATGATTATTGTTTTATTTTAGGTAACCAAAGTTAGTGAAGTTAAACGTGAGCATGTTCATGTACCTTGTGTATAAAATAATTCAATGTATAACACTAAAATTTTATATTTTAAATCCATATTTGTAAAATTAAGAAAAATTTGGGAAAAGACAGTAAATTGTTTGCCTTCCATCTGAAGATTCACAACTAGAATTGTTAGGGAATAGCATCTTAGAAAATAAATAAAACTGTATGAAGTAAGGATGAAATACTAACAGCCAAATCTTATAAAATTTAATTACACCTTTCTGTAGGCATTTAATGGTTAGTAGATTTATGTATAGTATGTATTTGTGTATAGTACATTTATGTATGTATCAATGAAATTAATGAAAAAAAAACTAAATATAAACATTTAAATTAATATTGCTTTAGACCAAACATGAAATCTTATTGTATTACTTTTATCTTTATTGTAAAATTTATAATACAAATTGAATTTTGTAAACAGCATACTTAGTGTCTGGATATGAAAGTACACTTGGAATTTTGATTTAAACATTTTTAACTTGGCACTAACTACTATTAACTATGACAGTAGATCTATTGCTTCAGTCAAACGATTATTGGATTTCATTGAATGATAAATTAAAATCATTACATCTAATAGTTATTATTATTATACTCATTTTTTTTATACTGAACTGGTGTTTTAATTTTGTGCTTACCTAGTTGTGGGGCCAAAGGGAAAATATTATTCAGGTTAGAAATGTGTACAAATATTTATTTTATTTGGTTAAATTTTGCACTTATTATTTATTTTCTGGCACAGTTGGAAGTGTAGTCTCGTATTTATATTAACATTGCAAAACTTACTGCGGTATTTCAGTTTTTTTACACAAAAGAAAGTTGAGATAAGATGGGTTCTCACAATTACAAATTGAAAGCTTCTTACATTAATCTGTTGATTTAGTTTCATCATATTTTCTTCATATTCTTCCAGAATGATTTGGGTTACTTCTGGAAGCAAGAAGAAAAATTATTTCAATTAGTGACAGGGCAAGTTCTTTCAATTTCTCCTAACTCAGTCTAATACAATAACAATAATCTTCCACTTTTTTTTCATATGTTATGTTATTTTGCCAGAAAAATTGATTATAGACTGTTGACAGTCAAGATGACAAAGTGTGATAGAAGAAAGAAAAGTGTACACTAAAGTGGAACTAAGTGTGATTAAATAAGTAAACATTATGCACCAGAAATCAAAGAATATATTAATTAGGTTTAAAATTACAAAATTATAAGGAAGATAATAAAAATATTAGGTCAAGGAAGAAATCCCATTGTATAAAAAACTGATTTACTTGGAATTTGAAAGAATTTTACTTTTTTAATATTAGTATATGCTCAACATGGTAAAGTATAGTGATTTATTAATATATGGTGGCAAAAATTAATTCACAAAGGTAAATGAATAAGATATTGTGAAATATGGTTTTATTTAAATAAGAATGTAATAGATAACACAGATTTTTGATTTGCATGGCATTTCTCCTGCATTCAGTCGCCCTAAAGCATAAGACCGAATGTCTGTGCCACAAACGGCTACTGAGCCTCGAATCAGTTTAGCGACCAGTGTCCTAACTAGCTCCTAGAGCTAACCTAATTTTGTGAGAGAACTAAGCATGGTGCCTCACACCACTTGCTTCGTGTCCCACCACTCGCTTGTCATATATTCTAAAATGGGTAGGCGCACCCTGTCAACTACTAAAATATATATGATAAATTAAATTTGTCATGTCAAGACAGTAGTTTGCTGCCACGCCTAGGTCGCTGAATGCTAGCAGTACCTGTCCACCTCTATTAAAGCACTTAGAGCTTTAATTGGCTGATGGCCATCCATAACTCTTGGGTATCTTCCCACAGCAGTGAGTTAGGAGTCTTTCCCTTAAATAAACTACTGATGCCAGTTGAACAAAGCAACAGCATCAAGGAACACCCAGACGGTCCGACAATGCGGCTCACACCACATTGACTTGCCGCTTATGAGTGGCCAATTTTCCCCTTGACCTCTAAGTTCCAGGGTGGCCTGAGTTCTGGCCCCCACAAGAACTATGCAGTCAAACATCATATGTTCATTTGACTGGACTTCCCCGCAGATGCACAGCTCATCAGCTGCTAGGCAGAACCGAAACAAATATTGGTTCAAGTTCACGGGGTTGGAGAGTACCTGGGCATCTGTTGCCCTTAAAAACGAAGGAGAAGCATACCATCCCCCAAATCCTATATAAATCTATACAAGGACCTTCCCTTAGCCGTAGTGTGCCATTCTTGCTGCCATGCATCCATTGCGAGGC
The DNA here is from genome assembly GCF_047948215.1 of Lycorma delicatula. NCBI lineage: Eukaryota > Metazoa > Arthropoda > Insecta > Hemiptera > Fulgoridae > Lycorma > Lycorma delicatula. The sequence goes on from NC_134462.1 coordinate 87,802,447, forward strand.
TGTAAAGCTTCCTCCTCAGGTGGGAGATGGGCAACTGAACAAAATTTAGAACCGGTCATTGTGATCACTGTTCTGCTCCAGTACAGGCCCAGCTCGAAACCGCATCCCAAATACCTCGACCTCCCTGCCTCTTCTCAACTTCCACCTGGCTACCCAAACTTTCACCACTAAACCAATTAGGAGAGCCTTTCCCAATACGGTGGTAGCGTCGTAGGAGGTTGTTTTAAAAACACCAGTGCTTACAATTAAGGCTTTGCGCTGGGCATTCCTTAAATTCTGAATAAGTGCTCTATTTCTGTCCAACCTATGCATCCAAATGGACACAGCATAAGAGGCCATACATTCGAAAACACGTCTGTACACCATGTACAAATGACGGCCCGACAGCCCATAATCCTTCTGATCAATCTTCCTAAGCTTATGCATCACAGAGATGGCGTCTGCCAATACTTGCCTAATGTGGTTGCTAAACAGTAACTTCTCATCAAACAAAACACCTAGGTGGTTATGAACTCTAACTCGTGTGATCACACAGCCTTTATACTTAATGTGGGGGTTACGACTGTACGATAATTTGTCTGCATCCTTGAGAAGCATAAACTTCGTCTTGGGCACAGAAATTTTTTAATTTTGCATGTCTATCCAGCCCTCCACAGTCGACAAAGCCGCCTGCACCCAGTCATCTAGCTGCGGTCGTGAATTACCACGAACTAACAGGAGACAGTCATTGGTGAAAGCTTGGGCCTTCTGGGAATATCAGTCTCAGAAATCCATCCAATACCAGGTTCCACAGCAGGGGACCGAGAACGGAACCCTGAAGGCTTCCTCTGGTGACAGACCTTTCCACAGCCAGGTGCGCATCTCTAAACAGAGCCATACAGTTAGACAAACAGACACGCACTGCGGCCTGTAGGGCTACAGCTACATTGCGGCGTTCCAACTTATAGAGGACAGAACTCCAACACAAGGAAGGAGATGATGCCTCTATTTCAGTAAAAATTGCCAAAACATATTTACAGTCGCCGCCTTCTACCTCAGCAAGAGCATTTAAGATGCAATCCTCAGCGCCAACACCTTTCATGAAATCATACTGGCCTCGATTTAGAAGTGAGTTCATATCTATGCTTTCCCAGAGCCGTTCCACAACCAGCCTATCAAGCAACTTGCCGATTACCGGCAAGAGGCTGATGGTCGATAACTGCTGACCTCACTCGGATCCTTTCCTGATTTTAAGAGCACCCTCACCAAAGCCACCTTCCAACAAGTTGGAAAGCAATCCCAGCTTAGGCATCCTGAGAACAGCCTGCCAAGCGACTCTCTTATGACATGCAGCAGATGATAGAAAATATCCGGGTTAATCCCCGTGCCTTTCTCAGTGTCATTTGAGAAACCACTCGTTCTATATCTACGGTTTCCACAGTCCGTACGCCAGGGAATGGTGTCTCACTCGCCCTAACGCCGACTTCTGCTTCACCCTCCGGAGCATCTGGGAACGCCTGGTAAGTCGCCACAGATGTTGAAGTATGTTCACGACCACCAAACCCGCATCGAACACTGGACAGCACGTGCAATGGCTTTGGCTGGTAACATAACTTCGCGATCTGCCACGGCCTGCGCTGCAATTCGCGCACGGAGTCTTAGATTTTGGACCATGTGGCCCGCATCTCCTCAATTCACCCTAAACTGTTGACCCAGAGTTCACCTTTACAGGCTTCTCCCCGGAGACCTCCTCCTCAGGGTAGATAGACCATCACACTGCTGTCATCAGCCACCTTCGACTTCACAAGAGGATGCCCTTCCAACTTGGCTCGCCCCTCACCACCGTGCTCTCCTTCTGCAGTTCCAGCTACTGCCTACCCTACCATAGATTGTCAAATTTCAAAATTAAGAGGTTTTTAAACGTGAAGTAGAGAAAAATGTGTGGCAAATTTTTGCTAAAAGAACTAGGGAGGTAGGCCATATATTAAGATATTTAGGATCAACTAATTTAGTTATTTAAAGAAGTAAAAGCTAGTGAAATTAAGAGATTACTATAAAACTGAAAGGAATGGAGAACTATTTACCAGGCTACTAACAGATATCTTACAAAGAAGCTGTAAATATAATTAGCATAGCATGGAAATATCAAATAATTTACTGATCTCCCTAACTATACTTCTCCAAAAGTTTTATGTGCTTTCTTATTGTCATTAGTCACAGTTTTTAACATCAGCTATAGTTTTTTGAAAAAACAGATTATTCACTATCGTAGTCTGAATTTTTCAAACTTTTCTTTATTTGATCATTGTACAACTTCGGTTCCATTATTCTCTTAGTAATGTTAAAATAACCAGAACTAAACTACAATCTGGTTTACTTCTCTTTTGGGGTATAGTTTAAAAACTGTAATTATAGAAATAATGTTAAATTACCAGAATCAACATATATTTTTATTTAAACTCTGACAAAATTTTATACTTATTGCAAAATATATAGGTTTTAAATTAAACTTGTAAAAGAGTATTATACTGATCTTATGTACATCTAATTGTAGAGAAATGCAATTTCATAACATACATTTGGAATCAGTTGTATAAAAAATAAAACCATGTAATAGAAGATTTGTAATTTGGAAATGCTAAATTTGCAGCCAATATGTTTTTTTTTTAATAAAATTTTTATTTATTAAGAAAGAAAAGGAATAAAAACTTTAAAAAACAGGGTATATGTACATAAAAATCAGTGTTGTCAGTGTGTGTGTACGCATGTGTGTGTAGCATTTACATGTAAACAAAATTTCAATTCCTCGTTGCCTAAGTGTAAGATTTAATATTTACTGCATTTTGTTAATTTAATGGTATTGTTAATAATGAGTTTCCAATCTGTGCCAGTGTGATGTATTATCAGATTATTGTAGATTTAATGAATTTCTGGCTATTAAGTAACTCCTTTATTATATGTATTTAAGTGTGCATTATGGAATAAATAAAAATAGTTTTTGTACTCCGTATGTGTGAAACATTGTCATTATTGTTAAATTTCAAGTTTTATGAACACTTTTTATTGATTTACATGTCCATAGTGTTTACTTACAACTCATCTGTATTACTTGTTTGTAACAGACTACAAAAAAGAAAAGAAGAAATCTTGACCTATTGTTAAAAGATATTTGTGTTTTTTTTAAGCTTTGTTCTTCAGATCGATGGATTTCATTTTATAGAAGAAATTCCTTTAGTGGTCTTATAGAGTTTTTTTTTTCAGATAATAAAAGCGGGAGATTTTTTAAAACAAAAAATTGCATTGTGTAGGTTATCTCTTTCAAGAGATTTTTCAGTTTTTGTTATCATTACTTAATATTAAGATGTTAAAGTGTAATCATGTATTTTCTGATCTTTCAAAATTTTTTTATCTAAATATTCAAGCAAATTATTTGGAAAACTTAAGATAAAAAATAAAATATATTTCTACATATCAAGAGTTTGGTTCATATTGGTAGCAGTCTCATGTCATTTCTCTGCATCTTTTTTTTTTTGTTATTAAGGTGCAGGTCTTTGTTCAGATCAGCGTTTTTTTCTTATCAGCATCCTCTTTATTATTTTCCTAACTGACTAAAAAAAGTAAAATAAAATAAATTAAAAAAATAAATAAATAAGAAAAATCATTAGAAAATGGAAAATAATAATATTTTTTTCTTTGAAGATTGATCATTTGAACTATTGACCAGTTTAAGGGTTAAAAGATTATCAGTTGTTTGTAATTTTGGGTTGACTTCTAAAAGTTGAAACTTAAGCAGAATTGAGTGTTATTTTTTATATCTAAGTACAATTTTATTTTAGAAATTGGTTTAATTTTTTTTAAGTAAGTTTATTTTATGTAGCATATTACCATTTGTGAATTGTAGTTTTATTTGTGATTTATCACAGGCAGTTTTGTGTCAAAGCTTTTGCGACGTGTTGTGTGTGAAATAAAATCAGATCTGCAAACATCTTTAACAACTGTAAGACATACAGAGTTAAAAGAAATTGAAAAAGATGTCGAGGATTGGGAAAATAGTGTACTTTTAGTTGGTGATGCTGTGAATCAGATATATGCTATGTGGGAGGTAAGTTTTTTTTTATTGTTAATCACAAAAGTAACTCTATTTTCGGTTGTAACTTTTTGAATTTCTGCATCAGAGTTTAGTGTAAACCAGATGTATTAACCTACTCAGTTCTTCAACTATATATTTGCATTTTCAATACTGAATGATATGAGAATTATCAGTGAAAATAATTATCAATCTTTTTTAAAATTCATCTCTAAATCTATACATAAGCTATTCATTTCAATTAAAATTACTTTAAAAATACGATCCATTCTTGTATCTGTTTTGTTGAGTTCATGGCATAGAGTTCATTTTTGTAGAGTTTTCCTCACAGGTGATGCAAATAATTGTGTACTAGCATCTGAAGTGTTTTCAAACTGGCAAATAGTGCATTTGTCAGCTCCCTCCTTTCAAGTTCATTCTGCATTGCAAATCAATGACCAATTTGTATAATGAGATAAATTAGAGAGTTGATCTGTGAATGCAATGTATGAATTTCTATCTGAAGTTAAGATTTTGTCCTCTACATGATCCTTAGGTCTAATATCTCTACCCCTTTCAGAATATTAACTGGAAGTACAATCCCATTTTTCCAGTTTAATTCTCTTATATATGATCAAAATTAAATTTTTCTAATTTACTTTGAATGGGTTAGTAATGTATCTTTTATAAAAGAATTCCTATTAAGTTATGTCTGAATCAGGTGGAAGGTGTAAAATATTAGCTCTTGTTAATTTAGTTTATGCTACCTTAATTTAAACATTTTACATATTAATTACAACTGTTTACAGAAACTAATCGTGTGATGTATACCACACGGTTAGTTTCTGTCAGTACGGTGAGTTCTAACTGTAATTATGTTCTGCCTAATTTTATTGTAATAATAGACATCATTAAAATTTGATGCTTTCTCTAAGAGTAATGATGTTAATTATTTAATCAGTCCCCTGTGTTGAAAATATAAAGGTATGACATGTAGGGATGAGCAGCTCACCTCCATTTCAGTGAACTTGGCATGCTAGTATGCAACAATTTACTCAGCTTGCTGAAGTAGCCAATGGAAAAAAACTTCATCCTCCCTCATTTTCCATAAACTTGACACAAGATGTCTAGTATTCTTTAGAATAGATATTGCATTTCTTTTTTTTAATTTTATTTTTATTGTATATAACTTAATTTCCTCTTCTTCAAAGTGTTCTCTTTGGTTGATACATCTATGTCAACCTACATTTTAGGAAAAGCAGTCCAGCCTGTTACTCCTGACATATTATACAAAACAAAGATCATTACGTTTGTTTTAAAAATTTTTGACTGAGAAAAATTGTTTAATTAGTACTCCTCAAAATTTTTTGAATAAATGGACAAACTATAAAAAACTGAACCATACGTTGATAATTAGGAAGTGATGATCACAAAAGTTTTAATTAACATTATTTTGTAAATTCCAGTAGTCATTAGGCAGAACATTAACCACCATCAAGTGTATAGTATCAGATGTCTCTCACAATGCAGAGAGTTAAAGTTGTGATTTTGCAACCACTTTCTTGTTTCTTGCATTACTGCTTGTCCAGAATAATTTTGCTATAATTTGTTTTCGTATTTCATACTTTCTAATAAATTTGAATTGATAAATATGTTTTATAAATGTTCATAATGTTACTTTTATAAATCATAATATAGTTTTATATTTTAATTTTCTATGTATTTTTTTCAGTTACCTGTTATTGGCCATTTTTTCTATTTAACTTTTAATGTTTTAAGTATTGAACCAATATCTCAGTTTGAATTGGAACGAATGTTACTTATGCCACAAGCATCAATTATGCTTGCTAAAGTTATGACAACTATGCTAATGTGAGTATTTTTATTTTATTATCACATGATTGTAATGTAACAATTAATATATATTTGCTGAATGTGTTTAATTTTACTCTGTCACCATTTTTTGTCTTCTGTTTGAGCACGTTTATGTACAGGCTGATTCAAAGAAACGGAAAATTTTGAAAGTTGTGTCGGTAGCCGTGGGCGATTGGTACCACTTGATAAGTAGCGCCAGCCTGTCTAACCTAACCTGCCATTTAGTTGTCGTGGATCCTTGGGTGGTGCGCAACGTGCATTTGCTATCAAAGCGTTTTACAAAAACAATGACAGTGTGGAGGGAGTGCGTAGAGAATTTCGCCGTCATTTTAATCTGGGACGCCACGACCGTGTTCCATCAGCACATGCAATTAAAACATGGATATCTAATTTTGAGGAGACTGGTTCGGCAATAAAAAAGAAACCTCCAGGCCGTGAGCGAACCATCCGTACACCACAGAATGTTCAAGCTTTACAAGATGCTGTCACACGAAGTCCACATTAGTCAATCCATCGTCTCTCAGCATCTTTACAATTACATAGTTCAAGTGTTCGAAGAATGTTAGTGAAGGACTTGCAATTCCATCCATACAAGTTGCAGATCGTCCAGGAACTGAAACAGAACGATGCAGTTGTGCGAGCACAATTCTGTAATGTAATGCTTCAGAAGATAAATGATAACGAAGAGTTTGTTCACGAACTGTGGATGTCAGACGAAGCGCATTTCCACCTCAGTGGATTTGTTAACAAGCAAAATTTCAGATACTGGGCATAAGAAAATCCTACGCAGCTACACCAGCATCCGTTGCACAGCCAGAAAGTGACCGTGTGGTGTGCTATGTCATCTTACGGTGCTATAGTCCCTTATTTTTTTGAGGATAGCCTTTTATTTTTTTGTTGTCAGCCTTGCAATTACAGTGACATCGGCTCGTTACGTAGCCGTGCTTGAAACCTTTGTTGTGGAACAACAAAAGAGATTTCCACCGATTCTTAACACAGCCTGGTTTCAACAAGACGGAGCAACGTCAGATACTGCACGAATATCTAAGGCAGCTGTACGCCGATTGTTTGGTCAACGTGTCATTTCACGAAATGGTGACATTAGATAGCCTCCCAGATCGCCTGATCTCTCAGCTTGCGATTACTTTTTGTGGGGTCACCTTAAAAGCAAAGTGTTCCACAGTAGACCTGCTACAACGGAAGAACTGAAGGCAAAGATCCGAGAAGCAATTGCGGAAATTCCAGTTGAGATGTTACGTCAAACCATGAACAATTTAACGAAGAGACTTTGTGAGTGTTTACATAGAAGAGGAGGTCACCTGCAAGATATCATCTTTAAAGAATAAACTAAAATGTATGTATCCTAAAATGGTAACATTTGTACAATTACATGAAATAAAATTCATTTTCTAAAAAAAATTTTCATTAACGTTATTTAATTTTTTTAATTTCCCGTTTCTTTGAATCACCTCTATTTCATCAGATGATTTTTCAAAAACATCCGCAGATTAAAATGTTAATTTTTTTTAGAATAAAGTTAATTTGTTTTTGAATAAAATTCAAGCATTTATTTGAAATTGTTAAATAGTTTCATTTAAAAAAGAAGTCAATTTATATTAAGTTTATGATTAAATATATTTTTTTAATTTATCATTTTTTGTCACTTAGAAATAAATAATAGTGCTGTAAATTAAAAATTGTATAACATGTAGGTCATATCTTTTGTAAAAAGTAACAAATATATAGTCATAAATTTTTTGTCCATTTTAAGTTGGATTATTTATAATATAGTTCGTTATTTATATAGTTGGTTACTATATAATGTTACAGGAGATTATAGATGCTTAAATGAATGCTGGATTGCTCCCTATTGGATTGATTAATTTATTTGTATGATATTTCAAAAGTCACCAGTTTTCTAGTTTAGTTTTCAGGCCTCATAGGAAGCTTCATTTGTGAAATGAGTGTATCTGTAACTTGTTACATTCTGAATTATCTCACAGAGTAAGATAGAACATAACTGTAAAATATTTATTCAATATTTCCTCCAAAATTGTTAGTCTGTTGGGAGAATTAACTGTTAGAAGGAGTAAAATATTTTCTCTCTATCTCTGTATAATAATTTCTCTGGATATCATATTCTTCTCTTAAAAATTTAATTTAAAAACAAATTAATATACATTTTGGCATGCCAACGTTTTTATCTTTACCATATAAATGTATGATGATGTAGTGAACAGTGCAATACAAATGTGAATATATGATATTTTTTTTCATTTTGAGCTTCTTAATTAAATGCTAAGCTTGTCATCACTGTTAAATATTATGCCTACATCTTTTCCCATTTGAAATATAATATTATCTCTTGGTACGTTATCATGAATTAAGGGGTTTCAAGATACAAAAATAAATTTGTCATATTATTACTTAACATTCATAAATGTGAATCAGACTGATAGCTAATAAATAAAAAATAAAAAAAATTGTTATACATATGTTAATATTTTATTAACAATTTTAATTAAATTTTTAATTTGCAAGCAAATTTTCTGCATCTTCATTTAACATATTATTTTATTTTTTATGGATGATTATTTTACTACACAAGCTCAAAACATGCGTTTAGAAATATAGTATGAAAATTTTGTAGAATTAAAAAAATACCAAGCATTACCATATTATTTAGGATCTTCTCTTATTTGATTAAACTTTACTCCATGTGTTTACTATTTTTATGCATTAATATAGATTTTAACCACCTGCATGTGCATACTTTTTCTTTATTTTTTTTTGACACCATTGTGATCTGGATTATAGGCAATTGCTGGCCCGATTCATTTTATTACCCTTCGTATAGCACACCTACTCATTCTTGTTGGGGACCTACATAATGCAAAATTACATACCAATCTTAATAAAGTATTTATTGATATATGTCTTTAAGGACCAAGTGATTGAGGTCAACCATTTTCTCAAAGATACTTGTGCAAATAGACTCCAATTAATCGTTGCTCCAAAATATTTACAGAAGTAATGTGAATAGTTTTATGTAGTTGTTACAGTTTGAAAATGTAATATTATACTTTACGTAAAATAATTAAATCATTCACAAAAAAACTGAATTTGAAAAAATCCTAATCTCTATGGCCATCTATCTTGTGATACTGTATAGTGAGCGTTTTAGTAACTTTTTCATACAACGTACTTGAACGAGGTTACATTCATGATGATTTTTCTTGAAAAAAAATGTAATGATATTAATCATTAAGAAGAGCATATTTATATTAAATTTTTGTTTTAATTCATTAATTTTTTTTTTGTTTAATAATTTTAAATTTTCACTTTGAAATTAAAAATTTCACATCAAGGTCGCAGAGAAAATTTGAATTATAGGCAATCCTATGAGTGGTATTATGGATTTTATATTAGACAGAATAAAAAAAGAACAGTGATAAGATTAAGATGTAGTCTGCCTACAACTGTGTTTCAAAAGGTGTGTTCTGTTATCAAAGAAAATTTTAAGTTGACTACTCATGAAGTGTCAAAAGAAGGGAATCTACTTAAGTTTGTTTCACTTGATTTTGATAGAAAAACTTAAGCTGTATCAAGTTGTAGATAATTGGTATATCGTAGCTGTTGATTAAAGAACAAAAAAATACGTAAAGTATATCATTTTCAGACAGGAATTTATGCATCATCAAATAGAACAAAAACCTTTGGTAAATGTCATACCAGATGATAAAATGGAGGCCTAAACCGTGATATAGAAACCAAAACACTAATGGTGGGTAAAAAAATATTGCCATTATAAATAAAGGTTTGAAACAGTCACCAGACATCAAGACTATATTGAATGTTTTTTGTTTTTTTTTACTGGGAGTGTATTTGTAGGAGTTTATTCTACAAGATTTAATCAGTCAATCAATTTTATTTGACAATAATTCTATGTTTTGATAGAGTCTGTGAGAAAGAAATTATATGCAATTAATTTTTAAGTGATCCACCTTGGCACTAGTCAAAAGTTAAATCTTAACTTATCAATTTTTTTTGGAGAATCATGCTACCACATTCTTTCATCAGTACTTCATAGTTAAAAGATACTTTTAAATATATTATTTAAGTTTTATTTTAGGTAAGCAATTAGTGTTTAATTCAAATAAAATGTTATATTTCTTTTATCAGTGCTCCATTATCAAGAGTCAGGCTTGAAGTTGGTCCTCCAATGCCATATTCCATATGGACTACTAAATTAAAAATTAAAGTGGCATCCTGGTATAGAATATATCGTAACACTGGTGACCAAACATTAAAAGTAAGAATTATTATTACTAATAACACCATATTATTATTATTATTTTTTATTTTTATTATTTTAACTTACAAATATAACGATCAAAATTAAACTTCTAACAATCAAAAATTGTTTATTTAAAAATTAAACATTACTTTTTCATATCATATACAGTGAGTATTTGTATACATTATCAGAAAGAAAGTAATGGTCAAATTTTCTTCTTGCATATTATTTAATCTTGAGTAAAGTTATGGATCAGTGATCCATGTTTCATTGGTCAAAGTATGTTCTTAATTTTTTTAAAGTTTCATCATTTTAGTATAAAATATTTTTTTCTGTTGTATCTATACATTTAGTGTGTGTATGTGTGTCCATGTGTGCACGCATACATAAGTGCATATGCATTTCCTGGGTTTTTAAATACCATTTACATTTTTTCTTTGTTACTTAGATGCGGCCAAAAATATTTATATTTTTTTTTAGTTAGAAGAAGACATTTGATGAGCTGCTTATTTTATTTGTGTGTTTAATAACATGAAACTCATATGAAGAATGAAACTCATTTTTATGCTGATACAAGATCTGTTTTGAGTGTTTCTAGTAAATTTAGCTGAATGCATTTAATAATATGTTAAAAATTGTTTAAGGCTGTAATAGCTATATAATTAGAATAAGAAACTGGTAATACAGGTGTCACGCTTCTTATACATTTATGTTGATTCATCTCTACAGATGTAACCAGACAGGCACCAACTTTTGTTAACTAGGGGTATTTAACAATAATTTTATGTTTAAAAACTATAAAACATTGTATCGCATGGGGTTAGCTTATGGTGATATTGAATATGTCTTTTATATTGTTAAGATTATGGTTTTGATAAAATTTTAAGGTAATCATGATAAGAATGTATACAATATCATCCAAAATCTAAACTCATAAATAATTTCTCAATTTTACAGAAAAAATTTGTTTTGCCACTTGTGTAATTAACAGATACCAAATTCTTATTTATGCATCACATACTTATTCAAATAAAGAATCTATGAATTTAATTGTCTAAATAATTAAAGGCTGCTTGTCTTTGTTTAGTGGATTATATAGTAGTTTTCATGTAAACTAGGTTTCTTACATCTGCTTTTCTGCAGTGTACTTAAAAATCTAGTATGATATAGTTTGTTTTAGGAGTAAACAGTTGAAAGAATAATTACTTTATCAATTATTAATACTAGTAAATTGAACTTCTACTTTTATTGGAGAGGAAGATATCTATGTATAGTCTAAACCTGTGTTTAGATTACTGATTATTTAATAAAAAATTTATTTATAGACTTTTAGCCTAGTGGACTTTTAATTGAAAATAATTTTTTGTATTAGTTTATTTGTAAAGTTTAATAGTCTCAAATAAGGATTCTTAAAATGCCCTAAAAGTCAACGGCCTGCTTAGAGGACTTTTTTTATACAGAGTACTGAGGCTTTTTTTTGGGTACATCTTGTCCAGTACCATGTTTTATCAATTGTCATTATATTCATTTTGCTGGTTTGGTACACCTTTTTTTTTTTTAATTTGTATTTTTCTGGTTTTTAATTTGTTTTTATTTATCTAAGAATTTATTGATTTATTTTTATTTTAGGTATTTGAACAGATCGGTGTTGAACCAGAATTCTGGTTAGTTATGGGTGAAACAAATCCTCTTAATGATTGTGAATTTCATGAACTTAGTTTTTTACAAAGAGTTTGGTTATTAAAAAGTCTTTGTGATTATCTTTTGGTAAGGAATTTTATTTACTGTAATTTTTTAATTATTTTTAAGTGAATTAATAATTAATTAAGTTATAAAAATATTATTTTGTATTTTAATATGTATTAATATATATGTAATATGTAATTAATTAATAATAATTAATTAGTAATTTTAATATGTAATTAACCGTGTTTAATTGAGTGTTGTGGTGCCACCTTAGTGAACAATCAAATTATGTTTTTGCCATTGTAACTAAATTTACATTAAAATTACTTAAATACAGTTCACAATATTTAAATTGTTATAGATAATGTAGATGAACATTATCATGTATGTAAAGAAATATATAATTTGAATACTTATTAAACATATTAATAGTCATTGAATTATTATACACTATTACATCAATTAAATAAAATTAAAAGACTGACCTTTCATGTAGTTCCATGCAGTTTCATGTAGTTCAAAACACAATCTTAATCTTCAGTTATGAAGTTCAGTTATCAAATACAAGGGTCATTCAGTAATTAAACAGACAAATAGCTATACAGCAAAAATTATTTATTAAATAAATAAATTTTTTTTGTCTACTTTTCCACTAATTCTCACCAACTTTTCTACAGTTGTCCCATCTTTTTACAAGTCTTCCTATCCTCCTCAGCAAAGAATTCTTTACCTTGATCTCGAAGCCAGTTTTGCACATTTTTTTCTTTACCTCTTCATTGTCATTGAACTTGATGTCATGCAAAGCTTCTTTCATTGATTTGCCCTTGACAACAGGTAAAAATCTGAAGGGGCAAGGTCAGGGCTTAAAGGAGGACGAAGTAGAAGCTCCCAACCCACTTCGCCAATAGTTTTCAGCATCATTTGTGCCGTATGAGGTCAAGCATTGTCTTGAGGAAGAAGCACTCCTCCCTCTGCCATCCTGGACATTTCCTCTTCAATGCAGGCTTGACTTTTTTCACAATCATGGCTGAGTAGTATAGGCTGTTGATAGTGCACTGCTCCTCTAAATAATCACTGGCAATTGGACCATAGGCACTGCAAAAGATGGTTAACATGACCTTATCAGCTGATGATTGCATTTTGAATTTCTTATGGACAGGCAATTCAGGGTGTTTCCACTGCATGCTTTGCCGCTTGTTCTTCGGCTCAAAATGATGTATCCAAGTATCGTCACAGGTTAAAATCCTGTCCAAAAATGCATCAGCTTCATTATTGAAACAATTTTTGAGTTCGATGCAAATGTAAAATCTCTCGGCTGGCTTTGAGATAAATGGTAAACTCTCTGGGAACCCATCTTGCACAAGTCTTACGGTAGTTCAGTTTGTTTTGAGTGATGGAATGAGTTGTGCCAATATTTACTCAACTGTAAGTTTTCGGTCTTCTTGAATAAGTGAATCGACACAAGAATCTAACTGTTATCAGATGCCTAGAGCAGTGCTCATCGGTCATGGTTTTGCAACCACTTAAACTTTTCCACCCACATGTAAAAACACTTGGTTCATACAACTATTGTTCATTGTTGTTCATCCAAGAGAATATTTCTGACGGATGTACTTTTTCTGAAATTAAAAATTGAATCACAGACTGCTGTTCTTCAAAAGTACTTTCTTCAAGCAGACACACCATTGTAACTAAGACTTTAGAGGTTATATTTACGTAAATATTAATTGAACAGCTAAATATTAATTGAACACTCTTCGCAATGTTGCCAACTAACACAAAAGTTTCAATTGCCCACATTAAGCATTTCCTTCACAAAAACATTTGTCTGTTTAATTATTGAATGACCCTCATATTAAAAAAAAATGTTTCACTATAAATCTACTCCATCATTTGTTTTAAATTGCTCTTTATTTATCTAATTCAAAGACAGTTGTAAATTTTTAATAAATACGTTTATGTTACTCAATGCTGCCAACTGACTAGTTCATGAATTAAAAAACATTTTAATATAACTCTTTGTTTACCTAGGCATCTTAATCTTTAACCCTATTGTACTGCAACTATTTTTTTTTTTTTTTTTTGCCATTTGATTGTTGCAGTAATTTACCTTAAATTTATATATATTTCAATAATTAAAATAATCAGATGTTAATATGGTTGTAGACTGTGAAACACTTTTTGGGGTAATGTATTGTCCTTACTGAATGAAATTTAATGGTTTAAAAATTGTTTAAATGACATTTAATTAGTGTATAAAAAATGTTTAAGCGATTATTTATTTATACATGAGTAATAAGTTAATTTGTAAATACTCATATCAGTGATTACAGAAATAGTGTTACAGGATTTCGCATTATATTTCTGTCGTCATTTATTTACTTTTTTCTTTTTCTTTTTTTTTATATAACAAAATCAAAAACTCACTGTGGTCTTTCAGTATGATCACACACTCATCAATCTAAAACATTAGCCAAAATATATTATATCTATGTATGTCTTAATTTAGATTTTCATCTTATTTTTAATTTTTCAGCATAATCATAAAACAATTCAAGATGTGATAAATAATATTGAACCGGATGAACTGAGGGAAAAGTGCCTTGGTAAAGATAAATTGGGTTACACATATCACTATTTCTCTGAATTCAGTGAAGTTAGAATATATAAACAAGCTAAAGTAACTGAAAGCAAGGTGAATTATATTTAACATGTATCTGTTTATCCTTAAAATGTATAATTGTTGTTACATCTTTATACGTTGTAACATTTTATTTACTACTTAGATATCATGACAAAAGTTAAATTAAGTTCAGCCAAATTCACTAATTGGTCTGTCTTTTTAGACATGATAAGCAATTGCCATGATTATGTGATAAAAAATATTTTGCATAGAAGATTAACATATGCTGTTACTGGTTTTTCATAAATTTCTCTTATAAAGCTCAATTTTATTAGATTATTTAACAAGTTTGCTGCTGTACCCATAAATATTTGGTTTTTATATTCCTTGTTCCATTAAGTGTGGTAGGGTGCACAATTATTAATACTTTTGTTGTTGTAGAGCACTTAGAAAATTCTATCTTTATTACAGTGAGATTCATTTATTATTTTTTCCATGGATTTTTTAATTTTGTGAAGAAAGTCATGTTTTTTGATAAAATAAGTGTTTTTCTTGATTTTTTTGTAAGAGTACTTTGGAGAAACTTTATTTATTTTATTTTGTTATTTTTATTTACTTATATTGTATTGTTCTCTTTTTGTAAACTGTTACAACTACTCTAAAATTAAACCTGGTATGAATAATTAATAAAAATTAAATTTGTTTTCTGTATTCTTAGCCATCTTTGTATTATTGTTTGTTAAAAGCAGGTTCATTCTTTTTTATTACCTAGGGTAATAAAAACCATTTTTTATTACCATACCACAAGAATCCTAAAAAAACCATGGCCAGGATGACTATTCCTGCGATGGAATCATTTTCACTTTCTGTGGCACACTTTCACCTGCTCCAACCCACTGTCTGGTCTCTGACATGTAATCCATGTTTCATCTACTGTTATAAAACATAAAAACATAAAAACTCAGGTTCATTCGTTTATAAAATTACCTAGATTTTATAGCCTTATTTTCTGTGTTATGATTATTGAGATCTTTAATAGAATTCTTTTTTTATGTCAAGTAAGTAATTTTTTTTTGTTAGAATATTATTATAAGGAATTTGTATTCTCTTGAACATTTCACCACTTCTATTTTGTTCAGTAGACTCACCAAATGTAACTTGTTGCCTTTTTTCATTTCATGCTGTGTGCAAAATTGTATTATTATTTTTAGGAGACAGAAGTTATTTCTTGTAGTTCTTTGTTTACAGAGTACTCAAAGAAACGGTAATAAAAAATTATATTTATTTTAACAGGAAAAACATTTTGTGCTTAATCTAACACATTTAAACACACTCTTTGACAATATTGCAGTAAACAAAACATTCAGATTTTAAAACTTATGAGCTTTTTGTTTTTTACACTAAAAGAAAAAAATAATCACTATTTAGGCCTGTAATTTTATATATATATATATATATACAAACAAGTAACCTCAAGTTGGGATAATATGAAAGTGACAGTACAGTTGCCACATCGTAAATTTAACCTTTTACAATAATAATTTTACGAACTTGTATTATTTCCATTATAAATTTTTTCAACAACAAATTAGTATTTATGTGTAGTACAGAGTTTTTTTCATTTTTTTTACTTCAGAATTATCTGAACTAGAAAACAGAAAAAATTTTCAACACATCGGAATACTTATACAATATCATTGTAGCAGCAATCATGTTGAGAATAATTACTAGCAACTAAATAAAGAAAACTGTTGATCAGATATTATTAACAGTAATTCAAAATGTTCTACATTACTTCTGTAAAAAAATTATCATAAGTGTTGATTTTATATGCTCAATATTGAATAAGTTTAAAAGAATAAATAACCATAAGAAAGATTATCACTTCATTGTAAAAAAAAAAACATCACTTGTAGCTTTGCTCTGTGATAAAGTTTGAAGAATCATCTCTTTATCTGGAGTAGAGTTTAGAATAATTAGCATTTCTTGATGAATAGCAAATTAACTTTTGGTAATATGTAGCTGTTTCATTTATGTGAAACAATAAATTTGTTCAGAGCTTATAAAAACTTTTTTCTGTTTACAATTGTACTATCAATACCGGTCAGGTATTTGTAGAAGATTCCTGGTAACATCTGTTGTATGTTCAGAAAGTTCTCAGTTTGACACAGGAAATACCAGATTTTTCAGAAATTATTTTATTTGTCAATGTAATCATACTGTAATAATCATGATACATTTAGACCAAGAACTTTTCAGCCTTTTATTAACCTCAGTATAATGTGATTTGTCCAACTCTGCAAAATAAGTGGATCTCTCAGTTTTGACCTTATCATTTGAAGTGAATCTTCATCCAGTGAGCCATTTCTTCAGGTTTAAGAAAAGAAGTAATCACTGGAAACCAACCAAACTTGACAAATGTGGCACATGTGAAAGCACTTTGAAATTTAGGTAATCAAGTATTGTAGCAACAACTGAGATGTGTGTGCAGGTCCATTATCATGGTGAAAGAGTATTCTTTATTTTTGGCCAGACTTGGATGTTTAGCCTGAGTAGCACTCTTCACTTGGTCCAACAGAGAAGCATAATACTCCCTGGTGATAGTCCTGCCCTTTTTTCCAGGTAGCCTATGAAACCATACCACAAGAATCCTAAAAAAAAACCATGGCCAGGATGACTATTCCTGCAGATGGAATCATTTTCACTTTCTGTGGCACACTTTCACCTACTCCAACCCACTGTCTGGTCTCTGACATGTAATCCATGTTGCATCTACTGTTATAAAACATTGAAAAAAACTTAGCAAAATCGTGTTAACTAAGTTTAAAAGATCCTTAAAAAAGTGTTCAGTTAAATTTATTTTTTCTTCTACTGTTAACAAACAAGGCACCCATCAAGCAGAAAGCGTTTTCATACCCAAAACATTTAGCTAGTAGACACAGTCTGTCGAGATGTTTACC
Organism: Lycorma delicatula; assembly: GCF_047948215.1. NCBI lineage: Eukaryota > Metazoa > Arthropoda > Insecta > Hemiptera > Fulgoridae > Lycorma > Lycorma delicatula. The sequence goes on from NC_134462.1 coordinate 87,819,933, forward strand.
ATGTTAGCAAGCTCCGGGATCATTTAACATAGCAGTGTGGATTTTTGTGATAAATTTTGTCAGTTGTAGTGGTGGTTTTTGAGTATCCCAAGTGTTAATAATCTTGAATTGATGTAAGACCACATTTAAATTCAGCCAGCCTACTTTTTTACCTTCAAAAATAAAGAGAAAGAATCCTTTAAATAGAATATGAATTTTTTTTATACATTCATCAGGGTTAAACCTTTTAAAACAAACTATTTATAAAAACTTCAATTTTAATTTTATTCATTTTTCAGAAAATGTTAAAACTTGTTGACAGACTCGACATCCACAAACAAGCAACTAAACATTCTAATCTGAAATTTTTCAGCATTCTATCTAAAATATCATTCTTGACAAATATTGTTATTTGGTCCATATTTGCATCATTTCTGTATCAGGCCAAGAACTTTCTGAATGACCTTGGTACCTATACAGTCAGTTATAGAAGCTATTTGAATTCTCCTCTAGAAATGTTTAGCATACTTTTTTAAATATGTAGCTCATTCTAAATTTGAATTTTATAAACAACTGGCTTTTTTAATCTGTTTTAAACTTTCAAAAGACAACAGAAAGTTAGGTCAGGCTCAAGTCACTCACTTCCAGCCATTTCATGTTGTGATCAGTCAGAACTTGAGGTGGTTAATTTTATTACATAATCACTGCAGTCTTGCTCTTTATATTATTAGCCAGTATGCAAATTCTCCAATGAAAAAAAAAAGAAATAATGATATAATATGTGTTACATATTATTGCAGTACCAGTTGCTGTATTAAGATCAATTAAGATCTGATGTTTTATTTTTGTTCCTTATTCAACTTAATCTGTTACTGTTCTTAAAACAAAATATTGTGAAATTTGTGTCTGATGTAGTAGCTTGTACTAATTACTACTGTACGATAAATCACTGAGTGTCAGTTATATATTTTTAATGTAGTAGTGTTTTCAAATATCAACATACCAATAAATTGCTTTGGTTTTTTTTTTTTTAATTTATTTTCTGTTTAAAGTAAATTCAGATGGTAAAATATGGTTACAGTGGTATGGATATGAAGCTGGGGTTGAAGAAGTTATAAGTGTAGCAGCTGAAGATGTAGAATATAAATCAGATAATGAAGATGATTGTAAGAAAATTATGCTTTATACTTAAAATTACTTTATGACTAAGATATATTCATGGTATGGAGATAGATTGTTACAGGGTCACTTAATTACTTATATGTTTTTATTTCAAAAGTTTATGGCTGTTTTAATAAGTTAATGGTATTTTATAGTGGACACAACCTTTTGCCTTGCACTCTTTCTTCATCATTATACTTTACCTCCTATGATTTCACTTAAGTCTCATAGAGTAACTGCAGTTTTTGATACCGAACAAGACAATAAACTAACTCGATCAGAGGCAGTCCCTCTGTGGGTTGATTGTCATCCTACCTTCCTCGTCCTTTTCCTTTTCTTATTCCTCATTCCTTTTTTTGGTCAAGAGTCGTGGAGCTTCTTCTTTATTGGAGCTTACAGGTATAAGTAACACTTTGTACCTGTGGACCTATCCAAGAACAAAAAACCAAACTCATAACTTAATGATTTTTTTTATCTGGTATTGTAAATTTTATTTATTTGATGGGCTTTAAAATTAAATTACTTTATATATTTTAGAGTAATTAATATGAGTTTAATGAAGGAAAAATTAGGATATATTTGTTTTAAATTGGCCTGCGTAATGATCTAAAATTAGAATAATTCTGATTATTCTTTTCTGTATTTTTAAATATTCTCTTCCAGATTATGTTTTCCCCCTAATAATAATATAAGAGTTAATTAATTTTTCCTAAAGCCGTGTTGAGATTGTTACTATGCCGGTCTTCTCAAATATGATATAACTGATATATATATATAAAACTGATGATGATTAAAATTGACATTACCTTCGCAATAAGTTTTGCGGATAAAGGAAAATGTGAAGTAGGTATGGCATTTGGTGAGCAATTCTCTCTACCAATTTTTCAGAGCAGACTAACAACTATATACTTTCAGATAAATAAGGTAAAATATAGAATACAATAATTTTTTTTAGATTGAAAAATGCCATTCTTAAGAAATTTATTATTTTACTAAGCGGGTTACAATTAAACTATTATTTTATTACAAATGCAGGAATGTCATCCACCTCACAAGATCTTTTATTTTAATGTTTCCATTTTTGTTAAAGTGTTTTACATAGAAAATAATTTTATTTGGGAGTAACATTTTACAGTAGTTAAAAAAAATTTCTCAAATCTTTTCCAAAGCGATTTTATATTTATCAAAATTGGTCACAGATTGATTGTTTCTTTTTCACTTTTCCATTTTTCTTCTTCTAGCTCACTTTAAACAAAAGATCAGTAAAGATATTTACAATATCTTTATTGATGAAGACTTTTCTTCTAATAATTTCTTTTGCCTTCAAAATATGCATTGTATTTTTCAATGTAATAGTAGTAGTAGTATAAGTAGTAACTGCTACTCTTTTTGTCTATTAAAAGATAACAGATATAAGATTTCTTTATTTATACTAATTTTTTACATATCCCCATTGCATATAAATTTATTATGTAATTTAATTTCCTTCTATTTCCTCTAGACGTAATGATACCTTATATAACCCACTGATTTAGATTCTACAAGGCATATTTGGAAAGTAATTACCATTTCCTTCTACCACAGCCATAGTGTTGTGGTTGCAGCTCTGAGCATATGTGCTCATTTTCTCATTTGTTTGCATTCAATAGACACCATGACTAGTACAGCAACATTTGTTTTAAGTTAACATAATTTAAAATGTGTAAGTCAATCGAGAATCCCACTGACTGTGAAATTAGGACATTTATCTGATCTTCACAAATAAAAAATTGACAATAGCTGATATTCATTGGCAAATTAGTGAAGTTGATGGTTTAAAAGGTGTGAGTGACAGAATGATTAAAAAGTGGGTGCAATGGTTCAGTGAGGGGATCTAGTAATATGTGACGAGCAAAAGAGTAGGCACCCTTCCATTTTGAACAGTGATTTGGTTGTGCGAGAGGATAAAAAAATTAAAGAAATTTGACCGTTGAAATTTCTGATATGTATCGAGTTCCCTGAAATTTCACAAACAGTTCTTCATGAAATTGTAACAAAAAACCTATGCTATTACAAATAGCTGTTTTGTTGATTGCTGAAAATGTTGACAGAGGTTCATAAAACCAAGCGATAGACTTTGCTTAGTATTTTCTTACCTAATACAAAAAAGGTGATTTTTTTGAGCAAAATAGTAACTGGTAACTAGTGACTTAAATCTCTTACATTACCATAGAGTTCAAACAGTAGGCTACGGATTGGTGACACACAACATCTCCAAAAAAAAAAACAAATAAAAAATCGTCATTCAACCTGAAAAATCATGTGCACTGTCTTCTGAGATAAGAATGGGGCTGAGAGGTAAGACTGTAAATGCTTCACGTTACTGTAGTATTCTCAAAAAACTGCGCCCTCTAATTCAAAACAAGTGGAGAGGCATGCTCAGTTTTGGGGCTTTGTTGCTTCATGATGATGGTTGTCTGCATGTTGCCCTGAAATTCATATTCTGATTGAATAATTTGACTGGGAGCAATTGAAGCAAATAAACCTTATAGTTCTGACTTGGCACTTAGTGACTACCACTTGTTTCTTCATCACAAGCAGTCCTTTACTGATCGGTGCTATTTCAATGATGCCGATATGAAAAATATTGTACAACAATGTTTACCTTCACTAGCGCCACTATTCTTTGAGGAAGGAATAAAAAACTGATTACAAGTTATGAAAATTGCTTTAATAGTGATGGAAATTATATAGAAGAATAGTTTAAAGTATGGTCTTCCATGTAGTAATAAAATTATTCTGTTGAAAGTTACATGTATTTTTTAATAACAAATAGTATTTACTTTCTGAATATGCCTCATAATTGTTAACATGCTTTAAATGGCAAAAAAAGATGTTTATTAAATTAATCATACTTTTATTATAACCTTAGCAGAATTTAAAATGTTTAATGTCCATTTAACATGTTTAATTTTTTTTCTTCTCTACTATTAATTTTAATCTATTTGTTCTACCTGTGTTACTATTACTTTTACTCAAGTTCAATCTTTAGGGATAATGCAGTTCAAAGGGCTTTGTGATAAGACTACACCAATTTCAATAACTGACATCTAGCATTAACACTTTTACATAAAAAATCTATGAAAATATTATATGTGTATCTCATTAATATAACTTACACTAATTGCTATATTAAAATTTGTGATTTAACATTACAAATATATCACATTTAGAACTCTGACTGTCAGGATATCTTTATATAAAATAATGTGGATTTTCAACAAGATGTGATCCTAGTAATACACATCCTAGTAGATGTGATCCAAGATGATCCTAGTAAAGGCAGTTACTTTTTATACAAATTTGAATACTAGATCCTGGATACCGGTGTTCTGTGGTGGTTGGGTTTCAATTAACTACCAGTCTCAGGTTGACCTGAGACTGTACAAGACTACACTTTATTTACATTGATACATATCATCCTCTGAAGGATTATCCTGTTGAGTCTGTTAGATTTTCAAAAGGTATGGCAAAATTTTCTGCAAATGCTAGGCAGTCCTAGCCTTATCGTGGTTCCAGAGGCTAAACAGAAAAAGAGAGCTCCTCTATCTTCTTCTAGGAGATATGCAATGGCGTATTCTGCGTACATAGCTACTCCTGTTAAGTTTTGAGTAAAAACTTCCCTATGGTGAATTATTGTAAGCCAATAATTTAAAAACGAATAAATTTTGTCACAGGCTAACGATTCATATCTTACTCCCACTTAAAGTAATTTTTCCTGGTATAACCACTGTACCGTACATTGTGCTATATGTCATACAAATATGGTGACAGAATATGTCGTACAGAATGAAAAAGATGCTGTGGAAATGAACTCATGTGCGACTGATAAACAGAAAAAAAAAAGAGTTGATTTTTACGACAGAATTCTGTAAAAGTTTTCGAGACCAGAAAAGTTAAAGTTTTAGATTGAAAAGTGAAAATTTATTACTTCACAAAAATGAATATATCCAGTTATTGAACAGAAACAGAAATTGCTGGAAATTAAATAAAAACAAGGAAAAGCAAATTAAACAGCATTAAAAGATAATATTTTACAAATTTCAGCTATTTAAATCTAATTACTATAAATAATTATAAAAATGACATTAAATTTTCTTACACAAATTTAATCTTATGAAATAGGTTTGACATATAGCAAAATAATACATTAATAATATAAGCGTTTATTTCTTGATGAACCAAAACATGGAAGTTATGTCAAAACTAATTTCTTTGTATGAGGTATCTTGTTATATTTATTCTTGCAGTTTGAAAATTATTTGATCTATTTCAAGGACTTAAAGAAATATTGTTGCAAAAAAACATGCATTCAGTTTTTTTTTTGTTAGGATCCTCTGTACTGAAAGTAAGAATTGCTTTTCTTTTTTCATATTTAATGTATAAAATAAATTAACAGTAAGTATTTTTTTTATTAGGAATTATCAATCCAGTAATACTAAGTTTATTAGCCCTAAGAAGCTTAAGAATTAAATACGGTTTTTATTACTTAAAAAAAATTTAAGCAGAGTGATGGTTTATCACCACTTCTCTTTAATTGTTTTTGGAAAAATAGTAAGAATTTGGAATGAGAAACAATAAGAATTCAAAATTTTACCATTAAAATTGGGAAGAAAGAATAAATCTAATGAAGTAAACTGCCTAGCATTTGCAGAAAATTTTGCCATACCAGACTCAACAGGATAAATTAATCTTATAGAAGAAATAGCTAGTAAAACAGGCTTAAGAATTTCTGTAGAAAAAACTAAATTCATGTCTAACATTAAGAATGCACCAAGATTTTTGTTAACAAATATCAGTCGCATAGAAAAGGTTAAAAAATTTAAATATCTAGGTAAGACAATCCAAGAAAATATAAATTACATTTTTACATTTTATCTACTAATCTTCGTTTAATATGTTCTATGAATGCAAAGAGCAATGGTCTGACTAAGAATATCTCTTAACAAAAAATGCAAAAATAATGCATTATAACACTAATTAAAACAGAATGTTTATATGCTGCTTGTAAATGCCTATCGCTTATTATAAAATTAGAATTGTGAGAGAGAAGAATTATTAGGAAAGTATTGGATCCTTTAAAAACCAGTGAAGGTTGGAAATTAAGAAGTAATGATGAAATATATAAAAACGTAGAAAGATTTCAGAAACAATGAGAAAAGATTGATTTTCTTTGGGCACATATAGAATAAATGAAAACAGATTAACAAAATAGATTTTCAAGTACCTTTAGGAAAAGGTGGATCAACAACAAGCTGGATCCAAGAAATAAAAAAAGATCTAGAAAGAAACAAAACATAACATAGGATTAAATAACAGAAAAAGAAGTATTTCGTAAGAATATGCGAAAAATAGAAGGATTCCAAGGTAGGAAGGATAAGAGAACTGGAACACTGTGTTCCAAGGAAAGGAAAAAAATGTATATTGAAAAGATGAAAAAGTACTGGAAGATAAGGAGACAACATAGAAGAAGGAAATGAAATTGTTACGTGGTCCTTAGGCAACCCTAACAAAGGAAGAAGAAGAATAAAAATTCAAGATTAATTCTTTAAAAGTCAGTCCTCAAATAAGACTCTATTAGAAATTTTGAATGTGATGAGTTTAGCCAAGAACCATATCATTTCTTTTTATTTCATACAATTTAAATGGTTTACCTTTTTCTAAAAATTAGTTTCTTCTTTATTAACTTATAAAACAATCTTCTTTGGTAATTTTTACATAATTAAAATTAATTAGTTACTATTGTGACATTCCTCACAATTATCTATACATGTTGATGTGCAGCAGAACAAAAAAAATTGCAGAGTATTGACAAAGTACAGAGAGCACAAATTGTACTTGGTAATTCAGTCCATAGTCAATTTAATATTGACTATAGTTGTTTATTGTATTACTACGTGTATTAATGAAGAAAAATGATAAACCCAATTTTTCTTTTTTTTAGGATATAATGATACTTTGTGTTGACTTAAGCAGTACTGTTTGTATGTGTATGTATTTGTTGGACAATGAAAAGAATTATTCATATATATTTTTGTAGTAATCTATAATAAATTTTTAATTTTTTCTTAATTGATATGTTTTCAGCAATATCAAAAGCAGTTGGTATAAAGAAGTTCTTGTATAAACCTCCTAAATGTGTGCTACCATGTGCAGATAATTTTAAGCTTGTTGCAGCATCAGTGGAAGATATTCGATGTCTTATTGATGAGTTTTGTAATTCGGATTTGCAAGTTATGCAGGGTCGTGGACCTTGTGCGCCTCTTGTTATAAAACTTAATGCTATTGTCAATGAACTAGAGCCTATTGAAAGGAAATTAATCAGTTCAATTACATATATTAGAAATAAAATGTATAAAGAATGGACTGATTTTAAAAACAGGTATTGTTTTAATTTTAATTATTTTTGTTTCTATGTTTTTCAAATACATCTACTTATTTGGGTAAACATTAAAATTCTAAAATCTATCTAGTAAAAAATCAGAGTTTGTTAAGGTACATTAGAAAATTTTACTTTCCCGTCTACTCTACATAGCACTATAGCTTTAGAAGGGAACGTATTGTAATTTGTCCAGTTTGGGCATATGCACTGGATCTTGATGTTTTGACACCTAAGGACCCAAAAAACTGGATGAAAATTTTCTAGATGTTGATGTTCATATGAACATGTGTTCAGTGTTGGCCTCTAAATCACCTTATATCTGCAGGACTATTAGACCGATTTTGACCAAACTTGGTCAGATTACTTCTATATATGGGGCATTGATGCCATTAAATTTTCAACTTAAAAGGTCAAGGGGGTGGTGAAGCTGTAGAGCAAGGTCACCCTCAGTATCTCAATATTTTGCCTAATTAAAGTCATATTTTTCTTAGGCACATATGTTAACAATTAAAAAATAACAATAGTTGCAAAAAAAATATTTTTTGCAAAATCGCACCCCCACCCTTAAGAAATGCTGTTGTAGATGACTGCTATGTTATGAAATCATAGGTGAGTGGTAGGATTAAATAAATGAATAATATTTAACGTGTAAAATTGTTCTGGTTGGGTCTCAAACTCTAGTTGACTCGGTTGAATCACCCAGTTGACTCGGTACCTGGTGTGTTAAGCCTTGTGGCTACACCAATCTGCTGACCATACAAGTGAAATTTGTTCTATGTTGTGAAATTACATCAGTTTAGTTAGTGCCAGCCGTCGTCACTAATATCGCCATACCCGTTCGAATTAAATGCGGTATGCACATGCACTTTGGTTAGAATCATTAAATTAAATAAATAAAACAATATTTTATTTAAATAAAATGATAAATATTTTAAATGAAAAGAAATTAAGTGTGTATGTTTGTGTAACCTGTGCATCAGAAAAAACCCACAGTTGTCAGCTTTTTTTAAACACAGTTTTTCCTCTGCTGAGTGAAAACTGTTTTTTATATATATGTATATATAAATATAATTCATTGATTTTTACTAAAAGGGGCACACTAATTTATTGTTTCGTGTATTTTCTGGGATGGATCACTCTGCTATAAAGTAGCTGTGCACCCGTTTCTACTGAGAAACAATTTATTATATAAATAGATTGCCTTATTTTATGCGGTAAAAATATATATTGATAATTTTTTTTTTGTAATAATTTTTTTCATTTCATCATATTTATTACATGTTACACCATCAATTATATTGTTTTATATATTCCAATGTTTTGTCTTGTACAGTTTTTACTTTTTCCTGATCCTCTGTTATGAAATTAACTAAAGCTGGATGTCTTAATATATGTCCTAACAATCTAGTTAGTATTTGCCAAGATGCTCATCAACAAGATTCTACTACAAATCTCTTTCATCTCCTATTTGTCTTACGGCCTATTTATTTTAAAGATTTTTCTTCTTTTATTTTTAATTTTTTGTAATGCCCCATTAACACTAAGTTGCATCCAAATACTTTAAAATTAGCTTCATTTTAATACCATTAGCTTAAACATAAAACATGAAAAATTAACTTGTAATATTTATATTTGTAAGAAGTACAGTACTAGCTGCTGTTCAGTATTTAGTTCTTAAAGTTTTTAATTAATTTATTTGTTAAATTAAATCTACTTGGATTCACAGCTTAATTTGCTGGCATAAATTGACGTATTTTCTTCTTTGTAGGTTGAAATTAATTTTAAACTGTAAAATCCCCTTTGTGGGATACTTTTTTTAAATTGCATTGTTCTCTTTTAATAAAAAAATATCTTCAATTATGAAAAGGGTGATAAGCAAAGTAGTGTCTGCTTTTTAATTAAGTAACCCCCTTCACTGTGTGAGATGATTTCTTATTCTTTTTTAGTAAACTAATTAACTATTTTATATTCTAATAAAATTGTAAGGATTACATCATGCTGGTCAAGTATAGTCATGTAGTTCAGTTATCTAATTTAAAAGTTGAAAAACAACTGATAAGATGTGGTGTAGTATTATTTTTTCATTTGTATATTGAATCAAATAATAGAATTATTTCATTAGAAGTTTCATTTTTGTGCTAGTATTAGTAAATTAAAAAATAAATTAATAACTTATTTATAATTTATGAAAGGCATAATAATACTGAAATTAAAGTAAAAGAAAAGGTTAATAAAAAAAAAGTATTAAATCCTTTGTTGCTATCTACAGGAGTCAAAATCCCATTAAAATATGTGTGATGTAATAAAGGTGCACAGAAAAATGTAAAATAATTAAAAGAGAATCCTATTTCATAATAGCGTGTTGAGGTTTCAAAAATTTATCCTCAGTTATTTAATATTTCTGATCACACCATAAATAAAATTCCACATAAACAGGATTTATGGAAATATATACTTTTTTATATAATTAGATAAAAAAATATTTCTTGACAACCCCAAGAATGTTAAAACTTTGCACAAGGAGAATGATCTTTTTAAAATGACAGTTTGATATGATTAATGTTAATTTAAAATACCTTATCATCATTATTACATTGCTCCACACTCAGGCATATTTAAGAGAAAGAGGTATAAAACCTCTTGTTTCAAACTTTCATGTTTATTATTTTCCAAATATGTTATTTTATGTTTATTTGTGGTTTTGTCTTTATTTATAGTAGTAATATTTTAATAACTGGATGATGGGTTGTGTTTTTGTGTTATAAATAATATAAATTCTAAAAGAAATGCAAAAAGTAAGTTGATGCTATTTTTCCTTCTTTAACTTTCTTCATAATGATAGCATGCTAATTAATCCAAACACAGAGTTTTTTTTTGTTTATTTCTATGTTGCAGCTACACTATTAGACCAAACCCATCCTTTAAGTAATCGATGTAATGTGAGGTTATTGTTCTTTGGTTATTTTACAATTTTCTTGTTACAAGTAGTATTTTGTGAAAGTTTATTTAATTTTTATCACTAAGTCATATTTTATTATTTTTTTGTACTGTGCTTGAATGTATCATAACGGACATAACTCGAAGAAAGCATTTCAAAATTGTTTTTCTTTCTGATATTCACAAATTAAAAAAGTAGTTTTTTTTTTTTTAAATAAACTTACTTTTTATTGAATAATATCTGTACGAATGGATTAATTTGCATGCTACTCTGTATAGTAGAATAAGTTTTCAGATATACCTCAGTCTTTAAGTTTTTGAAATGTTTATTACACATCAATAGATAAATAAAAAATAAATTCCTTTTTTGGTAAAATTTAGCTGATATACATTAAGTAATGGAGAGTATTAAGTTCCATTTTTTCCTGATACACTTAACATAAAAAAATGTATGATATTTATTTCGTGTGTGTATTTTTCTTATGTTTAAATAATAATTGAAAATAAATATTTCCTATATTGTCTTGTTAATTTATTCCTTTATTGTTTAAATGATTTATGGTAACTATAAAAATTGATAACACGAAAATTTGTACAATTGTAATTATTTTTGGTGTGATTTTTAATATTGTATTCTATTTTTCAATTCTCTGAAAAATATTTGAGTGATAAAAAGATAAATAGGCAACACAATATAGGAAATTTTTTTATTATTATTTTTTTTTCTAATATTAAAAATGAATTTCAGGATATATTATAAAGATGTATTATTTAATTAAATAAAATTTTCGTACTGATGGATTAGCAGCAGGCTGACCATTGTCAACAATTCTTTCACCTGTATTTATATAATATACAAAATTAAAAAAAAAAAAAATTGTTTATGAAAGCTAAAAATCACAAAAATATGAAGATTAATAGATTATATTCTTATCTTTTAGCAACAAAAATATAAGTAATAAACATTAACTTATTGATAATAAATTTTACATTTATGTATGTTGAATGACATATCTAAAATGGTATAGATGACTAAAAGTGAGTTACTAATCACTGCTGAAATTATAAACACATTCACAACAATACCAACCATCAGTCCTACTAAATATGAGGCGTGAAATGGATTCCTGTTGTTTTATTTATTTATAAACATAATATTGATTTTTATATATGAAACGTCAGAAAACAAAATTATTATCTATTTAGGTAATAAAATAGAAAAAGGAAATTTAAAAAAATCTTAAAGTATTTAATATCTATTAATTTTACAACCACTATTGGACAGAAAGTTAAGTATCAGTTACAAGAATAATAGTATTTACATTTATATTAATGATAATATTAATAAATGAATTTTAAATTGAAATTAATAATATAAGAAATTAAAAAATTTATAATGATAATTTTATTCATATAATGCTATATAAATCTGTTAATGTGAAGTGTCAATCTGTATAAATAAACAAACTTTCAAATAATAAGCAATAAAAAATAAAAGTTTTACATTATTTATATGTAAAATTTTTACATACAAAATAGTAAATAAAATTACAAAAATATATGTTAAAAATAAATTTACCATATTGCTTATAAATCAGTTAAAATTATAAAAGTTAAAAACTATTCTGTAATCATAAATTTAAATCTATGGTGGAATCGTAAAATGCAACGTAATTATTGCAGCGTCATTGTGGATTTTTTTTTTTTTTTTTGTCTTCAGTCATTTGACTGGTTTGATGCAGCTCTCCAAGATTCCCTATCTAGTGCTAGTCGTTTCATTTCAGTATACCCTCTACATCCTACATCCCCAACAATTTGTTTTACATACTCCAAACGTGGCCTGCCTACACAATTTTTCCCTTCTACCTGTCCTTCCAATATTAAAGCGACTATTCCAGGATGCCTTAGTATGTGGCCTATAATTGTGGATACCACCTGATTATTAAAAAAAGAAGGTTTTCAGAACATTATTCTTTTAAAAAATAAGACATTTCTTCAACGTAACTGAGCATGTTACTAACTAGTATTCCAGTTCACCACAGAAGAAATTGTTCAATTTTTAAAAAACAAAAATTATTTTACTGAAATTAATCTTGTTAAGATTCATGTTATTCCTTTGTACTGTTAAATTATATTTAAATTCTATTAAATAAACCACCTAGTACAGGATATTGAGATAAGATGTATTTTACCTTAATCTTTCATGAAAGTACTTGTGCAGGATCCCACATCCTCAGTCATGATTGAAAAAAATTGCATTTTAATTTATGTGAGTCCTGCTATCTTGTGCAGTTTTTATAAGACTGTCTCCCTCAAACACTGATGTTTATCAAATTGAAATTTTGTTTGTATTCATAAGTCTTTTATAGATTATATTTATGTTTTTCTATATTAATTTCAATTAAATCTCATATATAATCGAAAATGAGTGGTTCTAAACTTTTTTATAAATGATAAAAACAAAAGAATTTGCACAATGTTTCTGAATTAAACAAGGATACTATTAAAGAAATTGTATAAATATTGAATTAAATAATACAATTTAAAATTACTAAAAGCTTACGATCACTCTTGATTACATAAGAAATTTAATTGAAATTAATATAGAATTACATAAATATAACCTAAAAAAAGAGTGATGAAATACAAACATAATTTCAGTTTGATAAACCATCAGACAGTGTTTGAGGGAAACAATCTTATAAAAACTACAACAGATAGCAGCATTTGTGTAAATTATATGCAATTTTCATCAGTTTTTTAGTATTTTTATTATGCAGTAATGGAATTATTTCAATCATGACTGAGGGTGTGGGATCCTGCAAAGGTACTTTCATGAAAAATTAAGGTAAGATATATCATATCTGAATATTCTGTACTAGGTGGTTAATTTAATAGAATGTATATATAATAAAAATTATAAATATAGAAGTACAATTATAAATTAGCATAATTGTTCAGCTAGATACAACAATAGACATTGAGTAATTTGTTTATCTACTTTGAAAGTAGAACGTGTTAAGCAAATTTGATGAAGGAAAAAATTTACATGTGATTGATATTGGATAAAGTGGAAATTCCACTATGCTACTAAGAACTACAAAGACTAAGTGTTTTAGAATTAAATTTATCATGCCATTAATCTGTTTCTATAAATGTATATAATAAACATTATGACTTTTTTTTATGCAATTTATAAGGGATGCTAACTACATTGATCCTGGAATTGCACATTGGGAAAAAAAAGAGAAAGATCATCCTGAAAAAGAAGAAAAACAATCTGTGACTGCTGCACCTGAATCATTCGCTGATAATACCGCATCTGATCAGCCTGAATCATGTATGTTCCATAAATATACATTAGTAATAGAATATATTTTTTTAGTGCATAAGTTGTTTGTTTTATAAAAAGAGAACTTGCTGATACCCATTACCTACTGATTTTTTCTATATGGGGAGACAATTCTCATGCTGTTAACAAACAGCATGAGAATTGTCTCCCCATCTTTTTTACTCCAATCTATGCTTACTTTAATTGACTAACTGAACTAATGGTTAATCTGACAGAGATCTACAATTAATGTTCATTCCTTTATTATTTGTTTATAAAGCAATAATCAGTTGTGAACCGACAAATTTTAAAAAAAATTTTGACTCATAATTATAGTCAGACACACAGACTTAAAAACCTTGGTTATTGAATTTGTTTTATTTCACTTAATTTTCATGAAGTTGAATCTCTTTAGATGGAATTAAAGAACAATAACTAATATTTTTTGGGGGTGTAATGTAATATTTAATTTTATCTAAATATCAGTAAGATAAAATTATCAATTAACTAGTAAGGAAATGTGTTAAAACTTCTAAAATAGTTGATTTACTCTGCCTGTTTTTCTTGTTCCTTTAGTTGCTGTTATTTGTGTAAAGAGAAGGGCCATTTCTTTGAACAAGCTGTATGTGTTTAATTTGACTAATTTCCTGTTGTTCTATGTTATTGGGCATGTTTCCTGCAATCAATGTTTTTGCTTTCAAAATGTGACATCCTTAACATTCATATATCAATTTTTACAACAAATGTATGATGCAATTAAAAAATTATAATTATTAGTTTAACTTATTTCAATTCTTTGTGGTATAGCTCATTTAATTTGTTTCACTTTGTATCCTTCAGTATTTATTACATTATAGTACACAACTTATTTTCTTCTCTTTTTTTCTTTCCACGTCACTGTATTTTATATATATTCTTTTGTTTGTATTTTAGTAGATTAGTATTCTACTAACTGCAAAGTATTAAGCATAGGAATAACAATAATATCCCTAATGTTTTAGTGAACAAAAGATTGTGTCAGTTTGACTATAACCCAAAAAATGGAACTAGTAAGTTTGTGAAAATTTCTATAACAACATTATTTATGTAATTTATGACCTATTTTAATTAATATAATAACATATCATGCTTATGTATATCTGAAGTTGATGGAGAAATAATGCAACACTACTATTTGTTGTGATAAAAATAAAAAAATGCTGAACCAGAGTTTAATGAAAAAATATGTTTCTCAAATGAAGAATTTCCTCTCCAACTTTCAGTAAATTAGTTCTTTGTTTTAGGACAATTCTAGTTACACAATGTACTCATCCCTGAGTTACTAGGAGATGTTATTAAAAAAATTATTTAGCTGTTTGAACCTGTTTCTCCTAAGATGTCTATTGAAATATTTATGGTTTGAGATAAATAGATTTGTTAATGTTATATAATACTGAATGAAGTCATTTATACACTTAATTCACGCACATCTTGTTTATAAAAAAAAAAAGTTTAGAAATCTGGGAAAATGATGACCTACCTGCTGATATATTAACAGAAGATGTAGTTTTTATAAAGAAAACATGAATCCAGAATAAAATTTTGACTTGTTTTATTATAAAACATTTCATAACAAAACAAAAGAATCTTCACTACTTTTGATTTTTTCAAGTTCTGTCTTCCTCATGTCTATTACAAGCTATTAATAAACAAAAATAATTATCCACTGATGTAAATTCAAAACTCACATCTAGCTATTCAGAAAAAAGTAGTGCATGGACAAATATCCTTTGAGGTTAAACAGCATTTTTATTAATAATAGTATCTTAAGAATTGAGTAAAACAATGTTTCTCAAACTGTGGGGCACATCCCCCTAGGGGGGTGCAAGCATATTAGAAATAAAATACTATTAAAAAAATTATAATTTACTGAAAGGAAATCAAAACAAAATATATTCTGACATAATAAATAATGAAATACACATTTACACTGATATAATACACTTATAAATAGTTTTGTATCAGTACTGCACAAAGTATTTAATAATTAACTTATCAGTACTAAATTAAAAACAAGTTTAAAAATTATTAGCGACTCCCTTGGGCCTGTTCAAAGGAAAGTTTTTCGAAAGAAGGTTTAATATTAGAAATAGACTCTCTGAGTTCTTTTTCTATATTTAGTTGAGCTCTATATTTTAAAAGCAGCCACCACAGAAAATCTGGTTTCACAAAGGTAGGATGATGAAAATGTAATAGTATATGAAATGCTCTTGTTTTCAGTACAGAAAACTCATCATCCACCCCTGCCTAAAATTCAAAGAGTAATTTATTATTAAATTGTCTTTTGATTTTGCCACATGCCGTGAAGTCTATGAAGATTTCTTCTTTGGCAGTTGAGAGCCCTTTGGGAGTATTTTGAAATGGATCTCTAACCCGCTCATAACTTGCTACTAAGTTGTCATCAGCAAGAAAATACTTTTTAAAATTCTTTGCCAGCATGGCTATATGATTTTCAACGGTTACAAAAACAACTTTCACACGTCGCTCTTCAGCCTTGTAAGTTTTAACACATTCATCCACATTTGCATATTTTTAGGTTTTTTGCTTTTAATCCCTGTTCCACAATTCCAGTTATCTACAAAAAACATTAACTTTATCACCCATATCCAACACATGTGTATTTGCTCCTTGGAGTTGAAGATCCAAGTTATTTAATTTCTCGAGTGTCGACCAAGTAGCTCAATTTCATCACAAATAAACCATCTCGAAACTTCTTGGCTTTCACTTTCAGTCGGTTTTCCTCTTCTAGATAAATGGCAATTTCATCTCTTAATTCATAAACACATTGCAAAGATTTCCCGCATGATAACCATCTTGCCTCGCAATAAAATAGTAATGCTGAATGTACTGCACCTATATCTTTATAAAATGCAGAAAAGATTCTTGATTTTAGAGGTCTCATTTTTATATAATTTACTACAGTTACAACGATATTCAGACCAAGACTCATTTCTTTGGAAGCCAGAGCGTCTCTGTGGATCAAGCAGTGTGTCCAGACACACTGTGGAAATTTTCGTTTCACAAGTGCTTCTATACTTTGGAATCTTCCAAACATTGAATGAGCACCAACGGTGCGTATTCTGACGCAATTTTTCCTCTCCATGTTTGCCTTGTTTATAAAATCATTTAAGATAGCAAATAATGCGAGTGCTGTTGCTTTAAGTTATATTGGTTTGCAGAAAAGTAGTTCTACTACTGCTGACATTCCATTACAAAATCGAACAAAGGCAATGAAGTGAGCACATTTTTATTGCTATCTGGTGCCTCAAGCTGAATTGAAAACAATTTGTCACACAACGTCCCAAGAAACTGATGCTGTACATCTTCAACTACATCACCAATTTGACAGGCAACACTATCATTTGAGAGAGGTATGGACTGCAATTGTTTGGCAAAATAAGCTCTCCCCCAATGGTGTAATGGTTTTTACATCTGGCTATTTTATATGAAACTTTGTAAGAGGCAAGTAAAGCTCTTTCATTCACAGACAAAGTTTTTTTTTAAAAAATGATGTTTGCTTTTCATATGATTTTAATTCAAAGAATTTTCGGGGTTTGTTAACATACTCACTATGAAGTGTTTCAAATGTCGAGTTTATTAGGTTTCGTGCTGTCTGCTGCCAAAATTTTTGAACAAATGACATACAGGGGCCTTTCTTCTTCATTTACTAAAGTACTGGTAAACTCAAAATTTAGGAATTCTTTGAGAATATTTTCTTGATTTTATTTTCAAAACTACGCTTGCCTGTGCATTTGTTGATGCTTCACTATCGTCTAATGTTCACTTATGCCTACTTAGAAATTTATCCATGATTCTGTATAAATCTACTGCCGTGAATATTTAATACCATGAATTGCAGTTAATATGCAAATTACAACATACACATTCACGATAGATTCGATAGCAATAGAAGGATTGACTCGACTGAGACTGGCTGCAATTGAATGAGGTGCAGCATTTATACATGTTTGTGCAGACGTTCCAGAATGTTCGAGACAAATCAGAACTTATCACCAAGCTGTGAGAATGTCCAATATGGTGAACGTAAGACAGAGAGCAATGGAGAGGCATCGATTCTGGTTTTATCAATGCAGCAGATCAGTGTTGCCAAATATCAATAAATTTACTTATTCTTGGTAATTTACAAGTTTGTTATTAAGGTCGTAATATAGCTTTAGCATCAAAATACTTATTGTATACATTGTTATTGTAGGAGAGGGGGGTGCAATGAAAATGATGATTAAAAATTTGGTCGCAAATATTGAAAGGTTGAGAAATGCTGGAGTAAAATTTAAGTTGGTTAATGCAGTTTTTAATCAAAGATATGTTAATCTATATTGAAGTATGTCATGTCATTTAGTTCTGAATTTGTTAAAAATATTGTGAAGTTCAATAAGATTTCTAAAAAGAAAAAGCCTTTGATAAAAAATGGTATTGAAATGCATATTACTTCATTCAGGTCATAAGTAATGTGTCATAAATTATGTTTCTTCTATTTTTTTCCGCCATCTTCTACCAAAGGTCAACAGCCATCTGGACAATTAAAAGTGTTCATGGTGCTCTTAAAAATTCCTTTGATGCACAATGGAAAGTTCACTTAAATTCCTGTGTCATGACATCATTTCTCTCCCTACACCTTTCTACCTTTTATATTCATCTAAATTATTACTATATTTTCTAGATACTATACTATATTAGATAGTATACTGAACTAGATACTATATTTCCCCCTTAATATTGTCTTACATATTAAAATTTTCTTTACAGTTACCATAACTTCCTGTTCATTGTAAATCTGACCAGCCAAAAAATTGATTTACCCACTTCACCTATCTCAGCTATAAGCATTCTCTATTATGTCCACATTTTAAAAACTTCTACTTTTTAATACAATGTTATTAAAAAAAAAAATTAAAGTAATAATGACGGGATCCATACCATACAATAAAAGTTTATGATCATAAACTGTTTTCAGTGTTGTCTTCATTATTATTGAGTTGTGTATCAAAATATGTTGTAAGCTTTTATATAGTGTGTTTTTACAAATCACTCGCCTTCTTAATCACCCACTTTAACCTCATTGCCATATATCACCATAATAATAATAATACACATAGCATGGATCATAAATTTTAGGAACTAAGGTTTGGAGAAATTATGAAACTTCTGTCTGTACAAAATTTTTCTCAGACCCTCAGCACTTGGTCATCATTCAGTAAAGATTTCATTCGCTTTGACTTAATCTTGCAAGTTTCTCATCCTTAATTTAATATCTAGACCCACTCCTAACCTAGCTATTACTCATCTAATTTTCACCTTATACTTCACAAATTCATTTATGAATTATTTTATTACATCTTGCATTCCATGTGTTCAAAAAATGAATTGCAGATTTGATCTCAGAATCTACAGCTGGATTTAGCTTAAACATATTTAACCTGAGTAATAATAACAAAGCACAAACAAATTTCAGTGAAATAATTTAGCTCCCCATGAATATGTGTAAATATATATGTGAATATATCAAGATATATTCTCAAATGGAACTTGAACTTATTTTATTGGTCACCCTTATAATTATAAATTTGACACCATTTAATAGAAGAAAAGTTTATTCAAATCAGTCATTTAAAAATATATCATTTAAACCAGTAGATGCAATAAGTTTGTGTAAAATTTATGAGTTGTTGAGTCTGAAAGGATTATTTTGAAGAATTAGGCCCACTATATAGTTACTATTTAGTTAACATTAAAAAGGTTGTGAATTCACCAATTTTTTGGCTTTTCTCTTTTTTATTTAGGTGAAAGGAGAGAACGCAGAAGCAAACGAGAAACCCAAATGAGATTCATGAACGCAGATTATGACGGTAGGTTTGGGTTAGATGAAAGCGAGGAGGATGATGAAGAATACTTTGAAGAAGATGATGATTCTGAAGATGAATGGGTTGCCTGTCCATCAAAGCGAAAGAAAAAACAGCAAAATGTTAACAAAAGAATAAAAAAATTAAATTCATTGACTGAACAAATAAAATTTCAGCCAGAGCAACAATCTAATAATAACAATAGAAGAAATAATTCTGTTATGCCTCCTAATGAAATAAAAATAAAACAAGAAAATATTAAGACTGAAAAACAAGATTATATTAGAATAAAAAGTGAAGCGGATTTAAATTACGTGGAACCAGTGAACTTAAAACAGGAGCCACCATCATATCCTGTAATTAAACAGGAAGTGAATGTGCCATCACAGACTGTAGTCAGGACATTAGTTAAATTAACAACACCTGTAAATAAAGTGCCGATAAAAAAATCATTGTCACCGGAACCAGAAGTAATTTGTATAAGTGACGAGGATCCTGATTCACCACCTGATGTTAAACCAATAGTTGATGACCTGCGATCTATTAAAACTGTTGACTGTGTAGTTCCTTTGGTAGATCAAAGGATAGGACCTAGGCCACAATATCAGCAGGGTGGTGTTCAAAATCAATATGTTCCCCAATATCCTAGTAATAGTAATATGGGTGTAACCTACACCACTGCTAGAGATAGTAATCAGATGTACGTCAATAGTATGCCACATGTTTCTTCTTATATGCCTCAGGTAAGAGGAAGCCCTCAACAACAACAACAACAACAAGTGATTCCTCCAGTCAGATCACCCGCCCGACAGACAGTTATGTATCAACAGAGTATGACTTCACCTACACTAAAACAATCCCCTCAGTCTTTTATAAATAACTCAAAAAGTAATTTACCATCTAATTCATCTCCACAAGCTAGAAATAATCAGAATTTTTATATTAGTCCACAGAACAGTAAAACCATCTCACCCAATAGTAATCGATCATTTGTTAATAATTCTAGTCAACAGCAGTTAAATAAATCTCCTGTACCACAACAAAATTTTATTCGCAGTCCAACACCAGTTCAGCAACGTAGCCCTCGTGCAAGTGGTCCTGCCAGCATGCAAGCAATTCAATCACTTTTACCGCCATCACCTGGACGTGGTCGTCCAAGATTGCAACAGAATATTAGAATGCAGACACCTTCACCCAGAGGAAGTTCAGTTCGTTCCATGTCACCGCAACAGATCAGTAATAAAATCGGTTCTTCGCCTCAGTCTATACTAAGACAGCGATCACCACTAGTTACCCAACGGAATGTTACTCCACAGAGAACACCTGGTACGTCTTATAATTCTCCTTCAAACACTAGATTTCAAACTAATAAGGCCACTAATCAATCTCCAGCACCACAGGCAAAAAGAAATCTTAGTTTTAATTCACCAACAAGACCGGTTAGACAACAGCCTCCAGAACCTCCTTTACAAATAATTAATACTGGTAACATTATTAGTAAAAATGCTACTACAGTTGAAGGTAAATTATTAGTTGGATTAACTGATGATGGTAATTATGGTTATCATGTTGTTTTACCAGATGGAGGAAAAGTTACATTAACGAATTCACAACTTGCAGAGCTTAGAGCGAAAAATGGTGGCAGTTTACCACCAAAAGTTGGGGTACCTATGGTTCAAAGCTCGGATTAGTTAGAGTAAATTATGCTAATTTTTTAAATAAAGACATATTTTTTAAACTATGAAATACTATTTTGTTACATTGTATAGAGACTGAATTATTGAATTGCTTTTATTTCTTTTGTTAATTTTTTAGCTTATATATTTGTAAACTTGTATATTTTATAAATGACTTGTAAGATATAATTCATCAGTATGTTTGTGTACATATTTTAGAAACAAACCACATTAGAAGTCCTTTCATGTTGATGTCTTCATTTTCTCTTTATTAATATCATGAAATTACTGTTTTAATTCTACAAAATTAACTAACTTTGTAGTTAAGCTTAAGCGATTTTTCATAATTCTTGTAATTAGTGATTTCTTTTTTTTTTGTATACATCAAAAATTAAATTTTTTTTCATGCTATTGCATTAAAGTGTCATTTTTTTAAATTTATTTTATATATTAAATCTCTTATTACAGATGATTTATATAAAAAGAAATTTCACATGTACTGTGAGTTTGTTTTTTTTTTTAATTTTATCTATACTTTTTTTTATTTTGAATCATTGAAATAATTATTTGGAATTAGATTTTTTTGTTTTTATGTCAATTTTCTGAAAAGTTTCATTTATCTGAAGTACATTGATTATAAATTATGAAAATTCTTGTATAAAATCTTTGAAAAATATGAATATAACTTGTATAATCATACATACATGTGGATGACAACACTTTTTCAAATCTAATCAAATAGTTTTTAATTATAATAAATACTGGGGTCATCCAAGAAGTAAATACCTTTTGCTATAATAAATTTAAAACAATTTTTTTTTTAATTTTACATTTATCAATTTTTTTGTTGCTAGTTTTATCTGCCACTTTACAGTTTTTTGACTTCACATCACTTCCAAAATCACTGTTGTCTAGAAAACAAACTAAAAATCTCTGGAACAGGACTATATACCATGTGCTTAAATACTTCCCAGCCAAATTTTTGTGTTAATTGGGAAATTAACAGCCAAGTAAAAGGTAACCATTATCCTAAAATAATATAATCCTACTTACAGACTTCCAATTCTGCCTATTTTTGTATATATTTCCCAATGCAATTTGTGATTTCTCCCAATTTTTTTAAAATTACAAGAAATCTTTAGGGTAGTTTTTTAAATATCAATAAATAGTTGTTCTAATTTTTTAAATGTAAACTTTTATAACAAAATAGTTGTTCACAGGTTAGAAAATACTTTATCTGTATGTGAAATAAAGTAGTTTTCTTTTGCAGAGTAAAATGTATATAAAAAAAGAAACTTTATTGATTGTATTGTCAGTGATTCATTTTACAATCTTTCTTACTACAAGAGTGACACTAATAGTTTTATAATAAAGGATGGTGTTGTGAGCTGTTAATTGCTTATCATTATAGGAATTTAATTACGCTTTACAATTAGTATTTTTTCAGAAATTGTTCAGTTTTATTCTTTAATTTGCCTAAAGAATAAAACTGAATTTATTCTTTAGGCTGAATAACAATTATAATTACAAGTAATAACAAAATTACAATTTCATAGAAATTGCAATTTTTTACTCAAAATGTTGGCTATCCTTATTGCCTTTTGTTTCTCCATTTCATGTAAAGTAACACTCACAGTTGCAACATAAGTATTTAATATACCGGAGCATACAATCAAACAGAGTTAATATAAGTGATATAGGTTGTTGTAAACCTAAACAATTTTTTTTTTTTTTATTGTGTAGAAATTAGTAGTATAGTCAACCCTGCTGATCATTTAAAATATTTAGGATTAATTTGAAAATTTTAAATTGGTAAGCCTGCTTGAAAACAGATAACATTGTTCTGTTACACAATAGGCATAAGATCTAGTAAAAATTATTTTTGATTATTAATGCTTGCTTACTTTTTCTGTATCTCAGATTTTGCTTGTCTTTTTTCAGTTTTAAAGGAGTTCCTGTATGCCACTCCTCTGATTGGCTTTTATTTTCAGTAGTTTTATGACTGGTCCATGACACATTATCTGTAAAAACACAATTAATAAATTCAACACTTTACAGTAGTTGATGAACCCATCCATGCATACTGCTTTTTACAAGGTGCTTGCTGTCAATTTTGTGAGAGACCTAAAAATCAGAAAATTAACTATGTAATTCATCAGTCTTAAAGCATTTATCCTGACACGTTTTTTGTCAACTTTTTTGCTGTAATAAGAAGAAAAGATAAATGATTATCATCATGAAGAAACTACCTTCCTTTGTCGAGCCATTTTCTAACCAGTTTGTCAATAACCTTATCCCTGTATGCTTCTGTGATTTATGTATACAAATTTCTTGAGAGAAAGTACCACTTATGCATTTAAAAACCAGATCACATTCTGAACTTTATATCTGGTAATCTTCTGTTATTCTCACGCATTTTAAGTGCTCTAGGAAACAGTAATAGATATTTGATTTTGTGATACTTGGCACAAATTGAGCTTATACAAAAGGGAATCAATTGCATTCTTCCCAGGTCACCTGTGCACAAACATTATTTTACTTCGTGGATGGCCCTTGTAATCAATATAATAGTGTAATAATTTTTTACTGTTCTGTCAGCATTACTATGTGATTACATGGTTGCATGTTGTAAGGTCAAAATCACTCACTGCTCATTTCAGTTTATGACTTTAAATAAACTACACAATATGGATTTTTTATATTTTTTTTTTTAGATTCATCTGATTACATTTACATATTTCTTTATTTATCTAGTAGGATTAAAATATTGTTATATGTTATATGCATCAAAATAAGAAGAAAAAAGTACAATTCAGGAATAAAAAGTCACTGGTGAATAATTTGAAAATGTAGTTTATAAAAATTTATTTATATAATTTAATTTTTGTTTTATAAAATTTTGTATATTTAACTAAATATATATATATATATATATATATATATATATATATATATATATATTTTGTTCAGTTATAAAATAATAAGATAAATGTGACATCTAATAATTTATTTAAAAAGGTTAAAATTAAGATAAGCCTTCCTTTTATATTTGATGTTTATAAATTAAACAACAATAAAAAAATAATTGGCTATAATAAAACCAAAAACATATTAAAAATGAATATCTAAAACTACCTGGTAATTATTAAAAGTTGACTGAGAAAAACAACTACTGGCTAGAAAATTACTTAATTATTGTCTTATTTAGTCCAATTTGAAAAGGACCATTTTTTGAGATGACAGGCATTGACGGCTTTGGTAATTTTGCCCTATGAGAATGGATATTTGTAGCATATGAGAAATTTCATGACTAACTGGGATTTAAACCCAGAATCTGTGGATGAATGACTGAGGTGCTATCACTCTCGCCATGGAGATTAGCAAAAAATGACCTTGTCATTGTATTTAATTGTTTGGTTTTGATCTCAAAAGTACAAAGTTAATTATCAAAAAGTGTATCTTGAAGTCTTCTATATAAAAAAATTATATTATTTTTCTATATAGAATTTTGAGTTATCATTTTATAAATTGCTAACGAAAACTAAATTTTGATTGTTTGAGGAATTGCAGATTTGTTTGAACCAGATAAATTAGTATTGTAATTCAAGTGTACACTATATTCTTACATGAATTCTTTCTAAGAAAAATTTATGAAAATTAGCCAAAATTGTACAGATTGTGAAAAAGATATAAGAAACACAAAAATTAAAATTTTTGTTTATCTTGGAAAAGTAAGTAGAGTAGAATTTAAATTTATATATACTTAAAACCTTCCTAAAAACATACATAATAAATATGTTAAGAGTTAATGAAAATCAATCAACTGGTATCTGATATACATAGATGAACTCTGTGCAAACATAATACAAATTTTCAAGAGCTTGCAGCAAGTTAGAACAGAATATATGGAAGACAGAAGGGAGTGTTTTATTTCATTATAACATACGTTATAGACATAGTGTAACAGAATCAATAACCTATTAGGCATTATTAATACTTTTCTTTTTTTATGTATTTTGTCAGATTGTTAAAGTAAAAGGTTAAGCCAACAGAATCATTAATAAATGAACCATGCCTATTTTATTGGAATAGATTATAAATATTTGACAATCTTAGTCTGATTTTTTTTTTCTTTTCAACAGTGAAATGTAATCTGTTTAAAATTTATGTATTGTAGTTACTTTTTTAAAAATTTAACCCACTCATAAATTACTATACAGTTTTACCCCGTGCTTATTCTGAATATTTATTTTCAACCAGGTTATTCTCCATAGCATAGCAGCATGAAGAGTTTCTGATTTATTTCACAAAAAATTCAATTATCATTCTATTCATACCAAACAATTGAGAATCTCATTAATTAGTTAAAAAATAAAAAATTATGTAAATCAGTAGTGTGAATTTCTGACAGTATTCATTATGTCTATTTTAATACAGTGATGAATTTATGAACTTACTAGATCTGCTCGTTGACAATTGTCATCACCTCAGGGATTACGAATCAGTATTAACTTATATTTCTTCCAAGTCGTCATTAAATCAGCACTTAAATCTTATATTCTATAGATTTAGATTTGTAGTAGACTATAACAAACTGGTTCTAATTGGATATTAACAAAGAAGCACCAATGATGTCACATTTGCTGCTATAACAAATCGTTCACATTCAGTCATGTCACATTTCCTATTAACAAACACTCCTGGAATATTTTTTTCTTACCAGAATGTTGTATCATACTTGAAAAGCATCAGCAGGCTGAAACCTATTCAGCCCAAACTGTTCTAATCGCAAACATCTGGCATTAAAGAAGAAATGTTAAAATAACAGTCTTGGAAACATTGCAATTTTTGTTATAAAATAAATTTTTTTTAAGGTTAGTGCTAGAAGAAAAGTTAATTTTTTTAATAATATTTAGTTAATTTTGAAGCTTTTCTTAACAATAGGTATTTTGGTAACAGGTAAATAATGTTTTGATTAAATAGAAATAAAATATTCGACTATTGGTGTGAATTAACAATCAATTACATACTTAGACATAATCATGTAATAATAAAACGCACTTCTTTCCTGCCTTTTGGTAGGCTTCTTTTATTAAAGTCAATGTATGTAATGAATCCATCTCTTAATTAATAAATAGGTAATATTAACATTTATATAAATCTTTGCAATTTCTAAGATGTTTGCTTGCATATTATAAATAGCATACAATTCTTTTTTTTAATTTCATATGAAGATAAATACAAACTGAACATAAAAATTATATGTAAATGGTATTAAACAATATTTTTTTTTAAATTTGTATTATAGAATGCCAGAGTAACATGTATATGTATTGAATCATCTTTCGTATAAGTAATAATAAATACCATAGTTACTCTACAGCTTGGTTACTTATTCCCCTACTAAATTAGATGAACATAGAGAATATCTTAAAAAATTAATCATTTTGTCATTTCATTTACATTGACAACAGCATAGAGTATTTTTGTTGATTTTTATTGTGATAATTGTATTAATAATTTTCTGATCTTACTGGTTGAATTAGTCTGGTTGCACAATTATTATAATAATTGGGGAAAATTTTCTTTATTTTTTTCTGCATATTTTTTAATGTTGAGCTTGCATCTGGTTCAAAATTGTGAAATAATCCACAACTTGTGTATTGTTATTGCATTGCTTCTCATTTTCAAGTAATTGCAAGCCTTCATGTTGTACTAACTTCACATAGGTACTTCCATCCCAATTTTGGGCTTATTCCAGCCAGTGTCGTGGTGTTGAACTCTTACTAAATTTCTGCCAAGATTCTTATGTAACACAGTGGCAAAATATCTTGAACATTTTTTTTTTTTTATTGTGAAACAAATTATTTATCCAATAACAGTCAACTGCATAATAATAATAATTAAAAAATATATATATATATCTTTATATTTTTATAAAAGCTTAAACATTTTTAATATATAATACCAGGTGTAACAAAAAGTGGTAGTTTACTGGCTATTCTACATATCAAAATGAATAAAAAGTACTTTATAAAAATGTGGTAATTTCCCCATCATTTTACTTTCTTCACTATTTGTTAATTTTTAAAGGAAATTTAAATAGAATCAGATTAAGGAATCATTACAGTTTTTGGTTTATATATTTACATAAACTCTCTCTAATAAATAAAAAATTATTATGTGAACGTATCCACAAATTTCAAAATGGCAGCTGTGACAGTTTTTTAATCTTTTATGTACTGTAATCGTTAATTTAATCAAAACTTTTTTTATCAGTTAAAAATGTTTAATATTTTATTATAAACAAAATGACGCCTTATTTTTGAAAATTGGGCTACAAAGAGTTTTCTACATTTTTATTGTAGAAAATTAATGATAATTTTCAGTTTGATTTCATTTTACAGGAACATTTTTTGTTTATTTTAATATCTAAACTCTGAAAATGAATACATGTTCACTTTTTTGTATATCTGTATTCAAATGTAATTAATATTATTTTGTTGATCGATTATATATTTCCTAGTTTTATTTTTTTTATATTAATGAAATTTTTAGATTTTTAATAGAGTACTTGTTTACATGTATTATTTGTTGTTATAATATAGAATAGATTTATAAGTTTGTTTTTGTATGTGATCAAATGTGAAGTTTATAATTAGTAAATTAAGTTTATTTATATTAATATGTAATAGTATTTGTACGTTAGTAGTTCCTTTCTAGAAATATTTTTTACATAACCTATAATTTTTTTCTTGTTTTATCAGTTGCATAGTGGTTACTAAAATTTGTCATTTTCATATTTTAAAGCCAATTCTTAATAAAAAATGTTTTTACTCTTAATAAAGAATATTTTATCATTTAATAGTATAGATTGATTCATTAAATGCTTTTAAGAGTTAAAGGTTTTATTATTATAGCTCTTTATTACTATTTTTTTTTTTATTTCAGTTTCTGTTATTGAAATCACTGTAAAAAATATAATTTTGTTCCATTGCTCTCCCAGGTGGTAGAAAAAATATGCCATAACTTCATGGTAGAATACTGCCCTGTCATATGTTTCATCTAGAAGATTCTGGGTTCAAGACCCCATGAGGTTGACATACGCTACAAACATCATGCATCATATTTACACAGAAGCCTCAGGGTTTTTGGTGGTGAATTAATAAAAAAATCTCCTGAATCTCTCTACAAGCCATTATAGACAAGAATGATTTATGACTCCATGAAGTAGTAGTATTTCAGTTTTTATCCTTTGAAAGATTCATATAGAATATTTCTTTTCGACTACAAATCTCATACTTTATTCCTCCTTTTAGGTAGCTATCAAAAAGGGTATCTAGCTTCTAATATGAAATCTCTCCTGCTACAAATCTGCAAATCTCTCCCACAAAAAATTTGTAGGGTATATAAAACATTATGTAATCTGCAAATGAATATTTTCTATGGTGCATTTGTATCAATATTCTGTTTAATAATTATTAATAACTACTGTAATAATGTTTTCAATTGCTTAACATTAAAAAAATTAAGCTTTCAAAAATGTTTTTATTATATTTGATACAGCCAAACTAAGCAAAACTATCTCATCAAGTAGGTTATTGGTAGTAAAGAGGTTAAATAAATAAAGTTGCCTTTTTACCGATTTAATGAAGATAAGTATGGTATTAGTTTAAGTCGCATGGAGGGTAAAAATGAATTTTCTTTATGTTTTGAGGTAGGAGGTGTACCATTTCAGGTTTTCTTATATATATATATATATATATATATATATATATATATACACACAAGGGCTATTCAGAAAGTAAGGAACAATTTGGAATTTTAAAAAAACCAAGTACAAGAAAAACTTTTTATTGTATACATGTGAAAGAGGGACTAAAATACTACTTTTCAACATAATCACCATACAAATTCAGGCACGTATCATAGCGGTCGACAAGCTTTGAAATTCCTGTGTCATAGAATTCTGCCGCCTGTGATCTCAACCACTCAGTGACGCGTACTTGGTGCTCCATCTTGCACAAAATTTGTGGTAGCCTAGCTTCTGTGAAACAATTTCAAACAATAAAGTTTGTGAAACTTGTGGGAAACATAGAGAAAGCTCAGTTATTGTGAAACGGCGGTTTTCACGAATCTTTTCGGCAACTTTGGAGACCAGATCGTCAGTCACAATGCTCGGACGTCCACTCTTCTCTTTATCGTGAACGTTTGTTCGGCAATTTTTAAACTGAATGCACCACTTCCTAACAGAACTTTCACTTATTACGTTGGTCCCGTACACTTCACACAGTTCCCGATGAATTTCTATTGGTTTTAAGTTTTTTGCCAACAAAAAACGAATCAGACCGTACCTCACAACTGGCGGGATTTTCGATTGCAGCACACATTTCAAATTTGTATATAAAAAAAACGGGCAGTGCGGAGATGTTCCCGTTGTCACGGCTGGACACTGACTGAGGTGCCGAGCACGAGCACACCAATATATACGCGATTGGCGTGCGCCTGGCGGCGTCAGGTGGAAACGTTCCTTACTTTCTGAATAGCCCTCGTGTGTATATATATATATATATATATATATATATATATAGGCCTTTGTATAAAATTTTGTGGCTCAAAAATCTCCAAAACTACCAGATCAATTTCATTGAAATTTATGTATGCTGTAATAGTACATCTGAAGTTATGCATGAGAAAATTTTATGAAGATTGGTTGAGTCGTTCTTGAGTTACGCTCAATTTAAGATTAAAATGAAAATAGGTTATGTTAATTGTGTAATGGTGTATTTTTCTTATGTGCTTTGAAACTTATGCAGTAAATTGAAACTTTTTTTGATGTCTAACTATTTTTTATAAATCAAAGGTTTTTTTTTGTAAAATTTTAGATTAGAATGAACTTATACTTTTTCAAAAGGAAACAAAAAAATATACAAAAATATAAATAATGAAATGTCTGCCTTCTTGCAGAACTGTGCAAAAATTATTGTTAATAATGAAGAGTGTTTTTTTATTAATATTTCTAGCCTTTTAATTAAACTTTAAAAATATTATATTATCAAAGCATGAAAAAATTAACAAATAGCTCCAAAATTCTGATTAAATTGTTTGTAATTCCACAAGAATATGTTACAGTCAGGACTTTTGGGTGCATCATGGACCTAATGATGCTTTTACAGTACTTAATATGCATGTTAAATCAGTGTAGTAAATAAAACTTGACCATTAAAATAATATTGACAGTATTCTTTATTGTACTGCAATATATTTTGTATGTTTATGATTTCTATTTTCTAATTGGAAGTTTGTTAGTTATCATTAGTTATAAAGAGCACAAAAGTTTTGTTTAATTATAATAGCATGGGTTTTTATTCTTAAATTCAATGTAATTTTTATTAACAACTACCAGCAGAATAATATTTTTAAATCACATTTTGTGTAATATTTTATTAAAATGTTAATAAAAATATAAATGTTATTTATATTTTAATTCTTTTTTTTTTAATTATAATTATTCTTTATTTTATTTTTGGTTTTGTAAATAACATTAGATTGCTTAAAAGATATTTTGCAATTGTTAATAAGCAGAGGGAAAGAAAATTACTGATGCCAGAAAGTGACATTTGATGAAGAAGGGTACTTTTATTCCTAAAATCAAATGTGGTGGGGAAGTAGGAATACTGAATCACCAGTGACCAAACCTAGTTCTACCATTTAAAAAACCATTTTGTGAGATTGGTAGTTCACTATAATCTCAGTCTGCAAGAATCAAGAATTTTCACTTCTGTATCTCTGAACTTTCAGATGGATTTTGTTTTCAGGTTATTCCCTTTTACTTAGTCTAATTACTGTTCATTAGTTTATCTAACATTAGCCATCCTGGTTTTGCTGCATTTTAATTACTAAGTATCAAGTAAAGTGGGCTAATAAAAATTTTATTTTAATGAAATAAAATTCAATGATAATAGAATCCTTCCCAGGATTCTTGTATAAATTCAACTGCAAGAACTATAGTTTCTAACTGCTGGCTTTGAGTATACTTACTGGTAGGTATTTGAGTAAGTACTTCAGATAAAGTGTTAGGAAAATGCAAATATGTATACCTAATAGGTATCGTTACACAACCCACTGGATTGGTCTAGTGGTGAACGCGTCTTCCCAAATCAGCTGATTTGGAAGTCGTGAGTTCCAGCGTTCAAGTCCTGGTAAAGCCAGTTATTTTTACACTGATTTGAATACTAGATCGTGGATACTGGTGTTCTTTGGTGGTTGGGTTTCAATTAACCACACATCTCAGAAATGGTCGAACTGAGAATGTACAAGACTACACTTCATTTACACTCATACATATCATCCTCATTCATCCTCTGAAGTATTATCTAAACGATAGTTACCGGAGGCTAAACAGGAAAAAGAAAAAAGGTATCGTTACACATAAAGAATTGAAAGGATCTCAATGATAGATCACTTTACTCAATTTTTGTGTAGAGTCCATATTTTCTTTACAACTTATAATTTGATTTAGCTTAAAGCAAAAAAATAAGAAAATTAAAATTCATAGTAATCTTACTGTTTAATAATAAATAATAATACTCAAATAACCTTCCAGTATACACACTGCAGGGTCATTTAGGAACTCAGATTCTTGCAGTTGAATTTATACAAGAATCATGAAAATGACTATTGTCATTGAATTTTATTTCATTAAAATTAAATTTTTATCAGCCCACTTTACCTTGATATTTTTTAATCGTCGACACAAAGTGGCTGAAAACCATGTCTCCATAAATATTTAATTGAAATTAGTAAAAAATTATTTTGATGAAAGATAATTAAAAACCAACGGCTCTAATTTTTTAAGCAATACATCTATGAATGTGCACACTCACCATGGAACCAGGTTGCAACAGCCATTTGTTAAAGACAGTTATGATTTACTATGGATCTGGTCTAGAATTCTCACATTAGCAAAAGTAAATTATTCCTACCAACTAATTTTGAGGAAAGGACAGAAGATAAAGATGGCCTAAAGAAAAAGTCTTGAAAATAAGTGTTTCTTGCTGTCTTATTTTTCTTCAACATGTCTGGATTGATGCTTAAACCCTGGGTAGTTTTTTTACATTTGATAGATCACTTTACGGAATCTTTATGTAGAGTACATCTCTTAACAAAATTATATTTTGATTTGGCTTAAAGCAAAAGATAAAAAAATTAAAATTCATCGTAATCTTAGTGTATATATAACCTTTTTGTTGATTTCAGTAGTATACTTATGCCTACTTACTGTCCTGGAGAGTTCAAAAGATATCTGTGATGTCAGAAACCCATTAAGGAATAGTTTTTCTTAGATGATGGAAAAGCAGTTTCTTCTAAATTTGTTATCAGTGATTCATAAAAGAATTTATGAACTCTTACCTGCTGAATACACTTTGTATCGTGAAAAACTTGATGAGATTTTTTAGTCTTCATTTTCATTAAAAACTTAGTATAATTGTGATTAAAAACCTTATTACTTGTATTCAGTCTGTAGTGCCCTTCACAACAAACTGTTTTTTGTGTTTTTTTACATCCAAACAATAATCACATTAATTGTTAATTTTATAAAACTGTTATATTGTTAAAGGGATTGAAAAATGAAACAGATATTTTATTCTGGGAACAACTTTGAAGTCATACAATCTACAATGTTGGTTAAAGAATGACTTCCAATTTATGGAACTATTTTGTGAGTTTAAAAAAACATGTTAAAATTTACTGAACAGTTACCTTGTGTAATCATTTTCCAGTTAGCACCTGCTAAGTATACGCTACTGTATGAATATTTTAATTACATGTATAAGATTGTGTTTAAAATCTTAATTATATTATTTGTGAAGGAAGAGTTTTTTTATTGAAAAACAGTAATGAGTGTGAATATGCTGTAATTTATATTTAAATTAATGTTATCATGATTTAATTTCTATTGAAATGGGTTATTGTATCTAAAACCATAAATATGTATTTCTGTTTTTAATATTGTAAATTAATTATTTTACCCCTTTTTTTTAATAGTTTAACATAATTATGAATAGTACACAGTTGTACAAAAAAGAACATTTTAGTTTTAAACCTATTTTAACTCTGACTTACTATAATGAATTCCAAATAAAATGAAAGAATAATTCTTAGAGTTTTTCCCTACACTTTTTCAAGGCACCTTATGTCACACAGCACACATTAGACCAGTAGGAGAGATGTCATCCCTACTTAAACCACCATGTCTGGAATAATGAAAGTGACAGCTGCTTTAATCCTGTCCCTCAAATCAGGGAGATCAGTAGGTAGCAGAGGCACATACACAAAATCCTTTGTAAAATCTCAAAGGAAAAAATCATCAACTTGACTAGTGCCACTGTCAAGCAGAAAGAATCAGTTTACATTCATGCGCACAAGTAAAACTCTTTTTTTCTCTTCAATTCTATTACTAAATCAATACTATACACTTATCCAAAAGATATAACAAACTAGCTGGCCCGTCTAGCCAGAACATGGACTCTCAGGGTTCAGGCAAACCCCAGAGGCCACAGAGCTCATCATTCCTGTGTTGCCCGGGGAACTGGCACTCTGGACACCTGCAGAACTCACTTTGGTCACTATTCCTGTCTACCCAGGGGACTTTCCCCCTGGACCTGTGCACTATTCATTATCTTCATGGTTGTGAGACTAATACTGATAAATAACAATTAGGAGTATTCAGGCTGTGTCCTGAAAAAGAAACTAAATTACAAAAGACAGATTAATAGTAAGTAACTAAGTACACACACCTTTGACAACGAAAAATTCATATCTTATTTCTTTGCCATGGTGGCAGAAATATAATAATGAAGTAAAAGGATTATTTTTTTTCCTTAATGAATATTTTTAATTCATAACTTCACCCTCCTTGGTGGGTGAAGAAATAATGAATATTTTTAATATCTTAATTTTCAGGGAGGTAGGGCCTCAGTCTATGGCTTAAAACCTTCCCTGGAATAACATATACACTGCAAATTTCAAAGCAATCAGTTGGTTGGTTATTGCATGATGTGAAAACAAAACAGGCAAACTATATATATATACGTACGTATATCTATTGAAAAATATCTTGGGAAAGACTCGCTATAAAAAAGGAGCATGTGAATTTAGCAGCCCAAATGAGAAATGTAAATGTGTAAATTTATACATTAAACTTACACATTGTAAATGTGTAAATTTATTATTTACACATTTTAATAAACAATTTTTCATCATAATATAGCCTATGACACTCCAGATTACATAATGAACCTACTGTTAAAATTTGGTAGTGATTAGTTTAGCAGTTCTTGAGATGTTTGCTAACATACAAACAAACGATTCCTTTTTATTACATAAAACTTTGATGTTCTTTTATGTAACATCAATATTTAAAAAATTTGTCAGTTTTGCAGGTTTTTTAATTGAAGTAAGAACTAATATTTCAAAACTCATTATTATATCTAATGGTTATTTTAAGGATAGAATGATTTAAGCTGAAATATAATTAATTTTTGCTGAAACTAATTTTTACTGTTTTAAAATAAGCTGATAATATAGTTGTAATACTTTCCTGGAATTGATGGGATAACACTTTCCATTATTCTTATGTAATTGAAAAATAATGATACATAAAAAAAGTTACCTAAGATTTTTTTTGGTGATGGGGTAATTTATGATGAAATTTTGTTGTAAAATTAATATATATTTAAATAAACCAAAAAATTGGTGTAGTTTTCTGTCCCCTACCTCCAAAATAACCTTTCAAGAAAATATTTTGATTTTTTTACATTTACTTTATTAAATGGAAAAAAAATTACACTATAAAATATACAACCAAAAAAAGTTACTTACGATTTCTTTTTTGGTGGTAGCGGGTGAATTATGATAAATTTTATTGTTTATGATTATTAAAACAAAAAAGTTTAAAAAAATTCAAAAAATCAATATTTCTAAACTTTGATTGGCTTCCCCACACCCAAAGTATTTTTTCTGGAATCACTACCATTACAACTATGCCTAGGAAGACAAAAAATGCACAGTAAATAAATGGATAGATTTTTTCAATTTTTGAAGAAGGGGATATTTGGAGTAAAATTTTTTTTTTAAATGGTAAGATAAGCATGCACACATGTACTGAGCTTAATATAAAGTGGGGTTTGTCTTAAAAACTTTGAAAAAATTGACCCCAAAGTTTTACCAACAAATTGCCCTGCAAACACGAGTCTATACAAAATGTCATCAAAATCAGTTTATCCAGCCAAAAGTTATTAAACTTACACACATACATATGTCTAAACATCACCCTCCACTTTTTGTTTTTTGGGGCGTTTGCAGAGGCATTGGTTATACCCGTACTGAAACCTGGTAAGGATAAATCAGTCTGGCAAGTATCATTCTATTTCTTTGACTTCCTAAGGTTATGGAACTAACGGTAAACCATCTAATGGTAGTTTGATAGAAACTCCCTGATGCTCCAGAACAATGCGGTTTCCGCCAGGGCAGATCATCTATTGATCACGTAGCTGCCATTCAAAACACCAGCACCTGGTGGCTATATTTTTTGACTTGCAAAAAGTGTACAACACCGCATGGAAGAGAGGAATCCAAAATACACGTAATGAATGGAGTGTACAAGGTATTCTCCTCGCATTTATCAGGGGTTTCCTCAGTAATCGGAACTTCTGAGTTTGAGTTGGAACAGCAGTATCTGAAAGTTTCACACTAGAAAATGGAGTTCCTCAGGGAGGTATCTTTAGTATTACTTTGTTTGCCATAGCCATAAATAGTATAAAGAACTCTGCAAAAACTGGTTATGTGTTCTTTATTTATAGATGATTTTTCAATTCATGTAGAACATTAGCTACAGATGAGACGCTGCTACAGAACATAATAACCTGCTTAGAATCATGGTGTAACTCTACTGGAATCACATCTTCCCCGGGGAAAAACTAAGTACATTGCTTTCCCCTGTTGAGGGAACATGTTGACCCTCAATTTTCATAGTGAACCAGTTGAAACATGCACATGGGTTAGATTTCTCAGTATATCGTTTGACCAATGACTAAAATGGGTTTACACATTTATATGTTTATCAACGGCATATGCCAATTTACAAAATATACAATGCAACAATAATAGTAAAAGCAAATGCACAACAAAACAAGGATGAGATAAAGTTAATAAATCAGAAAAAAAAATTTACAAAGAAAACAGGGCATAGTAACACATTACAAGGATTTAAATGGTTTTTTAGGTGATAGACTATCATAAAAGTCTTCAACCAAGTTGCCAAGCTTGCGAAGTCTTGGAATAGTACTATGTAGCTCGTAACTGGTAGAACATATACGACGGCTGAACAGCTTAAGTAGTTTAGGACACTCTATCAACAAGAACTTTACAGAGAAATATAACATCATGCAGCCATCGTCTCCTAAGCAATGGTTTCAACCCCAAGACTCTTTACGATATTCAGTGGCACAGATCAGCAATCAAAACCAAACTGACCCCAACTACATGAAAAAATCTACTCTGGATGTGTCCAAGCTGATAAGATGACCAAACTCCAGAACTGATCTGACAACAGCAGCATAAACAATCCTCATAGCCTCCACATTCAGATCCATTTTGGACGTTCTGATGAGAAGACCCAGAGCTCAAGCAGCCTTGCTAGTAATAATATCGATGTGATCTACAGGGTTGAGATTGTGCAAAAGAGTAATCCCCAAGTCATGGATGGATGACTCACACCTTAGTGTAAATCAATTGAGTGTGTAGTCAAATAGAAGAGCGATAAAAAGTGACCACAATGTACTTGCCAACATTAACCCTCATGTAAGTTAGTACACACCATTCATCAATTTTAGTAAGACACTGCTTGAGCCAATGGCAATCGTCCACAAAGGAGTCAGAAGTGTAGATCTTGATGTCATCGGCAAACAACAGGCACTCAACATTGATGCGATCCACAATATCATTCAAAAAGATGGTAAATAAGAAGGGTCCCATGTGAGAGCCTGAGGAACTCTGACTGTTGCAACAAAAATATGTGAAGAAGCACCAAGAAATTTAACAATCAGTGTTCAGTCAGCAAGATAGGAGTGAAACTACCAAAGAAGACTGTCAAAAATGCCATAAGCCTTTAATTTAGCAAGATGTGCATGGCTGTCTTTGTCAAATGCCTTAGAGAAGTAAACACTATCAACCTGCTTACCTTCTATGAAAAGGAATGGATGTAATGTTCATAAAGAATAAGGTTAGTAGTGATGGATCTACCACAAGTGAAACCATACTGTTCTTGCTTCATGATACTGTCACAATCAAGCAACAGGGACTCAAAAACTTTACCCAAGGCTGGCTGGATGACAATAGGTCAGTAGTTCCGTACATCAGAAGATTTATGAAGAGGAACTGCATAACTGGCCCTGAGTCTGTGAGGGAAGATTCCAAGTTCTAAAAGTTTATTAAAAACTATTGCGAATTGAAGTGCAAGTAGCTTACTGCAGTGCTTCAGAACCAGTGGAGGTATTTCATCAGGTTCCATGCCCATATAATGATCAAGGGAGGACAGTTTACACTCATCAGTCTCGCCCAGCAGATTTAAGATCTGCTGGGTGAGACTGATGTTGAGAGATATAAATCTCTCTAGAGAGATTTAAGAAGATTCAAAAAGGTAATGAGGAATGGGAGCTTCATTCAAAGTATACACAGAGGAGAAATGGTTGGAAAAAAGATTGCAGATTCCAGCAGGGAAAGACTGGAGGCTGTTGTTGAGGTAATAATTTGTAGTAGAACTTGAGGAATCTTTATTGCTATTAAAAAAACTCCAAAAATATCTGATGTTCAGAGGGATAGTGTCATTAATATGGAAGAAGTAATCAGCATAAGACTTAGAGCTCAGCTCCCTGCACAGTGATTGCAGCCAATGAGATTCAAAGAAAACATTAGGATGAGGTTTTAAACTTCTTATGGACGACTTTCTTCATAACTACCAAATGTCTAAGTTCAGCAGAGAATCAGCAAGGAAATTGTGGTTTCTGGTTTTTTTCATATTAGTGTACTCAAGTACAGTGCTGCGTAAAATGTCCATTAAGCAATTGAAATATTCCAAAGCATTATGTATATGGAACAAGACAGGCCCAAGCTGATAACGCAGTGTGCTGAAAATCTTGTCTACATAACAATGGCCAAAAAAATGTACAACAAGCTGAACATTAGGCTGTGGTTTAGAGAGCAAAAGGTCACAGTAGATCACAGGGTGGCCAGTTTGTTCATGAAGAACAGAATCCAGAGTAGGTAAATCTCAAAGAGAGGACTTAAATACCAAATCAAAGGTAACATTACATGCTTTATTAATTTGAGATAATTCAAAAGTAGAAGCCATATCTATAATGACCCATGATCTACCACTCATAAGAGTAAGTGTAGGTGCAGTCCAATTAACTTCGGGTAGATTGAAATTGCCGATATTAAGTACAGAACTAAGGCTGAGACAAGTAGACATTACATCAGCAGCAGCACCACAAAACCTATCATATATATCAGCTGGTTGTAGAGGTGGTATATATGTGCCACAAATTAAAATAAGAGAGGAGTTGGTAACAACTGATGCAAACACAGATTCAATATCAAGAGCAGAAGTTTTAATAACTTGAGCATTTAACATAGATAATGTGGCGTTGAGTACTTCGTCACCACTACTCTTAGAACTAGAGTTTAGAGATCTGTCTTCCCTAAAGATATCAAAACCAGTGGGACCCAACTCTGAATCATTTATATTGTGAGTTAAATTTGTCTCTACTAGAACTAATATGTCACACACGCAAAGATGGCTTTTTGAAGTTCTTTGATACGAAGTCCATTGATATTCTAGTATTAATCATGTAGATTGCAGTATCCGAGAGTAAATCGTTTTATGAAAGTTTCTTGACAATTTTAGGCACTACATTCACAAATCTGATGGAGAGATCACTCTCCCTATTATCAAATCTCTGCCACAAAGAAGATCGTAAATCTTTCAGGCGCTTTCTCTCGGCAAGATCTCTTGAAAAGGTATCATTGCTGAGTAAGGGATCTATTCAGGATAGTTAGATCGTAATTCTTAGAAAATTCCATGACAAGGAACTTATCAATATTTTGGAAACTATTTCTGTGCTACTAATTATTTTTGGTTATTTGATAGCTTGAGTAGCCTAGGCTATCTGGACCATAAATTATTTGGTGGTTTTTTTATTGAATTTTCCTCTTTTGGTTGGTTTTCTTTGGTATAGTG
Organism: Lycorma delicatula; assembly: GCF_047948215.1. Classification (NCBI taxonomy): domain Eukaryota; kingdom Metazoa; phylum Arthropoda; class Insecta; order Hemiptera; family Fulgoridae; genus Lycorma; species Lycorma delicatula. The sequence continues at coordinate 87,859,639 of NC_134462.1, forward strand.
TTTTGTTAGGAGTTTAGTTTTTTATTAGTGTTGTTTATTGCTTATCAATTTAAAATTAGTGTAATTTTACATATAGTTGTTTATCAATCAAGAGAGAGTGTAATCTGTTTACGTTGGCAACAGACACATTGCCTCATTGTGATTGGTCATGTCTTGTGGCGGCCATATTGCCTTGTCTCGAATGGTTCGTTGTTGTTTACATCGTGCTCTGATTGAACGGTCTTGTTTGCAGGTTATAAACAATTCATACGTTTTTTCAGTGTTTGTTTATTTCGTTTATTAGGTGATCAGTTGATTATATTTTTGGTAAGGAGAAGCAGAGTAAGCCCAGGCGAGGTAAACAACCCACTCCTGCTAGTGAAGTATTGGCTGGATACAGATAGATGACTTGTCCATCTCTTCAGGGGAGGACGAGCCGACGGCTAGAAAGGCGGGTGTTTCTACCCGGGCTAAAAGAATTATCTTGTATGCGAATTTAGTAGGGTTATTGGATGTGATGGTAGTTTAGCTCCGCTCTTGAGGGAATTCAATGAACAATGACTCACTGATGCAATTTTTAGACCATCCCAAATGTGGTTCAATTGGTTCTCGAAAAATGACTATCTCTAGATTGAGAGGTTTTAAATCAATTTTCACTGCCCTAGCTGAAGGATATGAGATCTTAGTTGCTAGGCCTGCAGAAGTGAGGAAGGTGGTGGTTAAAGAAAAGGTTTATATTCCTGTGCTTATGCCTCAGCATAAGCCTTACTCTGAGACCAGTCTGACCCGTAAGTAACTTGAAATTGTTTTCGTCAGTTTAAAAGAGGGGGTAACAGCTAACATGAGTAAGAAGATGAAGGATGAATTTTAGGTCGTCCTTCGTCAAAGGAGGTCGACCATGAAAATTCTTAATATACGTGAAATGAAAATGGGTTTAGTTGTCGTTGCTGACGACAAGAAGACTATCAAAGTTATCTCAGACTCCCTCGAAGTCGGTAAATCTGACGTGAAAGTCGACCCCAAAAGGAGGAGATGTCCGAGGGTTATAGTTTATGACATAGATTGATGTTTATCTGAGGAGGAGTTGACTCTCACACGAGAGCAAAATACTCAGATGACAGAGGCGGACTTCAAGTCCAGTTGTAGATTGCTATTTAAAACGGATTGGCGCAAGGCGAAGTCCTACCATGGTGTGTTTGAGGTGAGTCCTGATCTCTGGAAACGCCTTGTTGTGGAAGGCAGATTGTTTGTTGACTTTTCTTCATGTAAGTTCAAGAATTACTTAGATGTCCAGTATTGTTTCAAGTGCTGCCAGTATGGACAAAGAGCAAAGTTCTGTAAACAACTGACGGCAGTGTGTGCACACACATAGATGTTTAGGGCACAAGCATAGAAAGGACATTTTCTGTTTGCTCCCTCGACCCAGCATGGCGTAATATAAGGTATATCTGAAATCTTTCGCAGACTACTTAACGATGAGTGTGGTATCGACCAGTGCAGCAAAATATGTCTTAGGAATTTCCCTGGACATTTCTGGTGCTTTTAATAACTTATGATGGCCTTCTGTCTTTACCAGTTGCAGAAAAGAGGATGTACTGAGAGCAAATTGCAGTTATCGCGATGTGTTGCTCTGCGATGGCAACCATGGTTGCAATTCACAGTCATAAGGTTGTTCCTAAGGCCGTGTGTTGAGTCCTCTGTTTGGGTGGTCGAGTTTGATTCTCTTATGCGGCTAAGATTGCCCAGCGGGTGTCGCGTGGTGGCTTATGCCGACAACAAGCTTCTCCTGATCGAAGGACACTCGCAGAGGGAATTGGAACTCAGAGCTACTCGTGCATGCAGGATACCAGAGCTGTAAGGTCATCAACACAAGATGACGTTCAGCCCGGAAAAGACCACGATGATACACCTTAATGGCTGTTTGGCCGTGGGGCAGTAAGCCCGAGTCTCGATTGCAGACAAATGTATGTTGAGACTCAGAAGTACCTCGGAGTGTTTCTCGATGAGAAGTTGTAATTCAAGAAACACCTTCAGCACGTCGCTGGGAAGGCATGTAGTGCTTTTTTAGTATTCGACATGTGGTCAATCCTGATTGAGGTCTTAATTTTAGGACCATGAGTATCCTGTACAAAGGAGTGTGCGAGGCTACAATGCTATGTGCAGCACCTGTTTGGGTGAATAGGCTGAAATTTAAAAGTTATCGGAACATTTTACTGAGAGCCCAATGACTTATGTTGCTGATGGTAATGGGTGGTTACCGAACGATTTCACAAGAGGCGATCTTGGTGATTGCAGGTGTGAAGACAATCGACATTCTTGTGACAGAGAGGCAGGAACGATGTGATGCTAGAAAGTTGGTTGAGTTGACTTCTGAAAAGATTTGGGAGATCAAGCAACTTGGAAATGAATTATGGGAAGCAAGATGGAATGAGATGGAAGACGGGTGGTATACGCATTATCTCTTCCCGGATATTAGATGCTTCTTGGGGATAATTTTCCTCCTCTATGAAACATGAGACCTTGCCGTTGGTGAAATATTCCAGAGGTAAACTAGTCCCCCGTTCGGATCTCCGGGTGGGGACTACTAAAGAAGGGGTCACCAGAAAATTAAAAAATAACATACTACGAGTCGGAGCGTGGAATGTTAGAAGTTTAAAAAAGGTTGGTAGGCTAGAAAATTTAAAAAGGGAAATGGATAGGATAAATGTGGATTAGTAGGAATTAGTGAGGTTCGGTGGGAAGAGGAAGGCGACTTTTGGTCAGGTGCTTTTAGAATAATTAACTCAGCTTCAAATAATGGGCAGGCAGGAGTAGGTTTCATAATGAACTAGAAGATAGGGCAGAGAGTAGAGTATTTCAAAACGCATAGCGATAGAATCATTGTAATAAGGATAAAATCAAAACCTAACCCGACAACGATTGTTAACGTCTATATGCCTACAAGCGCCCATGATGATGATGAGGTAGAGTGTGTATACGAAGAGATTGATGAAGCAATTAAACACGTAAAAGGAGATGAAAATTTAATAATAGTTGGAGATTGGAATGCAAGCATTGGAAAAGGCAAGGAAGGAAATATAGTGGGTGAATACGAGCTGGGCAAAAGGAATGAAAGAGGGGACCGACTTATAGAGTTTTGCACGAAGTATAATTTAGTAATTGCCAACACCCAATCTAAAAATCATAATAGAAGAATATACACTTGAAAAACGCCAGGCGATACTGCAAGGTATCAGATAGATTATATCATGGTTAAGCAAAGATTTAGAAATCAACTCGTTGACTGCAAAACTTACCCTGGAGCAGACATTGATAGCGACCATAATTTGGTGATAATGAAATGTAGATTGGGGTTTAAAAACCTGAAGAAAAGGTGTCAGATGAATCTGTGGAATTTAGAGAAGCTTGAGGAAGAGGAGGTAAAGAAGATTTTTGAGGAGGACATCGCAAGAGGTCTCAGTAAAAAAGATAAGGTAGAAAATGTAGAAGAAGAATGGGAGAATTTTAAAAAGGAAATTCTTAAATCAGCAGAAGCAAACTTAGGCAGAATAAAGAGAACTGGTAGAAAACCTTGGGTTTCAGACGATATATTGCAGCTGATGGATGAACGTAGAAAATATAAGAATGCTAGTGATGAAGAAAGTAAAAGGAACTATCGGCAATTAAGAAATGCTATAAACAGGAAGTGCAAACTGGCGAAAGAAGAGTGGATTAAAGAAAAGTGTTCAAAAGTGGAAAGAGAAATGAACACTGGTACAATAGACAGAGCATACAGGAAAGTTAAGGAAAATTTTGGGGTACATAAATTAAAATCTAATAATGTGTTAAAGAAAGATGGTACACCAATATATAATACGAAAGGTAAAGTCGATAGATGGGTGGAATATATTGAAGAGTTATACGGAGGAAATGAATCAGAAAATGGTGTTATAGAGGAATAAGAGGAAGTTGAGGAGGATGAATGGGAGAAACAATACTGAGATCTGAATTTTAGAGAGCATTAAAAGATTTAAATGGCAGAAAGGCTCCTGGAATAGACGGAATACCTGTAGAATTACTGCGCAGTGCAGGTGAGGAAGCGATTGATAGATTATACAAACTGGTGTGCAATATTTATGAAAAAGGGGAATTTCCGTCAGACTTCAAAAAAAGTGTTATAGTCATGATACCAAAGAAAGCAGGGGCAGATAAATGTGAAGAATACAGAACAATTAGTTTAACTAGTCATGCATCAAAAATCTTAACTAGAATTCTGTACAGAAGAATTGAGAGGAGAGTGGAAGAAGTGTTAGGAGAAGACCAATTTGGTTTCAGGAAAAGTATAGGGACAAGGGAAGCAATTTTAGGCCTCAGATTAATAGTAGAAGGAAGATTAAAAAAAAACAAACCAACATACTTGGCGTTTATAGACCTAGAAAAGGCATTCGATAACGTAGACTGGAATAAAATGTTCAGTATTTTAAAAAAATTAGGGGCAAATACAGAGATAGAAGAACAATTGCTAACATGTACAGGAACCAAACAGCAACAGTAACAATTGAAGAACATAAGAAAGAAGCCGTAATAAGAAAGGGAGTCCGACAAGGATGTTCCCTATCTCCGTTACTTTTTAATCTTTACATGGAACTAGCAGTTAATGATGTTAAAGAACAATTTAGTTTCGGAGTAACAGTACAAGGTGAAAAGATAAAGATGCTACGATTTGTTGATGATATAGTAATTCTAGCCGAGAGTAAAAAGGATTTAGAAGAAACAATGAACGGCATAGATGAAGTCCTACGCATGAACTATCGCATGAAAATAAACAAGAACAAAACAAAAGTAATGAAATGTAGTAGAAATAACAAAGATGGACCACTGAATGTGAAAATAGGAGGAGAAAAGATTATGGAGGTAGAAGAATTTTGTTATTTGGGAAGTAGAATTACTAAAGATGGACGAAGCAGGAGCGATATAAAATGCCGAATAGCACAAGCTAAACGAGCCTTCAGTAAGAAATATATTTTCCGAGGCGATTCTGAAATATGTATCAATCGCTGAGGATTTTGAAGATGACCTCTGGTAAATCCCATCAGGGTTTTATTCTGCAATATTAAAAAATTTATTAAAATGTAAACATTTCTTTTTTCAATATTCTTCCTACAAAGGATACACCAAGTACTTTCTTTTTATTTTGTATCTATGTGTATTATGTAATTTTGATTATATGCATTTGTAATTTGATGTGAACAATTTGAAAAAAAAAAAATTGTATCTGGTGCGAGAAATTCATGAAAATATTTTTGCATGTATGGTAAAATAATGTAAGTGTCATCCTACTTTATTTATTGTTCTGTACTTAGGGTGATCAAATAAATATAATTTTGTTTATTAGTACAGAGTAATGTGATTCTTAAAAGCATTGATTCTAGAAAAATAAATATAAATGCCAACCAGGCAAAATTGTTATTTAAATTCTCAAGTTACTTATTAAACTTAATAATATAATACATTCAATAAACTTAAACAAAATGTTCCTTAAATTAAATTTAACAGCTAATTATGCTAAAATCAATAAAAAAAATTCCCAGTTTAATAAATGTATAAGAAAAACAAAATAATTTGCTAAAAAGTTTAGAATAAAACAAGAAATCAAACATGTACGAGGGTTATTTTTTTTAAGGTCCGATCGGTCGCGAAATAAAAACCTGCGCAAAAATCGGATGAACCTTTGCGCATATGTGTTGCGCAGTATCTCAAGTATGGCCTTCAATCACGCCGCGTCACGTCGTTTAGTTATGAACACGCAGCTAGCACGTAAACACGTCTACAACAATAGCATCTCCCGCCAAGTGTGAAGTGCGTGTGGTAATTCGATTTCTTCAGGCTGATCGGTGTAATGCAGCTGAAATTCATCAACGAATAAGTAATGTGTACGGTGACACTTCAATGAGTGACAGCAAAGTGCGACAATGATGCGGGAACTTTAAAGCAGGACGTACAGATGTTCATGATGCAGTCGGTCAGAGAAGGAAGCGAGTGTCAACCGATGACCTCGTTGAGCGAGTGGATGAGGCAATTCGAAAAAATTGTCATCATTTCCTGAAATTTCAAGGTCAGCTCTCTACACCATTGTGAGTGAGAGACTTCAGTACCGCAAACTGTGTGTGAGATGGGTTCCCAAGATGCTGTCCGACCATCACAAAACAATGAGAATGGACGCCTCCCTAACGTTTCTCCAGCGCTACCACAATGAAGGAGAAGATTTTTTGAACAAAATTGTCACAGGGGACGAGACGTGGATCCATTTCGAAACTGAAGAAACAAAAGAATAATCCAAACAGTGGATGCATTCTCATTCTCCCAGTAAACCAAAGAAGTTCAAGCGAACCTTCTCCAACAGAAAGTGTATTGCTGCTGTGTTCTGGGACCGGAATGGAGTTGTTCTCTTGGTGGAATTCATGGAACGTGGCACGACCTTCACAGCAGCCTCATACTGCGTGACATCAACATCTACGAAGGGCAGTTCAGAATAAGCGGAGAGGAATGTTGTCATTAGCCATTGTCTTTCTCTATGACAATTCTCGGCCTCACACTGCAGCTGTAACAAAGAAGCTCCTGCAGCGTTTTCGTTGGGAAGTGTTTGATCACCCACCATACAGCCCGGACTCGACTCCATCCGATTTTCACCTCTTTGCTCGCATGAAACGCTGGCTAGGAGGACAACATTTTGGCACAGATATCGAGCTGCAGGGTAGAAACATGGCTGAAAACACAGGCGGCTCCGTTCTATGACGAGAGTATTGGAAAGTTGGTACCACGCTACGACAAATGTCTAAATCGGAGTCGCGATTATGTAGAGAAATAGCGTAATTATGTAAGTACTTGTTACAAATAAAAACTTTTTTATTTTCACTGTGGTTTTAATTTCGTGACTGATCGGACCTTGAAAAAATATAACCCTCGTACATTTGTAATAAATATAATAATAATAAAGGCTTGGGTTGTTATACAGTAGAGGGAGATTTGGTGGGGAATAGTGTTTATGAGAATTTGTTCGGAGACATGCTGGTGGATTCAGGTTCATTTACTGATACTTATTTTTATTTAATAAATGTTGTCCTTGATTATGAGGACCAGTTTGATTTGGATAATGCGTTTAAATTTAATCTGAAAAATAATGATAAGAATGATATTATTAAGAATATTTTAGTGAATTCTGAAATAAATATTAATAGAGTAAATCCTAATGATAAAGAAATTTATCATTAGTAATAAAATTCATGATATTAAATGTGAAAATTTAATCTGCAAACCTGTTTTTAATTATAAAAATTTAATTAATTTACAATCTGAAAAATAAATTAAATAATAATAATAATAGTGTTATTTTAAAATCAGATAAAATCAATATGCCTGTCATCATGTATTCTGAAAAATATAAAAATTTGATGAACAATATATATTAGAAAATAATTTCAAAGAAATAAATGACCCCACGAAAAAAATGTTTAATAATAACTAAAAGTTTAATAACAAAATACTGCAATATTTTTGATAATAATAATAATTTAATATATCACTCAAGATTATACCCTTTCGAATAAAGTGCACCTATATTAACTGGACTTCCAAAAATACATAAACCTGGAATACCTATGTGACCTTTAATTAATTTTACAACCGCCCCATCTTACATTATTTCCAAAATAATACATAAAATTCTTAGGATCAAAATGAATTTAGATTACAAATATAATATAAAGAATAGATCTGAGTTCGTAAATAAATTTAAAAAAACTTAAAAATTGGAAATAACACTGGAATGATTAGTTATGTACTCTAGCATATCCATAGATAAAACAATTAATATAATAAAAAATAAATTAATACACAATTACAAAGACCCGTATTTATTAATAATATTATTATTGTCATTAGAAATATATGCCAAAAAAGTTATTTTAAATTTGATGACAAATATTATACTTAGGAAAATACCTTACCGATGGGGTTTCCTTTGTCAGCCATCATGTATGAGATATATCTAAAAAAAATGTTGAAAATAAAATTGTTTATACCATTATTCATACTCGTGATATTTTTGTTATGAACTAGGTATGTTGATATTTTTGTGGTCTATAATCCCGTTAAATATAATGAACATCTAATGATTTTGAAAAGTTAAACTCATAATATAATGAGTTGAAATTTACTTTCGAAACTGATAAAAATTGGAGAATAAATTATTTAGATGTCAGTGTTGAAATTAATAATAAAAATAGTCGTTTTTTAATTTCAGTATATAAGAAATCCACATCCAACAAAACCAAATTACATATATATTCAAATCTTCTGTGGTCACACAAAATTAATACATGTATAAACATGGTTAATAGAGCAATTAATTATACAAAGTATTGTTACCACATATATGAGTAATTTAATATCAGCGGACAAACACGGTAGCAACTCAGATGTGAATTGGCGCACAGTATACGTACACGCTGATACAGCATCACTCCCGCCACGCGATGACCGCGCAGTTCTCCCACCATAGCGGCGCTGCGGCCGCACCGCTCTCAGGCTCCAATAAAAGAGCGTGCACGAGAGTTAATTTTCAATTCGTTCTTTCAGGAAGTGTAGTTTATAAGAAGTGATAACTTAAGTTTTAATTTTAATTTTTAATTCTTGGTTTTATTTTTTCCTTCATGGAAGGAAAAATAAGGCCAACCCCACCCCGTTCTCCCTCAACGGAATTGTCCGACGGCGGAGAGGAAAGCGGGGCAGGCGCTAGGGAGCGCCAGAAACGCCGCGACTCCGTGCCTCCTATGGAGACGGAGCCCGTAGCGGGCTGCAGCAAGGCTGCAGCCGTCACCCCGCAGGCTGATGATGGGGCCCCATCACAGCCTGCTACCGTCAGGCGGGAGAAAATCCCGCCGATAATGCTGGACTGCCCGAAGGAGTGGCCAGCATTATCCCGAGAGATTAAGGCTAGGATTGGGGGGCGCCTGGTTGCTAAAAGCACCGGGCTGTCCATCAGGCTGCAGCTGGGCAGCGAGGCCGATTACCGGGCGGTGCAGAGTTTCCTGCACTCGAAGGGAATCGCATTCCATTCCTTTCAGCTCCCGAAGGACAGGGAGCTGAAGGTTGTTATACGGGGGATCCCCTATGGGGCTACCCCGGAGGAGGTAAGGGAGGAACTGACCTCCCTTGGCTTTGAGGTGACTTCCGTAAAGAAGCTCCTTACAAGGGATGGTCGGGAAACCCCGACCTGCCTAGTGGCCCTGAAAAGGACCCCTAACTCCAGGACCATTTACGACCTAAGCGATATTTTTTATTGCAAGGTCGCAGTGACGGCTTTTGTGTCACGAGGGGGTGCCCCAGTGCCACAGATGCCAAAAATTTTGGCACTCGTCCAACTACTGCCAGAGGGCCCAGCAATGCGTGAAGTGTGGTGGAAACCACGACACTTCCGCCTGTGTCAAGCCGCGTGAGGAACCAGCCTCATGCGTCAACTGTAAGGGGCCACATCCGGCCAATTACAGGGGCTGCCCCTATTACAAGGAGCAGACAACAAAAGTCAAGGGACTTAAAAAGCCCGCGACTCTTGACGGCCGCAGCTGGGCCCGCGTTGCCGGTGGGGGAAAAACAGCCCCCAAACCGGAGGTGCCGGCACCTGTGGCCAAGGCGGAGGTGAAAAAAGGGGAGGTACCCTCCCCAACACCCGCCAAGCCAAAACCGGCGGCAACCACCAAGAAGGCGGGGAAACAAAAGGCTGCGCCAAAGCCGGCCCCGGCGAAGAAGGCCAAGCCTTCCTCGATGGGAAAGGCAAAGCCTGCTCCGGCTGGGAAGGCCAAGCAGGCTGTTAAAAACACCGCGGCCCCTGTGGCCCCGCGCCCCACCAAAAGGGCGGCCGCATCTAAAGGCGTCTCCAGCGGAAAACCAAAACTGGCCACCCCGTTGGAGAATACTGGCATGGATTTCCTGTCGCAAATGACAGTGAGGGATGTCCTGCCGGACATCATGATGGTTTTGCCGCGCCTGCTCCAGGCAAAATCTCTAAAGGACTGTATTCAGTCCTTAATAGAGTGCCTCATGGCTGTACTGTCCAGGTATGGTTAGGCCCAACCTCAGACTCTTGCTGTGGAACGCCAACTCAGTAGTAGGTCGGACGGAGGAACTATGCCGTCTGGCCGAGGATCTACTGATAGACGTGATACTGTTGTCTGAGACGTGTTTGAACCCAAGCAAACAACTGACCCTTCGGAACTATTTTACATATAGGACGGATAGGCCAGTACGACCCGGATGCCGCGCCTCTGGTGGAACTGCGGCTTTAGTCCATAGACGCCACATGCATATGCGCGTTGTTCTTCATACAAACGTGATGGAACAAACGTGTGTGCATGTGGAGCATCTAGGCACGGTGTATCGGCTGGTTTCGGCCTATAGCAAGCCAAACGATGCGGTAACCGGCGCAGATCTGGATGCCGTTCTGGAAAATTTGGATGGGCCCATGATACTCATGGGTGACCTCAATGCCAAACACGTGTCATGGAACAGCAATCTGACAAACCCGAATGGCAGATTGCTGTACGAAAGGGCGAGAGCCCGCCGCTTGGTCGTCGTAGGCCCTGAGGTGCCCACATACTTTCATCGTACAGGCAGATGTAGGCCTGACGTGCTGGATATCGCAGTCATGAAAGGGGGTACCCTCCCGTTCATGATTGAAACGATAGAAGACCTCAGCTCGGACCATTCCCCTGTCCTGTTGGAACTAGGACAGGCAGGGGGTGGCCGAGATCTTCCGCCTATACCCCGAAGGTCAGTCAACTGGAAAAGGTTCTACGAGACCCTCCAGCGGGAGTACAGGCCGGTAAATCCTGGGCTCCTGAACACCCCGGAGGTAATCGACGACACTGTCGGGCGCGTCACGTCGTCAATGACCGAGGCCCTGGCAGGCAGTTCATCGGCCAAAACTCGAGCAGTTGTTCGAAACGACCTCCCTCCTCATATCTCCGAAGCCATAACGGAGAAACGACGACTGAGGAGGAGATATCGAATCACCCTGTCCCCCGCTGATAAACGGGCCTTTTATGACCAAACGGACAGGGTGAAACAACTGCTGACAAGCCACTGAGAGGATTCGTGGAACGAATACCTCGCCTCGGTCTCTAACGACATCTCCTCGGTGTTCAGGTTGAACAGGAGACTGCGAGAAGGAAAGAAGCCTCGTCATCCGGTTGTGGGGCAGCGAGGTTTTCTTGCATACTCGGAGGCGGAGAGGGCCGAGGTTTTCGCCGATACCTTGGAGGAGCAATTCACTCCAAACCCCCCTCCCGACCCCGAACGACGAGCACACAACCGAGGTGGAATCCTTTCTCGTAGATTATTTCTCACAGATAGAGGGGGGGACGCCCCTCTATTGACCAAGTCACTGAAGCGGAAGTTTCCGCAGCCATTAAGGCCACAAGCCCCGACAAGGCCCCGGGTGTCGACGGGATCAGCGCCCGTGCATTCCGGAACATACCGGCCTCCGTGATTACAACAATTTCGGTGATATTCACGTCCATTTTGTACGTTGGATATTTCCCGAATTGTTGGAAAACGGCCAAAGTCGTATGTTTACCCAAACCGGGGAAAAGTTCACTTTTCCCACGGAATTATAGGCCAATCTCCCTGTTACCGGTATTGTCTAAGTTGTTCGAGAGAATTTTCCTCGAAAAACTGAGGCGATACTTGGAGGGAGAAGTGCGGCCCGAGCAATTTGGGTTCAGGGAGGGTCACTCAACTACCCTCCAACTGGTAAAAATAATAGATGACCTTGTCGGAGGCCTGAACAGGAAAGCGGTGACTGCAGCCGTTTTTCTGGATGTGGCCAAGGCCTTTGATAAAGTTTGGCGTAGCGGGCTGCTTTATAAACTAGCACGATCGGCGATTCTGTACCGCTATGTCAGACTGATGCGGTCATATTTGCTAGACCGACGTTTTGTCGTGCGCGTAGGGGAAACGATTTCCTCTAGCAGAGAAATAGCCGCTGGGGTTCCCCAAGGAGCAGGGCTTTCCCCGTTCTTGTACACTTTGAACGTGAACGATATGCCGCTGTCGGAAGGGGTCAAAACGGCCCTTTATGCAGACGACACGGCATATTTCTACGAATCCGCAAATGTGGATTACGCGGCACCAGAGGCTCCAAAGTCAGCTGGACTTAGTGGAACCGTGGCTCGATATGTGGAGATTCAGGGTCAACGGTGAAAAATCGGTGGCAGTGATGTTCACATACAAGACACAAAAACCGGCCAGACAGCTGGAAATCTCAGGGGAGAAAATCCCTTTTGAGATACGGTTAAGTACCTGGGGGTGGTGTTGGACAGGCGGCTTACCTTCGGCGAACATGTAAATTATGCGACCCGGAGGGCTAAGGCCGCCAGAGCCTCGCTATACCCAGTGCTGAACAGTGCCAGCCCATACCCACTGGCAACTAAGCTACTCATTTTTCGGCTGTACGTACTGCCGATTGTGACATATGCTTACCCGGCATGGGGGGCAGTGTTGAGCTCCTCGCTTCAAAAGAAGATCGAGGCCGTCCAAAACATCGCGTTGCGGACGATCTTTGGAGCTCCGTGGTTCGTCAGGAACGCCACTCTCCGATCTAATGCGAGATTTCAATCCGTGTCCGAGGTGGGGGTGGCGCAGGCGCGCAGATTGTTCGGGAGAGCGGCTGTGTCCGAGCACAGTCATCTTCGGGACATCTGCCGAGAGGACCCAACCCCGACAGTTGTAAGGAAGCGGCCTCACGCCGTACTGGACGAACCACCGTGATAGTGCGGTGCGGGAGCCGAGAATCGACAAACCAGGCTTAGGGGCCTCCATATCGCATGAGCCATAAACGGAATAGCGCGTCAGAGGCGTTTCCGGGGTCGGGAGTGCTTAATTTTCGCGAGTTATATAGTCTGAAGACGTCAAATACGGTAAGTCGTGCATAAAACAAAAACGCAATCCTCTTTTTTTTTCTTTTTTTTCCGCGTGTGTTTTGTTTTGTTTCTCTTGTTTCAGAAACGGGAGAAACGTGGATGTGGATCGACTCGTCGTGCCGTCTTGGGAAACGGCCTTCCTTCCTCTCATCCTGCCATTCCAAAATAAAATAAAAGTCAAATATTTTTTTTTTCTTCGTGTGTGTGTTCTGCTTCTTTTGTTGCAGATACCAACAGCCACCACAAAAACAAATGGTTTCTTCACTGCGGCCACGCGGTCCCCCCAACCCCTTCCCGGACACACGTGTGTCTGGAGATTAATAATTATGTGCAGCGAATAATTTCTGTTTACTTCTTCTAAGAAAATCGCCGCCCCAAAACCGCTATCGCGAATAGGTATCACCATTTTGTAAGTTCCCTATTACCTTTCCTTTCAAGAAAGAAGAAAGAGGGAACGAGCCCAGCAGCCATCAGCCCAGCAGTCACAAGCCCAGCAGTCACCTGCCCAGCAGCCTCCTGCCCAGCAGCCACTGACAGCACGGAAGAAGGAAGAAACCTGCACTTTCCCCCGTTCAGCCCTTCGGGGCCTCGGGAATTTCAAGGATAACGGTATGTAACTTCGGTTACTGCCAATTCTTGGAAAGTGCAGGCCAAAGAAGAATGAAGAGGTCTTCGGAAGAAGAAGAAGGAGAAGAAGAAGATGAAGAAGAAGGAAGACCCACTACTCGTCTCAACATCACGGACTGGAGTCCGGAACAGAGCCCAGCAGAGATGCGTCCTGAAGGGCAGCCATAGCAGAAGCGGATGAAGAGCTTCTATATAACCCTTCCTCTAAAAACTTACAATAAAAATTAACACAAATCAGCAATTGCAACTCCTCCGGAAAAGGGGACGCATTGCTCCCTCCATAAAGTTAGTGCCCTGTTGTGGCGTATTCCTGCTAGCCTATTAAGCGTTAGCACCGAAAGGACTTCAGTAGACGGTCTGAAGGGGAATCACGTCGGGAGGACAGGCTTCATAAGCCTAGCCTTCCGCGGTCGGCCCATAAAATGGGTTCGATAACGCTGGTTCAACAACGGATTAGAATGCAACTAAATCCACTAAAATAATAATACACAAAACTTGAAAAATTAGACCCGCGATATAAAATAACCCTTTTAAAAACACAAGCCCGATTAGAATCATCCAGCAGCAAGGGACTCTGTCCAGGTTCTGCGATAAGTAGGGAGTAATAAACTCCCGCCAACTTTGCATTCCATTCCATAATTTTCAATTCATCTTCGACCACCACCTGGAGAAGACCAAGAAAACGAAGAAGATGGAAGAAGACAGAAGAAGTTCCCTGGCCGCTTCAACGTGGGACCTCCCGGCGGATGCCAACATCCCCGCCGGAGCAGCAGGCCTGGCCGACCTGCCGAGGGAGCCGCTGGACGCAGACGCTACACCTTCCCGTTCCAACTCGCCGAGCTTCAATCGCCTTAGCCGGCGGACTCAGCGGCAGGAGCCGGCCGAGCGTGGGATCGCTCGGGGAGAACCGCCTCGCCCGCTCCGGCGAAGGACGACCGACACTGTGGGGCTCTGTTTGGCCAGTGTGGCTGACCCCAGTGGCATGCCAGTAGTGGCGTGTAGTGGGAACCAACTGCCGCTGAGGGGAAGCCCGGTCTGACTTCAATAGATGAGCCGCAACTCTCCGACTTTGCCGGAGACCAGCTTCCGGACTGAACAGCTCCTCTCAGAGTCAACACAAAAAACGGCCCTTTTCAGGGCCACCTCAAAGTTATGAATTACGAGCCGTCGAAGCCATTCAGTGATAATATAGTGGTTATAATGAATCTTTATTAGATAATATATACAAAAAACAAATGTCAAGAATTAACAATAATACATATAAATGTATTAACAGTAATACATTTATATGTATTACTGTTTATAGTATACATATAATACCAATAAATAACACAAAAAATTGGCAATGTATATTTAAAATATGTATACACTGATAACATTGTTGAAAATATAACAAAGGTTTATGATAAAAATTAATTTAAGCCTGCATACCAGACAAATAACCATATAATAAAACATTTAAAAAAACAATAAACATACTGATTCACATGGTTTGTACAATTTGAGTGGAATTTACAAAATAAAATGTAATCATTGTGGTCATATTTATATAGGAAAAACCATTAGATCTTTCAAAACTAAATTCTCTGAACATTTGAGATATTATAAAAATGAAAAACTGGGTTTCTCTAATCTTCCTGGCCATCTTATTAATAATACACATTCAATATCTGATATTCAAACAAATTTGGAATTAAAAAATATAATACAAAATATGAATACAAATAATAGGGGTTTAGACATTTTAGAAAGATTCTATATGTATAAATATAAAAGTAAATTTAATTTGATCAACCTTCAGGATATGAGGATGATACGATTATAAGCGCTGCAGTATATATTCTTCAGATATTGTTAATGCATAATTCTCTTTCAAGTCTGTATAGTAATGTAACATTGGCTAGCTAGACCACATGTATATTTATTAATCTACTTAAACTATTTATTTTTTTACTTTATTTTTCGTCAATTGACATCATATTTCTATATATGTAATTTTTAACTTTTAATGTTTAATTTTAATTTTAATTTCAATTTGTAACTTTTAATTTTTTAACTAATTATTGATTTTTATAACAAGTATTTAAAAAATCTAATAATTAAATTTTAACAAGGTTTTTTTTTGTAAAAAGTAAAAAAAAAAATTATTATTTTATAATATTTATGTGTAATATGTAATTTGATGTGAACAATTTGAAAAAAAAAATGTATTGCAACTGATGATGCGAGAAATTTGCGAAAATGTTTTAGCATATATGATAAAATAAGTTGTCATCCTACTTTTTTTATTGTTCTGTACTTAGGTTGATCAAATAAATATAATCTTCTATATTAGAACAGAGGAATATGATTCTTAAAAGAATTTATTTTAGAAATATATGTATATGTATTACATATACGAGTATGTATATGTAATGAACCTTAATCTACTGTTTTGCCACCATGTTCTTGACTGATTTATAATAATTATAAATTATTATTAAAAGTACTTAGAAGCAGGAATGTAGTACCACTATTTATAATTAAGAGGTGTGCCTTATAGTCTTGGCATAAAAGATGAAATTTTTTTTAAACTGGCTAGTTTACAAAAAAGAATGATTTTGTACCCATTGACATAAAAATTCTTTTAAATTAATTATGGTAACTTTTTTAGCAGTATGTTGCAATAAAGCCCTTGTACCATTGCTTGGTCCTATTATCAATATTTTTAAATTAGCTGTCGATTTTGTGAGGTGCTTAAAACTAGAAAATAAATTTTTTCATCAATTCTTTTAGAATTGTCTGTAAGTATTGCCCATTCAAACTTTAGAATACTTGGTTGATGCACAGGTTGGGGGACAGGTGACTACTAGCTTTTTGACATCCTGTCACAGTGCACTATCCTCTCCACTGAACTATTAATAGTGCCAACACAGACACTCTGGATACAATTCACCCACATTTATGCTTTCTTAATTTTAACAAGTATTACTAATGTTAAAAGCAAAAATATGTGTTGCCAGGAACAACAAACATATTCAGATTTTATCTAAATAGTATGAACTTTTAAAAGTGTTTTGAAATTTATCTAATTATTTAAATTGTAAAGAAATCATTAAAAAAAATTATTTCAGTTAATAAGAATACAAGTACATACAAACATTTTCTTCTTATTTTTATTTTGCATAGTCATAATTATATAACTTTTTAATCAAAACTTCATAAGCTGATATTAAACCCAACAGTGTATTTGAAATTTTGTTAACTAGCGATCATATTAATGATATAAAAGTTATAGTTTTGTATTTAGCTTAAGTTGATTTATTTGGTTAATGCAGGAATTAATATTTGGTATTCCAAATAACATTTATGGTAGAACCAGGACAATTGTGATCTCACTAATTCTGTCCATGCTGTCTCAACTTGATGTGAATACAATCTTGACATTTTATAAGGAAATTTTTCAGGGTCAGATGAACTTATTAATCTAAGCTTATATGTTCAGATTTAGAAATATTATTTAAAAACATTTTTGTCACCACCACCTCCTCCATAACTACAAAATAATTTTGATTCATCTAACTAAAAGAAAGATATTTTGGGAGAATGTTGTACTTCATAATAATGAGCCATGTTATTCACATTAAAAGAATCTAACATGTTCATTATTTCATATGCAATGTACATTTTTTCTTTCATGTACTTTTTGTAACGGTTCTTTGTAGTGGAAATAATAAGGAATAAATTTAGTTAAGACAATTTTATCAACTGTATACACTTTATTTGTTGTTAGAAGTAGTGATCGATAATTGTTGTTTGAAATATTAATAAAAGATACAGTACTTCTCTGTAACGCACATCCAAACGTAAACTTAGTGCAAAAGATAGTATAAAATTGTAAAATAAATATAAATCAATATCTAACCGAACTGTTGGAGGTTTTGGGTCAAAACTACCGTATTTAAAATTAAACATTCTACACCACGTAAAGTTTTTTTTTTAGACTGACAAATCTTATTAAATAAATAAACTATTTTTATGGCATATAATAAAAAAGTAGTTATTTTTTTAAATGAACGATTGATTCAATTATGAATTTATGCTTATATGCTGTGAAATTATTTGATTGTAGAATTATATTCTACTACCAGTTTCGCTGGTGTTCTGTATCAGTCTTATGTCTGCTACATTTTTGGCGCGAGTTTGATGTGTAGAGGCAGATCGTGCTTCATTTCAACAAAAGTAAATTTATTCTGAATTTTTATATTTGATATCGATTGTTGTTATTTTTTTAAACTACATGCTTTTCTTCTGAAATGAATTGTGGTGGACGACTAAAATTATTTGGACCTAGAGGCCCACCTCCACAACCTAGACCTATGTTAGAGGTTAGAATGCAATGTTATAATGTGAACGCTTGTGACATGTATGCTTTAAACAAGTTGTAGCATCAGACTAGGTTATTTTTTTTAATTCTTGTTAGTTAATGTTGGGTTAATGCTTAACATTAATAGCCGAAATTAAGAGTATTAATCGTTAACGTAACGTTTCTGATTATATTGTCTGTTATACAATAATGAACATAATTAATAATATGTGTTAAAAGTTTTATTAATTTTTTGTCATTAGTTTTTGTTCGGTCTCTGTATATACTAGTAACAACATAGTAGAGTTCAGTTGTTTGTAAAAATTTGTAATTTATAAGTGTGAATGTAATTTTGTTGTAGAATACTGTTGATATTTTATATTTCCTGTTGATGAGTTGTGCTATTTTTAAACTCCAGTTATTCGGACTTGAATGTATTTTACTCAAATAGTTTATGATTATAATAATACAAATAAGTTGCCTTTTTAAAATGAAGTATCACTGGGAAAGAAAAATCTATTAACATGAAATATAATATATATAAAATATTGCCTAAAAGGTTATGATAGTGTATTACATTTGACTTAATATTATTAACATGTTATTCTGTATTGGTCTGTTTTGTTAATCAGTTAAGTTAATTATTGTTTCCCAAGATTTATGAGTACCAATTTTAAGTCAGTTTAATAAAGTTATCCACTTTGTTAATGCAATATCTGCATAGATTACTATTAAAAGATAATTTATGATTCTGACAATATCTGTGCATTTCATTGTTTTCAATTTTTCTAGATCATGATCATAGCTATCTTGTGATCATTTATAATGCCACATCTTCATATAATGAAAATAGTAGAATTATTGTCAGATGTATGACTATTCAGCCTATGAAAGTGGCAGAGTACCTCAAAAAATATAAAATGAAATTATCATTGTTTAATCAGGTGTTCTGTATATAATAAAATCTTTGTATTTTAGTAGTTGTAATTTGGTTGTAAAATAATTCATTGCCTAAAATGAATGACAACTTCTCAGTGTAATTGATAATGCCTAATGGTGTAATGGCTTAAACCAAGTATTTTTTATATAATTGTGGATTATTCCTCATTTATTTAATTTCTATTGCTTAAGATTTAAATGTGATGTATAAATTATGAATAAATTAATCCAGTATTATGGTTCCATTGCAAGTGGACAGATCAGCACAGACCCTTGCCAGGTAAGCGCTGTAAAAAACAAACATGCTGTACTATCAGAGTGGTTCTAATTAAACCAGTCAGACCAGTTCAGATGTAATTACTCTTTTGACCATCTGTGAGCCATTAAACAAATTTTTTCATCAAACTGTTTGTTGTACTAACAGTATTGAGACATGAATAAAAGTTTATTAATTCAATTGTTTGAGAGATTGATGAGATCAAAGAGGTTTGCATACCATAACTGAGATGAAAAAATGAATGAATGTGGGCTCTAACTAAATTATTCAGCTAAATAAGTATTGTTGCTTATAAAATATATCCATTTATTTATATTAAAAATTAAACAAACTTTTTACAATTTAGAACTGAAAAAGTTAATACATTAATTATTTTTAGCTTTTGTTATCAATGTGGTATCCATTTGGTTGTACATAATTTTGTTATTTAACAGATGTAAATGTAAAATAAAATGAAATAGGGTGAAAAAAGTTTAATGATGACTATAACAGAAATTTAAATACAGTTGCCAGGAATATCAGAAAATAAAATTTATGCTACACCTTAATGACAAAAGATATACTTATATTACATAGTGAACAGTAGTTTTGTTATGAAAGACAGATCAAAGCACCTGTAATTAAGGAAAACTGATGTTCAAACATTTACTCGATGAATCAAGGAAATGGATAATACAAGTTACAAAATCTCATTAAAAGCTATAGGATAAATATGTTTTAATTCTTTTTTAATGTATTTCTATTATCAGATCAAACAAGTCAAGAGTGAATTTTATTTAACTCATTAAAATACGCTTTAAAAGAATCCTTGATTCTCAGCTTTAACTGTACTGCTATTGTTGGATATAGACATGTCCTCCTGTGGCCATTGACTCTGATGTTGTGAATAGAGTTCGAGCCCATTAATTGTATCATTAGAACATTCCTGGTCAGTTACTGTGTTGTGTGTTTACTAGCTCTTTTCAGCTTCCAACAGCCTTGCTTCAATAGTTTTATTCAAAATTCTCTATTTTGAGGTCAAATCAATTGTAAATTTATTTTTAAATGTTACCTCAAGGCAGCTAAGTTTTTCTGCATGCAGTACATTTTCTGAAGTCCGATTGTAGTTTTAATTCAGTTTCAGTAACCTGGAGAATGTAGTCAAATGTTTGAATGGCCATTCTGTAATAACACTATATTTTTCAGGGTATTCTTTTAATTGTAAGTACTAGTTGTTTTATTTGCTAGTGTTATAGTGCTGTCATAGAAAATGAATTTTCCTCTCTTTTGAGATTGCAATTAATTTTTCCATAAGTCATCTCACTCATCAAAAGAACTAGATAAGTTAACCGCATCCAACTTAAAGCAAACTATAATCTTATTCAACAGGATGCCAGTTGCTCCGAGGTTTTGTTCCACCTCCATCAGACATTCTCACAGCCAGCAGAATCTGGTCTGGTTTGTCCAGAGTAGGATTTCATTAACATGTATAAACCAGCTTGTTTCAATATTGTAATCAAAGAATGTTTTGGTAATATGTAAATGTTGTAAGTTTGCATTAATATAATTTTTTTAGGGTTTTCGTGTACCTACAGTGCCAGACTTATCCTTAATCAGTGAAAATAATGAAGATTGTATAGCGACTATTACTGGTTCTTCACTTCAGTCATCAAGAACCGCATCTGAAAATAAAATATCTGAAGCAATTTTAACATCAACTATTCCAGTGCAACAAGAAGAACAGAAAAAGAATGAAGATTCTTATCTTGGATGGCGCATGAAAAATGCAGATTTATTTAAGAAAACATTACTCGATCAAAATTCTAATCAATTTCAATCTGCTGCTACAGTTATCGATTCTAATATGACATCAAACAATAGTTGTTCGGCATTGTTAAATAGAATTACTGAAATATCAGAACGACTAGAAAAAGTTGACAGTAGTGACACTGATGAAACCCAGACTCATGCTAATTTTAATCATAACCATCAACCATTGCGTGATCATCAGCAGTTTGATAAATCTCATGAACCATGCAAAAATGAAGGATTTTTAAATAATAGTAACTTTGAGAAATTATATGATGATGAGAATTATAAACGTGTTACAGAATTATATAATCAAGTGTTTCCATCACAAAAGTTAAAGTGTTTACAATATGAAAGTAATTATGACATTAATCAGAAAGGTGTTGTAAATGATTGTAGTAAAATTGGTTGTAATGATCAGGTTATTAATAAAACAGTTAAACCTTATAATCCTTTAACTGAAAATTATTGTACTGATCCAATGAAGTGTAATTGTGTTAAACCTACAGGCTTAGGGATTCCCCAAAGAAGTGGTAATAAAATGTGTTACTCCTCAAACAAACAAAATTTGCCTCTTTATACACATGGTGATTTTATTGGCTGTTCATTTGGTGACAGTCATAGATCATGTAATTCACCGGTGATGAATTGTAAAAGTAGTAAACATGATTCTTCTCAAATAATAAACAAGGAATGTTTTAATGCTAGCTGTAGAGAAAGGAAACAAGATTTAATACCGGCAGGAAATGTTACAGCTTACAATAAAAGATGTATTACGTTTAATGATGATAGGCCAATATATGACTGTGTAGAAAATCCCGGGTTATTGTATAATGAAAAATATATAGAAAGCCATAATCAATCAACAAATTTAAAATTTAATAAAAATGACAAGTGTTGTCATCCATGTCATTTTAATGATAATTATTCTAATAACGTGGAAAGTTCAAAAGAAAAATCTCGGAATTTGTCTAAATTCAAAAATAAATGTCATTCATGTAACGATGATAAATCTGAAAGTAATTCTTCTTATGAAGAAGTTCCATCTTTTGAAACTACTGTACATAGTAAATATAAAAAAAAGAAGAAAAAAGTTACTGTAGATGAGTTATATAAAATTGTTAAATTACAAAATGAACAAATCAATTTATTACAAAAACAGATTGATAGATTATTAGAACAAAATTATAATATTAAAGAAAGATTATTAGAACAAAATTATAATATTAAAAAAAATGCTGAAAATAAACAAATAACTACACAAAGATCAGATGTGGAGTCGCCACCTAGTAAAAAATGTTCTTGCAAGATTGATAAAAGTAATGATAAAGAGGATAAATTTACAGCTCAAAAATTTGCATTTTCTGTTGTTCAAGAAAATTCAAAAATTGAACGGCAAGATATTTGTGATATTAAAAGTAATGCAAAAAATTGTACTAATGTTTCAATAGGTGTAATGACTAGTTTTGTTGAAATCACTCAGAAATTTCAAGGTATGACAATACCTCAACAGTTTAATGGTGTATATGATAGAAATCAAAATGTTGATGACCTCGATTTTGTTAATAATGCCAATGGGAATGATAGAGGAAGAAAAGATGTTTTCCAACAAAGAGGGAAGAAAATCACAGAAAATTCTACAAACAGGCAAGTATTATTTTTGGCAATTTTTTCTAACTCTAAATCCAGTTAAAAATGTTTATTAGATTTTACAATCCAAACGTTTTCTCCTCAACTTTTTTAATTGGTCTTTCTTGCATGAAGTTTTGCTTATTTGTAGGTAATTATATGAGTAGTTTATGACGAGATGAGTGAAAGAAAATTTCATTCTAGGTATTTAATCTGGAACCCAATATGTCAGTCAGTTGTACTAACCTGAGTTGCAAAAATGATTTGTGGAAAATTAATACTTTAAAAAAAAATAATTTTTAGCATTACTCTACTTCTGTAGTTGAGTCTTTTTTATATTACACTATGACAACTTAAATGAGAGCCGCTTCCATCCAGAGAATTACTATACTATCCGGAGAGTGATGATTTAGCTTTATTTTTATTCCAGAAATTTTGTTAATTTTAAATTTTTAAACTTCAAGTGAAAGTGCTGATAATTTACAAGTTGTTAAAAATTATAAATTTTCATATAGAGTTTAAAAATGAGTTGTTTATAATTTTTAATAAAGTTAAAATGTTGTTTTGTCATGCTATTCAGTGGATTTATAAGTTTTAAAATACACATTTATTACATAATAAAAAAGAAAACAAATAGATAATATAGATTATTTTAGAATAATTATGTTGATAACATTATACTCTTATGCAAAGACAGTGTTAACACCTTACATTTCTAATCATAAACTAATTCCACTCCAAGAAGTCGCTCACATATAAACATAATAATTGCTTAATTTCGTAGGTTTTATCATATTGTAAATATGTGATAAGTGGACTTTCAAAATAAGTAGAAATAATCTGTAATTATAATTTTAATGTTCATGTAATTGTTCCTGCAGAATATCTAAAATTGGTACGCCTTCTGTAACTTAAGTTTTCCTTTATTTGTTATTTTTTGCTATTAAACAAAATTATGAAACTTTTTCAGCTGTTTTTTAATTTTTCAGATTTGGACAGAATTCAAATTGTCCTGCAGTTGCTGAAGAATCATTTACATTAAATGAAGTAGATCTACCAGCTTTGCCTGTTTTAGTAAATGAACATGTACCATCACCTCAATGTTCAGTACATTTAGATATACAAGATTATGGTAGTACTACGACTTGTTCATCTTCATCTGATGGTAGTGATGATTATAGGTAAATTTTATGGATGATTTTAGCATACCTATTTATATTTTTATTGTTTTGTGTGTGTGTGTGTTTGTGTGTGTGTGTGTGTGTGTGCGCGTGCGCGTGCGCGTGGACGCGTGCATGTGTTCATAAAGAAGAACTGAAAGAGTAATCTCATCTGAACAATTTTTGTAATTTATATATATATTTTAAAAGCATGTATTAAAATAAAAATGAAAAGATGATAATTTGGAATTTACTGACTATTAACTAGAATTATGTAATTAGAAGAATGTTGAAAATTGGATGTGTTGATAAACTTTAAAATGAAGGGTTTTTAATAGAGAAGAGAAAAGGTGTATTCAGTAGCATATGTATATATTTTCAATTTGGATACCACCTTTTTATTGTACTCATATTCACAATATAAAAAAATTTGGACCTTCTTGTGTCGCCACAATTTTGAATAGAGAAATCCTCTATGTTTCATTTTGTAGCATGAGTAGTAACTAACAGGAAATAATAATCTATATAGAATAGCAATATTGTGATATAGCGATAAACGTAATAATTATTTGTTACTTACTAACAAATCTATATATATATATTACACTCATTGACTTTCTTTCTGTTTGCTGCTAGTTTGCTTTAGGTTCTACTATTTATATTGTTTCCGTGTATACATTTTTCATTGCAATAAAAAAACATTCAGTATGGAAAAAATGGTACTTACATATTAACGCCACCGCAGCTACAGCTTTATTTAAAAACAAATTAGTTAATCGGATTTCGGTGGAAAATGGGCCAAAACAGAATATAAGTGGTTATTTATATTTATTTATTTTATAAATATAATTTAACCAAACTTAACCTACGCTCGCTTCGCTCGACTAATTGACTATTACGAACCTTGACTAATTAACACCGTAATTTTTTGAGTATTTATTTAATAAATTCAGTAATTATTGCAATTATTTATTATTTAAATAATCAAATTTATTAAATAAATACTCAAAAAATTACGGTGTTAATTAGTCAAGGTTAGTGAGCAAAGCGAGCGTAGGTTAAGTTTGGTTAAATTATATTTATAAAATAAATATTTATTTATTTATGTTAAACTCTATATCGGCCCATTTTCCACCGAAATCCGATTGACTATTTTGTTTTTAGATAAAGCTGTAGCTGCGGTGGCGTTAATACGTAAGTACTGAAAAAATTAGATTTTCCGATGGTGATCAGACTATATGGTTTGCAATACACATAATTACTTTTACATAACACAATATTGTGGGGATGGGTTTTTTTTTAGAAAAGCCTGATCTTGTTCTCGGGATTATTTTTTTTTCTTACGGAAAACCACTGTATTGCTGCATTTATCAGTAATGTTCTGTTTCCTCCTTGAATAAAGATATCTGGCTTTTTTAAGGAATTGTAGCCAGTACTAGCATCCACTACCTGTAGGGGCTTTGGAGTGACCCTTTGGGTATATTAATCTAATTTATTGTGCCTCTGTGATGACTTGTACCTTTCTACACTAACCAAACCTTTTTCTTATTCATTCTTTATCTTCTGTTTTGGTGAGATATCTACTACATCTTCGTTAGGGATTTAGGACCTGTCAAATTATTACATTTTATGTTGTTTGTTTGGTGGGGATAGCTATACCTATGGACCAATTTGGAGGCCTGCTTCCTATCTGGTGGCAGTTTAAAAAGGTAAACTTGAGGGATAGTTACTTAGTTAATGGGTAAAATCAACTTCCTAATCCCTCACAGCATCTATACTTATAGAAAAAGTTGATATAATAACAATTCAGTAATAACGTTTGTGTATCTCTTTAGTCAGCTACAATTAGCTGCTCTGTAATGTTAGTTAAGAAATGTGTAATAAAAAAAGATTTCAGATGAAAATAGCCTGTTTTTTCTTCTTTGATACTGTGTATTAATAAAAAAAAACAGCAGATTTATATTGTTTAGACTATTATTATTATTAACATTTTATTTTTTACTTATATGTATTTTTCTTTAAAATATTACTTTTTGTGATTATACATTCAGGATTTTGATTAAAACTATTTTTGTCTTCTTTTTAGACTGAAATTTTTTTGAGTTACAGATTATATTGTAAATAGCAGTAAGCTCATTTTATAAAATGTTTGAACCCAATCTGTGAGTTCGTTCTAAATATTCTGGTATTTCTAATAAATAATCAGTTAATGTCTGACTGTTATAATCATCTCCAGGTTACCTATAGATTTCTTTTTACTCACTTATTAGTTAAATAATCTGTTACATTATTTTTTCTAACGCAAGTAAGAGTCATTTTAATTTATATTTTCAGTGATCATCATCATGAAAATAACACTCAAGAGAAAATTCAATCTGATGATAACAGAGTAGGATGGACATTGTATGATAATGTAGTGGTAATATTCTTTTAATTTTTATTAAATTTTTCTTTAAACAGTGATGTTTTTGTCTTAAAATTGTGATTTTTATAATTAATAGTTGTTTGTAAACTATTTAGTTATAACTTTTGTAATCATTTTAGATAAAATTAATTTAGTAACAACGTAATTTTAAATTTAAATAACAGTATTCTTATTTGTAGTGCAATTTGAAACTCTATAATCTATTTTATTTTTGTTCATTTATTGTTATTTTATATATGTATAACAATATATAGATTTTTTTTATATCAGGAACAAGTAAATAAAATATTACTCGGAAATGCATCAAAACAAGCAGCAACTGGTGGTATAACGCCTACAACTGATGATGTCCGTATGGCCACTTTACAACAATTGAAAAAACTTGGTGTTAGTTTTGTTGAGAATGATTCCTCTGCTGCTAAGAAGTAAGTAACTAAATGTGTGTTATTTTTTTATAAAAATTTGTCTACAATTTTATATAATTTCTTTCATTAATAAAATTTATGAAGCATGTTAGCAATTTGATTTTTTTAGTGGTCAGATTTGTTAAATTACTTTTTTCAAGAAACTACTAACTTTATAATAAAATTAAACACTGAACACACTTGTGTATAAACAAGTCTTACAGCAAGTAAGAATAGTCGTGGTTAGAAAGTATTGTATATGTATAGCTGAAGGTAAACACTTTTGTTTTTAATTCAGGAGTGACAAATTTATGTTGTGCATAGTCTAGATCATTGATTTCCAAAGTGGTCCAGGTGGACCCTCAGGTGTCCACAGGAGACTCGATGGGGTCTATGTTGGCGTGATAAAAAAATGGGGGTTCACAATTCGTAAGCGGGGGTCCACGAAAATTCATCTGGTTTCAATAATGAAGAACTAAAATGTTGGCTTGACTTTGCGTATCAATCTAGGCAGATAATGTTTTGAGAAGCTCAGCGACTGGTACTTGTAAAAACTTGCATATTCCATATTCAGTACAACGAACGTGTCAAGACTTGCAAAGCGCCACCACCATCCGCAATGCTTGTTCAGACATGCAAAGGGACGAAATACGACTTGTGGTGTGTGTGTGCTAGCAATCTTGCATGAACTTGTTTGATTCTTCACTAATATAAATACGATTGCCAAGGATAAACATTACTCATTTGTTTCCGGAATTTTGAAAAGAAAAGTAAAGTGAATAGATGTTAGCGTTTGTCAGTGTCGGAAAAAGTAGTAACTACTTACCTGCTTTTCTGTTATACTTACTTTTATTTTTATTTGACAATTTATTGTACATGTCAGTAAACAAAAAATGCACAAATTACAAAAAATACATAGGTACAAAAGGCGAGGCTTAGTCCTAAAAGAAATCTCTTCCTACCCAACTGCGATAAAGATATATTTATGTTGTAATAAGTGTATTTGTAATGTTTGCGTGTAGTAGGTACGTATTAAAAATTAAATACTGAACAGAGCCATTATTAGAGATTGTTTTTTTTATTTACCGGTAGGTAACTGATTCGAAACATGGCTGAATCTAAGAAGAAATGTCGACTGTACAGTGTTGATTATTTAAAATTTGGATTTCTTCCATCAAAGGCAGACAAGCGATTGCCTATATGCCTTTCGTACAGCTAAAGTTTGAGCAATGACTCTATGAAACCATCGAAGCTCGAAGATCATCTAAGAAGGTGTCATCCTGATGAAATAGGTAAAGATTTGAAATATTTTTAAACATTGAAGGAAAAATATGAAAAGAGACCTACCGTGCACAGTATGTTCACTTCAACGTCTGAAAGTAACGATGATGGCTTGTACAATATTTCATTACTTACAGCGAAATCTGGAAAACCGCACACCATTGGAGAACAATTAATTTTACCCGCTGTTGAAGAGGTTTTAAAAACTGTTCTGCACAAATCTCCATTTGACATACTCAAAAGAATTCTTTTGAGTAACAACACTACAAAGACGTATTGATGAAATGAGCTCTGATATTGAAAGTTTCTTGTGTAATTACCTGCAAACAACTCATTTTTCTATTCAACTGGGCGAGTCAACTTTACCTGGTAATGAAGCATTATTATTGGCATATGTTCGATTTGTTATGGATGAAGAAATTCATAAAGAGCTGCTATTCACGAAAACTTTGGAGACGGACACTAAAGGTGAATCAATATTTAATGTCCTGAGTGATTTCTTTAACGAAAAATCAATTCCATTCACAAACGTCATTTCGGTGGCAACAGATGGAGCTCCTGCCATGGTCGGGCGATATCGTGGGTTTATAAGCCATCTTAAAAGAATTATACCAGAGGTAACTGCAATTCACTGTGTCATCCACTGACAACACTTAGTAGCGAAAAATCTGAGTGATAGATTGCACCAATCGCTTCAACTTGTAATTAATGCTGTTAACAAGATAAGAAGCAATGCATTGAATACACGTTTATTTGCCCAATTGTGCGATGAAAATGATAAAGACTTACAAATGATAATTGCTCTTACATAATGAAGTACGCTGGTTGTCGAAAGGTGCATGTTTAACAAGATTTTACTCACTTTTTGAATCAGTTTTAGAGTTTCTGGAAGGTAAAGATTCAGATTTAAAAGAAAACCTGATCACTTTGAAAGCTGACATCGCGTATTTGACAGATTTGTTCAAAAACTTTAATGACATTAACTTACAATTACAAGGGGACAGTCTCAATTTAATAAAAACAAAGGGTGTAATTTCAGCTTTTCTTGGAAAATTGAAATTCATGAAGAAAAATATTAGTCGCACGTATTTTCACAGTTTTCAAACTAGTCACAGGTAGAATGCCTTGATGAGGATATTCAGACATACGTTCAACATTTAATTGCCCTGCATGATGACTTCAAAATCAGATTTGAAGATATTCTGACGATGGAAATACCACCATGGATCATAAATCCATTTGATGAAACGGAAGTGGAGATTGTGATATTACAAGAGGAGCTACTCGAGCTTAGCACTAATGAGGAGCTGAAGGTGAAATTTAAAAGAGAGTGTCAAACATTTTGGCTGCAGGCAGAAATACCAGAAAAATATCCTGGACTGTGGGGAATTGTTAGAAAACTTTTGATAGTGTTTCCCTTGTCATATCTTGTCGAAAAAAGTTTTAGTGTCGTTACAAACCTTTTATAAAAAAAAAAAAAAAAGGGTAGATTCAATATCACAGAACGGGGAGATTTGCGCTTATTCCTAACAAAACTGAACCCAAATATTGATAATTTGCTGTCAATCCATCAAGTACATCCCTCCCATTAAAATTGTAACTATTTTGTGATTGTCATTGTAGAAGTTACATTACATTATTAATGTTTAATTTTAATTATATTACGACAATTTTATTATATTACATTGCAATATGATAATAATAATAATTAATAGTGTAATGATTACATATTTGAATAAATGCAATACAAAAAAAATATACTATTTTTCTTTTGCTTTTTACCACTCTGAATGGGAAGTTTTCTAAATAAAATAAGTGAGAATTGATTGCTTTCTTGTGCTGTGAGTAGATGTCAAAAATCTAAAGTTGGATGGAAGCATTTTTTTTGATTGGCCAACTTTACTTTTTTGACATCCACTCACAGCACAGTCAATCAAAAATTAACCAATCAATTCTCACTTTTTTTTCGGAAGCTGTTAGTTCATGGAACTCAGCCGTAACGCAAATTTTCATAGTTAGATCTAATCTTCACATTTTCTGTCGACTGGAAATATGGCAGAAATGTAGCTGCAAGGGGTCCACCGGAACCAGCAAAATTTTGAAAGTGGTCTATGAGAAAAATAAGTTTGGGAACCTCTGGTCTAGATAAAATCATGTACTCTTTCAAGGAGATGTAACTGTTTTCTGGCTTACTTAGCTGTAGTAATCAATATAGTTCATAGAGGTTTATAATTTACGTATTGCTCTGTGCTTTGTGTAATGAAAACTCATATACACCTGAGTAAAGAAAGACAGCTAATCTTCACTATGAATTGAAGCCAAAGTACCATAATTTTATCATATCTGGGTTAAATTTTAAAGTAAGATGAATCCATTGATATCACTGGTCAGCAATGATTTTGTTATATGAGCAATGTATGCTGAATCTTATGTATTTTCGGGCACTGATTCCGAATGTGGAGTCAGAATTTCCTTTTGGCCTCAGATTTTTTTTTTAATTGCCTTTTCCTACTTTCCAGCAGGTACATGTGTATTTATAATGCAAGTGCCATATATTATTTATTTAATTTATTGCAGCAGTTACAAAGTATGATATATTTAATTTGATAAGTAGCTGTGAAAAGTAGGTATTATTGTTACTTGCACAGTAATTAAAATGATGCATAAATAGTTCATCTCTCTCATTAGTCACACATTGCGCAGCATATATGAATTTTGTTTGGGTGACTCATTGCTTGATGTAATATTGTAAACAATAAACAGTGTATCATGCTGGCTAAGAAAATATCTCAACTACATCAGTCAAGTGCGAGCTCTTGTGTTTATAACATTTAGTAGTGCAGCAATTACTTTTCTTACCAGTTTATAATTTTATTTTTCTATGTAAAGTCAATTTATATACTACGTTAATGTGTATATAAACTGTTTTGTAATACGTGTTTGTGAGTATATTGCAGAGAACTCTTTAATAAAACTCCCATGCCATTGCATTAACCATCCAGACAGTTTGTGCTACATTTGTGGTGAGGTAAGATTAAAACCTCAGAGGAGAAATACAACTCCACTGACAAAAAATTCATGGACCGTATTTTGGATGTAAAATAGATGATCAGGACAGTCCTGGATTCCTCATATTTGCTGGAATTCATGTGTAATGCTGTGGACTGAATAGATCTTGTCACATAATGTATGCGGTTCCAATGGTTTGGAGATAAATGATGGATCACTTTTCACAGACTGCTCTTTTTATTTAATGTAAGTATCAGGGATAAGACATACCGTTAAATATCCTGATATTCTCTCTGCTGTAAGACAAAACCACAGTTTCCAATTCCATATCACCAAAAGCATGAGAAGTAAATGAAGCTGTTAATGTTGAAGATTGTGCAGATACATCAGATGATGAACAAAGGAGAGAGAAAGAGAGAGAGAGACCCAGACTTTTTAGAAAATACAAATTCTGAATCACAGTTAATTAATCAGTCGGAATTACATTTGTGATCTAAATTTATCCAAGAATCAAGCAGAAATTCTCACATCATGACTGAAAGGATAGAATTTATACAAGACATTATTAAAATAAGTGCTCTCCATGATAGGCACTGTGAATTTGACTGTTTCTTCTTCCAGTACAAGAACTTAGTTCACTGTAATGATGTGTAGTCTTTACTAGAAGTTTTGGAACATATGCACCATATGTTCTTTTTATAATTCCTCAAAGTGTAATTTGAAAATTTTGGTAATAACATCCCATTAATAACTTTTTACATGGAATGCTTTTTTCTTACAAAAAAATAATCATTGCAAAAACCTATGCTTGATAGAAACCATTTACTTATTTGAAACAAGTGTCAAAAATATTATAAGATTCAAGTATTAACATTCTTGTAACAAACAAAAAACAAAATTTTGTTGTCCAATGTATTTGTGGATTGCATGAAATTTAAAATTTTTTAAAAATGTGAGTACCGACTAAATGTTTTTTTATACCTTTGTATTCTGAAAAATAATAATTTTTATTGTTTTTTATCATATTATCTCTGTGTAGGGTAACATTTGATCCTGTTAACAGCCCTGCAGTTGATAATTTTGGTGTCCAAGATCATTGTCAAGTTAGACACAATGGTGCGGGGACAAATCATATTAAGGATCCTACACAACTTAATTATCTTAGTGAGGAACAAATTCTTCAAGGTAAATTATTTACTTTTTTCGTAACATTAAGGTATAATATCAATAACCAAGAACAAAGATCTTAATATGCTTGAAAAAATGGAATTTAAATACACACAAAATTTGTTAAAAGTAATATATTAAAGTAACATAATACAGATTAAATATACTAAAGATGTTTTTAACATTTCAAGATGGATATTGTTAACTGGTAAAGCAGTTGATATTTGTGGTGTAGTGGTAGTGTCTCTGCCTTTCACCTGGGGATTCCAAGTTTGAATCCTAATCAGTATGGCATTTTTCAAAAGCTACAAAATCCATCATCATTTATCCTGGTAACTTTTATAGGCATCAGCCTGTTGTTGTTATATGTTAAAAAATAAATAGAGTAACTTTGAAAAAATCTTCTGGAAGTACAATTCCACTTATTTTGAATGTGAACAGTTTTAAAATAAAAGAAATAAATTAATTTTACCTCCTTTCATCTGGTTTATATATTCTACTCTTTATCTACCTTTTAAATATATTACTTGTTTTTTTAGCTGCAATGAATATAATGAATAAGAGGAAAGGTGCAGTTCAACCAGCTAGTGCTCATCCTCCTGTACCTCCAGCATATGGTCCTAATACTGATCTTTCATTTGCAACTATGCGATATTTGGAACGTTACCAGTTGTTACCGGGACAGAATAGTAGAGGTATTTAACATTTATTTCATTATAATTTTATAAACATAGTTAATTTATGATTTTTTAAAATTAGTAATATATTAGTAATAAAAAATAGTAATGAATTATTAAATATATTATTTAACGTCTCACTATGTTCATCACATCTTAAGACTTTTATATTTGCTTCTATCATTTAGTTTTCATTTGCTTTGTACCACTAATATTTTTCATTTTTACAAACTTGTTTTTTTTTTCATCTTCTCCAAAATCAGTTTTGGTCAGGTGTATGAGGTGTGTTCAAAAAGTAACAAGAATTTTTGTTTTGTAAAGGATTTTATTTATTTGTCTACATTAATGTTATCCCCTTCAAAATTGTCCCCATCAGATATTATAAACTTATGCCAGCGCTTTTTCCAATCCCCAAAACACTTCTGGAACTCGATCTTTGGAATAGTGTTTAGCTGTTTCAGCGATTCGCTTTTAATCTCGTCTATGCTTGTAAAACAACAGCCCTTTAAGGTTCTCTTTATTTTTGGGAATGGAAAAAGCATGGGGTCATGTCTGGCGAATATGGCGGCCGGGGTATCATTACAGTGTTGTTTTTGGCTAAAAATTGACAAACAATCAATGAAGTGTGAGCAGGTGCATTATCGTGGTACAAAAGCCATGAATTGTTTCCCCACAAATCGGGGCATTTTTTTCGATTGCTTCATGCAAACTGGGTTGAACTTGTAGGTAATACTCCTTATTGATTGTTTGACCTTGTGGCAAGAACTCATGATGGACTATGCCGTTAAAATCGAAGAACACAGTGAACATAACCTTCACATTCAGCCATACTTGTTGAGCTTTTTTCGGTTTTGGTGATCCAGAATGTCTCCACTGGGACGATTGAGCCTTAGTTTCAACATCATATTTGTAAACCCATGTTTCATCACCTGCTAATACATGTTTAAGTAGTTCTGTATAGTTGTTGACTTCATTTAGCGACTCCTGAGCAACTTCGATTCACCACTGTTTTTGTTCAAAATTCAACAATTTTGGAGCAAATTTTGCTGTCACGTTTCATACACACAACATCCAAAAAAATTTCATGGCATGAGTCAACTGATATCCCAGCATCATCAATGACTTCTCCGACTGTGATTTGGCAATCATTCATAATTATTTCTTTCACTTTTTCCATATTTTCATTGGTTGTTGATGTTTTGGGGCGTCCAGGGCGCTCGTCATCTTTAACGTCTTCACGACCTTCTTGGAAACGCTTATACTACTCTTAAACCCTTGCTTTACTCATAGCAGACTTACCAAAAAGTAATATTTAACATTTTTAAAACATTGCTACACTTTATTCAATTCTTATAGCAAAATTTAATACAAATTCTCTGTTACATTATTTATACAAATAAAAAATCGCCGATTGTATCAAAACTTGTGTAATCCTTTTGACATCTGACAACAGGCTGAACATCCAATATGGTTAAAAATGTACAGATACTTTTCAGACATTTTTACCAATACAACATCAAAAAAATCCCGAGAATCAGACTAATACAACCTGCAAAATTTCAAAATTCTCGTTACTTTTTGAACACACCTTGTATCTTTAATCTTTGTTTTTCTTTTGTCACTCTTACACTTGAAGTCAAACATCATTTCATGTTTTCTACTCTTCTCAATTTATCTTGTCCAATATCTTTTTTGTATACTTATTGATTTCTTACATTTTATTCCCTGAACTTTACTTTTGTTACTTTATCTCCTATAATTTTTTTTCAGGTAATTTACCAAGCAACTTTAATCTAGGTATTTCTATCTTTTCATTGACTGTGTGCATTTATACACACAGTCATTTGTGTAATGAAGAATAATACATGTACTTAATATACTACGTATAATACTTCTTTTGTATAATACACGAAGGAAGTCAGTGTACTATCTTTAAATACCAATGAATACCACAGATTTTTATTCTTTGAAAAACTGATTTTGTTTTGTTTTTTAATTGTTTATATAATTTTGAAGATGTATTTGACATCATATTATTTTCAGTGAAAGTCTTGATTCGTTTAATGAATTTATTCTCAGAACCTCTGAGATGTCTTACAGGTTACTTCTAAGACTTCTCCATTTTTGTGTAGTCTTTAAAGACTGGATCTTCTCTTGTGCCATGTAGCTCCTTTGATAATAGGAGTTGAACTTGATTGCATTACTTTCTACAGAGATCAGCAACAAAACAGCTGACCATGTAGAGCTTGAACAAATTAATCTTTGCATATGTGTTATAAAATGAACAAAATTGTATCCAGTCTTATAATCTGTATAAAAAAATTATTTTCACAATCATTTATAAATTTTTCTGTTAATTATAAGTTTAAAATTAAATGTAATTAATCTGTATCTGTCAATCTATAATTTCAAATGTATTGTGACTTTCCAAATGCATTGTATACTGTATTTTTATCATTTCTTTGTATAACATACTACACTTCTTGAGAATTTCACTGTATTCTACGCTATATTTTTACGTGGAATCCTTTTGTATGATTCTACATTGTCTACCAGGTGATCTATAAGCACGTCAAGAGTAGGCCCAGATATATATATATATATATATATATATATATATATATATTTTGCTTTATGCAATAATGGAATTATTTCAATCTTGACTAAGGGTGTGGGATCTCACGAAAGTACTTCATGAAAAATTAAGGTAAGACATGTCTTATCTCAGCATTCTGTACTAGGTGGTTTATTTGATAGAATTTAAATATATATATTTTAATATTAAAAAGTATTAGTCACTTTTCCTAAGTTATATGGAAATTATGCTTCCAAAAGATTTTGTAGGTAATTATGCTCAGCTTCTTTCTCTGTGAAATTACTCTACTTAAGGAAAATACGTTTCAAAAGCACAATTTTTGGATTATTTTAAGATGAGTTGTTAATCATTCTTAAAAAAAGAAATCATTAAATTATGTCATATGAATTTTGTAATTAATTAATTAGGATTCATCTGTATTTTTAAATTTAAGTGTTTCACTTAAATTTATTCTTTAAATATGCTTAAGATATTCTGCAATTTATTTTATTTCAGAAAGAGTTTATGAAAATAAACAACCCCAGACAACAAAATTTAAAAAGCATAAACATCATAAAACATCTCATTTAATGCACAGACAACAGTATAATGAAGGATTGCACCAGCAGCAGTACAATGAGCAAAGGCCTCAAAATTTTCTGTCTAATAAAATATTAGACATTACAGCTCTAAAACAGCAACCTAAACTTCTATAAAATTATTAAATGCTATTTTATTTATAATTTATTTTTTATGCTGTTAGAAATCACTTCTATATTTTATTTTTATCACATCACTTATTGGATTGATAATTTATTTTTAAAAAAATTGATTTTTTTTAATGAAATGCTTTGTGACAGTAATTGTGTTGTTTAACATTCTATAAATAATTAAAATATTTTAATTTATAAATGAATGTTTTATGAAACTATTTATTAATTGTATGACTTATGTTACTTAAATTTTTCATTATTTTTATTAGTCTTATTTTAAATTCACAACAACCTTCAATATATTTAATAAAATATGGACTGCAACAAATTTCTTGATTTTACTTATGTTTTGTGTTAATTTTCAATGGTTTTTTTTCTAAATTATTTGCATGAAAATAAAGTTCTTATTGTTAATGTCTTCAAAAATATATATTTACTAAAAAAAAGAAGAAAAACATTAGTTTAAAAAACATTTTATTGTACTGAATTTGACTTGTCAGTTTACATTGACATATATATATTGTGAAATAGTTATACGTACTTAATGTATATTTTATTTTTACTTGTAATTAAACTGTTTTTAATTATATAAGTGCTTAATTACTTTTTTTCATATGGAATATTTTTGAAGTAGCTGAATTCTCCTAAAAACCTTATTGTGATTAGAAGTAATGTTATTAAGAAAGATTATCACTTGACAATTTTGCATGTGCCTTGTTGTACATGTACAGTGTTTGTAAACACTTGAAAAAGAAAGATTTGTTTGACTTTTTGAATTAGAATTGTTTGACCTTTTTGATTGAAGCAATTTATTAGATGTGTTTTTAACAAAAAGAGTTCAATAATTAAAATATAAAGAAAAAAAATATAATTATTGTAAAGTAATTTTTTCATTATAAAAACTTGCAGCACATAAAGTGGTTTCTAATTTAAATGCACCACTAAGTAAGTTTATGGGGTATGGTTTAAATTTTATGAAATATTATTCAATTTATATTTTAGAAGAGGTTAGGATGCCTACGCTTATTGAATAGATTTTTCAGCCTTGGTTATTGTGTACCCATTGGACATGTATCAGTGCCTGCCTGTGGGTCAAGTCAACCAATGATTTGGCAGCTGTTCTTACCATATCTTGGAAGGATATAGTGGGTCATCAGTTTTTCACATCTTAGCATGGAAGTATGGTTGATCTTGTACCCACAAACCCAAAATGGGAAGGAAGGGATGAAGGAAAAGGGAAAGAGCTGTAAAAAAGAATAAATAATCTGTCTCACAAGGAACTGAGATATGTAAGAGAAACAGAGTTCTTAGAAAAAAGCAGCAAGGCTTCCTTAAGTAGCAACCTTGCTTGTAAACCCAACAAAGAATTGTACAATTTTTACTGAATTTATAAGTTTCTACTTTTGGATTAATAACAAAATGTGAGAAGTAACAAATTGTTAGGACTTGTCCTATTATACTATATGACTATATTAAAAAAAAAAAAAAAATTAAAAATATATATATATTTCTTCTATCCATGTGTATGTGACTGAACTCCTCCTTAATGGCTGGACTGATTTTGATAAAATTTTCTGTATGTGATTAAGTTAATTCAAGAATGGTTTAGATTCACAATTTGATCCGATAGAAAATGTTTGTTTTTTTTAAATTTATTTATGTATGTGTTGTTGTTGATCTTTGGATGGTTAAGGTTCACAATTGGATCCGGTAGGCAGTGCTGCGATCGCATTTTATTTTTTATTTTCGGCATATCAGTCAGACCTGGTAGTTGGTGGTGCTGTGATCGGATTGTGGGAAATTTTTTTATTTTGTTGCTTTTTCGGATATCAGTTACTTGTGTCTTTAAAATAACATTTTAAAGTGTAATTAAAAAATACACATTGTGCAAATTTGTAAGGTGGAGTATTGACGTGAGTATTTTACATAATTTTTCGTGAATTTTAATGATGTATACACGTGCATTCAATAACAATCAACTTAACCTACAAATTTAAATTGTCAGTTCTCATTTGATTCTATGCAACTTATGAAGTATTGAATGGCTCTTTGAAAATAAAAATGTAAGTTTGTAAAGTAAATTATAACATTTATATAAGTTACTTATAATAATTATAGTTTAAAGTATTTTTTTAAAATTGAAGTTATAATTTTTATAGCTGATTAATTTTATAAAAAATTTTCTAAAATTGTTTTTAATTTAAAATTATCTAAAATTTGGTAAAATAGATGTCAAAATAAAGAATGACAAAAATTATAAAAATTTATACTAAAATTTTAACTAGTTGCTTTTTTTTACAGCGCTTTATAATTTTTTTATTAACTGATTAATTAAGCTATCATATGATTACTAAACTTCAAAATTATTAATAAAAAAATAATGTAGGAGGTACTTTTTAGAATGATCATAGTGAAAATTAGCAGCAATGTAGATGAAAATTTATTAATTTTACGACACTTCAATTTTTTAATTACATTTTCATCAGACATCTCAATGTTTAGTGGAAATAAATATTAACCATACTACACATAATTAATCAATAAACCTATTACAATAATACAATACTCACAAACTGATATTAGTCATATTAATGAAATTTCATCCACATTCCTGCTAATTTCTGTGTTGTGTATTTATTACAGAACAATGTAACGTCAGGACAACGTCTGTTGGGTCCGCTCTAGTATATATATATATATATATATATATATATATATATAAAAGCTGACAACACAGTGGTAGGGACTTTCCCATCATGTGACTTTTTTCTGATACACGGTTCACATACACAACTTAGTTTAAAATATTTCATAGTTTATTTAAATATATTTTTTGTGCAGCTGTATGTCAGTGCCTATACTAGCACTCCTTGTAGTGACAGGGGATATTATTGACACAGTATACCCACTTAGCCAATAGTTCAGAGCATTTTTTGGGGTGGTGGTGTGATTTTGAAAAAAAAATTTTTTAATTGTTAAAAAATGTGCCTAAGAAAAGTAAGACTGTAATTAGGCGAAATCCTGGGATACTGAGGGTGAACCTGCTCTACAGCCTCACCCCTTGAACCTTTTAAGTTGAAAATTTAATGGCATCATACAGAAGTAATCTGACCATATTATCTGACCCCATATGCAGAAGTAATCTGACTAAGTGTAGCCAAAATCACTCCAGTAGTTCTGGAGATATAAGGTGTGAGACACCAATCACACACACATATTTATATATGCTGAAAATTTCCATCTGGTCTTTTGGGTTTCTAGGTGTTAAAACATAAGATCTAGTGAAAATCACATATATCCAAATTAGACTGATTACAGTATTTTCTCTTCTACTTCTAGAGTGCTAGACAAGAAAGTAATATATAATATGATATATATATATATATATCATCTTTTATCTTTATATATATCAATCAAAGACAAAGTAAAATGCTTCTTACCTTATGCTTATTGTTATTTCATAAAAGTGCTTTTGAGGGTTTTCCTCATCATCAGTTAATAAAATTTTTTATTTTTAAAAAATAACACAATAAACTTAAAACTCTGTAGAGTACAGTACAGTATGTGTGGCTAACCACAAATATTTTTATTTTTTTTATTTTTATGACAACAAATTTTAATGTTTTAAGCATAAGGTAAGAAGCATTATTGAATTCTGTACTCTTGATGGTAAACTGTTTCGTACTTTTGTTTTTGACATAATTAGTACAGAAGGGAATATAGAATATAGACAAATATAATAACAAAAGAATTGATTTGCTAAGTATATATATTTATATTATATAATGTATATAAGCATTTTCATACAGCTTTATAATCTGCTTTACTGATTTTTTACTGCTGTTTACTTTGATTTTTTTTTTTGGCAAAATCTATTACAGTTTTGGGCTATCAGACTGACTGTAAGGGTTTAATTGAGCCCTAAGTGACGAGGAAAAGGTAAGTAAATTAAGAGAGAAGTTTTTTTTTGTCTTCAGTCATTTGACTGGTTTGATGCAGCTCTCCAAGATTCCCTATCTAGTCTAGTCATTTCATTTCAGTATACCCTCTACATCCTACATCCCTAACAATTTGTTTTACATATTCCAAACATGGCCTCTGCCTACACAATTTTTTCCTTCTACCTGTCCTTCCAATATTAAAGCGACTATTCTAGGATGCCTTAGTATGTGGCCTATAAGTCTGTCTCTTCTTTTAACTATATTTTTCCAAATGCTTCTTTATTCATCTATTTGTCGCAATACCTCTTCATTTGTCACTTAATCCACCCATCTGATTTTTAACATTCTCCTAAAGCACGACATTTCAAAAGCTTCTAATCTTTTCTTCTCAGATACTCCAATTGTCCAAGTTTCAATTCCATGTAAAGCGACACTCCAAACATATACTTTCAAAAATCTTTTCCTGACATTTAAATTAATTTTTGATGTAAACAAA
Source organism: Lycorma delicatula (assembly GCF_047948215.1). Taxonomy (NCBI): domain Eukaryota; kingdom Metazoa; phylum Arthropoda; class Insecta; order Hemiptera; family Fulgoridae; genus Lycorma; species Lycorma delicatula. The sequence goes on from NC_134462.1 coordinate 87,900,027, forward strand.
TTATATTTCTTACTGAAGGCTCGTTTCGCTTGTGCTATTCGGCATTTTATATTGCTCCTGCTTCGTCCATCTTGTAGTAATTCTACTTCACAAATAACAAAATTCTTCTACCTCCGTAATTTTTTCTCCTCCTATTTTTACATTCAGTGGTCCATCTTTGTTATTTCTACTACATTTCATTACTTTTGTTTTGTTCTTGTTTATTTTCATGCGATAGTTCTTGCGTAATACTTCATCTATGCCGTTCATTGTTTCTTCTAAATCCTTTTTACTCTCGGCTAGAATTACTATATCATCAGCAAATCATAGCATCTTTATCTTTTCACCTTGTACTGTTACTCCGAATCTAAATTGTTCTTTAACATCATTAACTGCTAGTTCCATGTAAAGATTAAAACGTATCGGAGATAGGGAACATCCTTGTCGCACTCCCTTTCTTATTACAGCTTCTTTCTTATGTTCTTCAATTGTTACTGTTGCTGTTTGGTTCCTGTACATGTTAGCAATTGTTCTTCTATCTCTGTATTTGCCCCTAATTTTTTTTAAATGCTGACCATTTTATTCCAGTCTACGTTATCGAATGCCTTTTCTAGGTCTATAAACGCCAAGTATGTTGGTTTGTTTTTCTTTAATCTTCCTTCTACTATTAATCTGAGGCCTAAAATTGCTTCCCTTGTCCCTATACTTTTCCTGAAACCAAATTTGTCTTCTCCTAACACTTCCTCCACTCTCCTCTCAATTCTTCTGTATAGAATTCTAGTTAAGATTTTTGATGCATGGCTAGTTAACCTAATTGTTCTGTATTCTTCACATTTATCTGCCCCTGCTTTCTTTGGTATCATTACTATAACACTTTTTTTTGAAGTCTGACGGAAATTCCCCTTTTTCATAAATATTACACACCAGTTTGTATAATCTATCAATCGCTTCCTCACCTGCACTGCGCAGTAGTTCTGCAGGTATTCCGTCTATTCCAGGAGCCTTTCTGCCATTTAAATCTTTTAATGCTCTCTTAAATTCAGATCTCAGTATTGTTTCTCCCATTTCATCCTCCTCAAGTTCCTCTTCTTCCTCTATAACACCATTTTCTAATTCATTTCCTCCGTATAACTCTTCAATATATTCCACCCATCTATTGACTTTACCTTTTGTATTATATATTGGTGTACCATCTTTGTTTAACACATTATTAGATTTTAATTTATGTACCCCAAAATTTTCCTTAACTTTCCTGTATGCTCCGTCTATTTTACCAATGTTCATTTCTCTTTCCACTTCTGAACACTTTTCTTTAATCCATTCTTCTTTCGCCAGTTTGCACTTCCTGTTTATAGCATTTCTTAATTGCCGATAGTTCCTTTTAGTTTCTTCATCACTAGCAATCTTATATTTTCTACGTTCATCCATCAGCTGCAATATATCGTCTGAAACCCAAGGTTTTCTACCAGTTCTCTTTATTCTGCCTAAGTTTGCTTCTGCTGATTTAAGAATTTCCTTTTTAACATTCTCCCATTCTTCTTCTACATTTTCTACCTTATCTTTTTTACTCAGACCTCTTGCGATGTCCTCCTCAAAAATCTTCTTTACCTCCTCTTCCTCAAGCTTCTCTAAATTCCACAGATTCATCTGACACCTTTTCTTAAGGTTTTTAAACCCCAATCTACATTTCATTATCTCCAAATTATGGTTGCTATCAATGTCTGCTCCAGGGTAAGTTTTGCAGTCAACGAGTTGAGTTCTAAATCTTTGCTTAACCATGATATAATCTATCTGATACCTAGCAGTATCGCCTGGCGTTTTCCAAGTGTATATTCTTCTATTATGATTTTTAAATTGGGTGTTGGCAATTACTAAATTATACTTCATGCAAAACTCTATAAGTCGGTCCCCTCTTTCATTCCTTTTGCCCAGCCAGTATTCACCCACTATATTTCCTTCCTTGCCTTTTCCAATGCTTGCATTCCAATCTCCAACTATTATTAAATTTTCATCTCCTTTTACGTGTTTAATTGCTTCATCAATCTCTTCGTATACACACTCTACCTCATCATCATCATATGCTTGTAGGCATATAGACGTTAACAATCGTTGTCGGTTTAGGTTTTGATTTTATCCTTATTACAATGAATCTAAAGAGAGAAGTAAATAGGTGTAACTTTTGCTGAACAGGGCAGAACATTTAAAGAATTTTTCTTTTATAAGTTATAAACACTTATAAAAAAATAAACCATTTTTTCAAAATTCTGGGAAAGAATCTAAAGACAACCATTTATTTATTAATTGATTAATGTGTTAATAATTTATAGTTGATAACATCTTTCTTATTGTAGGCCTCAAGCCTTAACCCACTCCATTTTTCATGCAGAGACTTTATTGTTGATTAGTTTAATTGCCTTGAATATTTTGTCTAATTTAATAAAGTGGAATGTCTTTGTTTTTATTTTTTTTCATGTGAACCTAGTAATAAAAATTTTGAATAGGAAGATCCGGTTCATGGAATTTATGACTTGTTCTAAATTATATTTTCAAGATCTTGATGAAACATTAGGTGCATTATTAATGCAGTGTGTGTGTGTGCTAGCATTCTTAAAATTTGTATGCAAATTTGTGAAATTTCCATGAAACCTACCACTTTTGTCACTGTGATTGTATTTTTTTCTTTTCTCATAAAAAAATAGATGTGAAAACAGTAGTAGTTAAAATTTGTTGTTTTATTACCATTTATTTATTAGGTTAAAGCAGACTATATCATCAGTTGTACCATTTTAATCAGCCATTTTGTGTATGAAATTTGTAAAGTGAATAATGACTAAACCAGATTTGAAGAAAAATGTTTTATGTACCAATTTATGCTAGAGTAATAATGGTAGTAATGGAGTAATGAACTATTGTAAATGTATACTTACTACAGTCTTTATAAAGCTTAAAAATCATTGTTCTTATGGACAACTATATTGCCAGATCTGTCTACAATTTCATGCATGTGAATATAAGTGAATGACATTGTAAAGGGGATGATCATATGATACATATTTTAATGTTAGTTGCTCATATACAAAGCAAACTCATTATTTTAACCAATGGCAGCAGCCAACACTTTTTTAATTATGCCCATTACTATATAAAACTTACTTTATTATTATCTATTTTATTTTACTTTATAAACTAGTTGAAGAAATCCAAATAATAGGCTATAGACATTTTCTTTACATCATAACACCAAAATTGAAACTTTTATATAGTTCAAACTCTTGAAAAGCAAATTTATAAATTTTTAGGTTTCTTTAATAATTTATTAGAAATATTAATAATAAAAAAATTTTTATTTTTAAAAATTTCTAGATCATAATAATAAATGTGTAAGTATGAATAATTAATTTAAATTGAATTGCTGGAAATTCTAAACATAAATAATTTGAGATCAGTACTGAAAGAAAAAACACTTTGTATAAATTAATAAATATAATTGAAGTACTGGTTTCATAAATAATATAAACTTTACTTGCATTATGCTACAGCTTACAGTGAAACTTAACCTAGCACTTTAACTATCCTTTATTAGAATATTGTTACTGATTTTATATTTTAATGATATAATTATTTAAGCATCTTATATAATAGTAATAAGTAATCTAAATTATTAATTCATTTTGTTTTCGTTTTTTTATGAAAGAAACAGAATCCAATTATCATGGTTTTTTTGTACAACTTCATTTAATAATTTGTAGTATATTAACTTTATCTGATATTATTTATTACTCTTATATGGCTTATTCAGTTTATTGATAATTATGGTAATCATAAAAAATAAAAGCATTACAAGTGATGGAACAGTTTTGAAATAAAGCTTAGTTTTAACTTTCTATATAGTATAGAGAAGTATGATTGCCTAAGTAATAGCCTGTCTAATCTACATTACGTAAATGCACATGATGTTTAACTTATTATTTAAGGTTTTTTATTATTATTTAACTTGATTATATCAGGATTTTTAGAATGTGATGCTGTTACAACTTATGGTACAGTTAATATATATTCCACTAGTTTACACTATATATATATATTTTTTTTGTCAAAATAGTCTTCTGTGTATGGCGTACACTAATGGCGATTCCCAGCATGTTAGGACATTCGTTGGTTCAGTTTGCTCATTTTATTTTCAACAAAAAATTTCTTAGTCAATATCTTGCAGTATTGACAAAATTTATTGTAGTCATATATAAAATAATAGAATTATGACTAATACTGAGGCTGATTACAATCAGGTAGCTATAGGATGATTTCACTCATATATGGGCTTAAAGAATATATTGGTCAAGTCATGTAGTAAGAATGGAACCATAACTAAAACTTGGGAAAAATGAGGAAGAGCAGTTGGCTATAGAATGAGGCAAAGAGTTTATGTTTAGTAGATATATGGCCAAACCTTGAATTTTGGCAAAAAAAAAAAATAAGTACATAATAAATTTCTATGCAAATTACTCATTTAATTAGATCTTCAATAAAACATTACAAGCAGTGTAGTTGTAATTTAAACTATTATGAAAAAGAGACATGTTAAGTATTTGTAATACAAACATTTAAAATTTAATTAAAATCAGCAGATTTATAATCTTTATTATTTAAAAAATTGTATTTCTAAACATACTTAAAAAAATATTTTATTTAAGCATTTATTTAAAAAATTGTATTTCTAAACATACTTAAAAAAATATTTTATTTAAGCATTCATCATGTTTCATAAGATCAGATCACTGTACAAAATAAAAACTAATTTTTTTAAATTATACAAATTTTAGGAAAAATTTGGTAAAGATAAAAATTCAGCAATTTTTCCAATATATGTGAATATTATTATCACTGATTTAAAAATATGATTAACCATTCCCATTTTTGTGAAATTTAAGTTGATATTGTGAAATTTAATTTGATACAGCTTTTGGGAATGGATACTCTGGATGGTTTTCAACTCTGAAACAAACAAAAATAAGAATTTTTATTGTTTTCCCTTGTACAGGATTAGTCTATTAAAAATCTAATTAAATTGCCCAGAAGATGAAAATTAACGGTGAAGGTAAGCAAACTATTTTATTTTTAGCCCTAGCTGATGTTGTTTTCAAATTAATTTATATGTTTTCTGATATTAGCACAAATTATGAAATTAATATATATATATATATATTGTATTTATCCCATATCTTCCTCTGTACTATTATATCAAAGGCAAAAGTAAAACTTAGCTTTCTACCAACAGTACAGAATCTAACAATATTTCTTACCAATATATCTTATTGTTTCTCCAATTTTTATATTAAAAGCGCTTTTGAGGATTTCCCTCATCGTCAGTTAATTAAAACTTTTTAAAAAAAAATTAAAACATTAAAAATTGTTGCATATATTGCAATATGTAGTCAAAAATAAAAATAAAATATTACCTGTGGCCAGCCACACATACAGTACTGTCCTTACTTACGTCCAGGCAGTACTGTATGTGTGGCTAGCCTTAGGGAATATTTTATTTTTATTTTTGACTACTTATAATAATATATACAACAATTTTTAATGTGTAATCTTTAAAAAAATTTTTTTTATTATCTGACTGAGGAAAACCCTTGTAAGCTCTTTTAATGTAAAAATTGGAGAAGCAATAAGATAAGGTAAGAATTATTGTTAGATTCTGTACTGTTGATGGTAAGCTAAAATTAATTTTCTCTTTGAAATATATATATATATATTTTTTTTTTTACAATATTATCAAATAAAATTTCAATTTGATAAACCATCAAACCATGCTTGAGGAAGACTGTCTTATAAAAATTGCTTATAGATTTGATTTAATAAATGAAAAAAACATCAACTTTCTGTTGATGTTTTGATGGCCAAAAATCGCATAAAAAATATATATTTGACTGAATGATGCAGATCATATACCAGACATTTTTTTTTTCAATAATCTGTACGTTCATGGGAACATTTTATTTTGGAATTATATGCTAAGATAGCTTTCACTATTTTAAGTACTCATGGAGTACACTTTTGTAGTTAAAGGTATAACCTGTTAAATTATAAAGAAGTGTGATATATACAATAAAAAAAACTAAATTCATTGAAATTTACCCTTTAAAAAATTTAAAATCCAAAATACGTCCTTTCTCTCCTTGATCAAGATGCTTCATTTCTTCCATCTCACTTTCACTTAACTCAAAGTCAAATATCTGTAAACACAGACCAAAAAAATATACATATAGTTATTCTAAAACCATAATACAACTTTATATATATATATATATATAAAACAAGACATTTTAATTAAAAATATCTTTATTAATCTCTTGGATTAACCAATCAACTACACAAACTTATAAATTAAATTCACTACGTTTCACTAAGAATTCTCTTGCATACTAAGAAATTACCTGATCTACCCATCCTAGATAACAATATTTTGTCCCCACCCATTATTGCAATAGATCCCCCTACTTATTTATATAACCTGATTGCTATTTCCTGTGTATTGAGACCTTTACAATGTACATATTTTTCTCAAAAATTACTTTCTTAGAATTGAATCACTGCATTAAACTAAACACATTATATTTTATTGAAAAATTAAATGCATACTTATTTTGTTTTTAATTTAATTACTTTACTCCTAATAAATATCACAAAGAAGGTTATATAAAGTAAAATTCAATTGTCACTGACTTTTGCTATCAATAAAAAGTGATTTGTTACCTACTACTAATCATCAGTGTTCAATGTGCGATAAAACTATTCTTTAAGGAATACAGTACCATTTTCTACTTATGTAATTAACATAATGTTAATTATTTATTCTTATCAGTTGCTTTATAATAATTATTTAAAAAATTTTTAACAGCTTTTGTTGATAAAGTGATACAATTAATAAGTTAAAAACACCTGAACTCAATTCTTTATCAGTAATTTAGTGATGAAAAAGTACCATTTAGTAAGTCTGTTTATGAGTTAAGTTATAATAAAAAATTACAATCACGATAACTGTAATTGTGAACATTATTAGAATAAAACTGCCATACAGTACAGTATTTGCATGTGAACATTTCCATTATGTTAGGGGTGCCCCTAACATCTGTGTCAAATTACCTAAAGAAAAATTTCATTGTTGCTGATTATAATTTGGTTGAAAATCACAAAGTGAATTAAACAATAGGTAAATAATAATCGCAGCCGGCCTCTGTGGCACGAATGGTAGCGTTGCGGCCTTTCATCTGGAGGTCCCGGGTTCGAATCCCGGTTGGGCATGGCACTTCCACACAAGCTACATATCATTTCATCTCATCCTCTGAAGCAATGCCTAACGGTGGACCAGGAGGTTAAACACAAAAAAAAAAAATTGCACAATTTTCTTTTCTAAAAATATTTAATTATAAATAAAATAGTCACTTCATACATGCAACTCTATTCTGCAGCTGACACTTGGAAACAAGTGCTTTGTTTCCAACAAAGCACTAGTCATCTAGTCCAGCTAGGTATTATATGTTAACCAACAACTCATTGGTTTGTATGGCCACTATAAAGTCAAGAGTAATTCATAAATATTATCATGTGGTAGTCAACAAATTAGTGTGCAATTGTGTCGATTTTACTGGCATGACATTTTTACAACCTTAGACAATGAATTTTATCTATATTTTCACAAGAAGGATGAAACTGATAAATTAGAATGATTGATAGCTGCAATATTGATTACAAAAAACATTAATGAACTATAGAAAACAGTTACTAAGGAGAGTTAAGGATTAAGTGGTTTCCTATTGCTGTCTTTACTGAGCTGAATATACTGTTGCATGACAGCATAGTGCTCTTTGAATGTAGATAATATTCAGCTTTACTGAAACTTGTACTTCATTCTCCACAGGGACTGTATAATGAACATCATTAGTGCCTGTTAAATCTTAAGATGTTTTACATGCATCACAGTCATAAGAAAAAATCTTAAGATGGTTTACATGCATCACAGTCATAAGAAAGCCTGAGAAAAACATGTTAAGTAATAAATTAACAACTATTATGCAGTGCAACAATGCATATTACATATACTGCCTCCTCTCAGTAGAAATAGTGTACATAAAAATTAAACATTATTAACTTAGACATTTTAAATAGAATGATAAATTAACTATTTAATTTTTTTTCCATGTCCTTAAATAATTTGAATTAACTACAAAAAAAAAAAAAAATCTAACAAAATTGCATTAATAGAAATGCGATGTTATGTAATTAAAATAATTATTTTCAATATTACAGTAAGTAGTAAGTCTGTTAATTTTTTTAATTGTGTAAATATTAGATTAGAATAACATGCTTATAATTATTTAATTTTTCTTCATTACCTTAACTAATAACAATGTTTCTTTAGTATGAACAGTGATTTACAGTTATCAGAAATTTAAATTTCAATTAAATTGAACAAGTAGTTTGGAGATTTTGAGCCACAAAATTTTATACTTAGGCATATTTATATATAAGGACCCTGATTTAAGTGAATAGTATTTCTGTATTCCTCATAACTCAAAATAGAGAGATTCATTTTCAACCCCATTACCATCATATGACCAAAGTAATACCATAATTATCTATAAAAAATCTGTAAAAACAATGTACATAGGACAAAAAAGTACAGATAATGCAGTAGTGGCAGTGTTAAATTTTGTTTAAAAGTTTTTCTGCTAGCTGATTTAATTTTTTTTACCTTAGAGTTTTCAGAAATTCGAGCTGGATTAGAACTTTTTGGTATAACAGCTGCTCCTAATTGTACAATATGTCGCAGTAGAATTTGTGCTGGTGTACGTTTGTGTGTTTTTGCCAGCTTTGTAACAGTATCACTGTGCAGTATATCTGGTGACTGTAAACTAGAAAAACAAGTCATAAGCAAATACATTAATTAATTAATTAGAAGAGGCAATATCTATATAATAAAAATTACTAAAAAAAAGCTTGATTTTAAGATAAATCCATAAATTGGTGCATATTTAGTAGTTGTGTAGACATTTATCAATCTTAACTTCAGTCTTCTTTGCAAAGAATTTTTTAATTATACCTTTATATTATGTTGGTAGGACCACTGCAAATGACTAGATAAGAACACACTTTTCAAAGTCTTAACTTTTATAAGAATTTACTGCTTCTTAACCACAAATAAACCATTCAAATTGTTTTATTACTATAATTTTATCTCAAATAAACTTTTTGTTAAGATAGTGGCACCTCAATGAATAATTTATGTTAAAATTCAAGAATGTTAACTTGCATAAGAATTTTTTGATTTTTAATTGAATTGCTACATTTTTTTATCCCATAAAATGTGACGTTTTCATACAAATTAAGAGTTCACTTTATATCTTTGTAGTAATATCACTTATAATGGATTATTGTAATTTGACTTATAAAAAAGTAGGCCTCATTTTACTTATTAATAAAGTGTGTAATTAACAGTCCTATCTGAAATATGGTTTAGGGCAGAATGTCTGCAGTTTTCAGAACAAGAAATAACAAAAGTAGAAAAAGAGTTCTTAAGAAAAATTTGAAGATGGAATTTTCAAATGAAAAAGAAATTTATAAATATATAGAAAAAATAGAGGACTTAAATCTGGAAAGAAGATTACAGATTTATGGACATATACGCAGAAGGAAAGGAATAGGAGTAGAAAAGGGAAAATCCATCCACACAGAAACTACCTCTGATCAAGATACTTTACTGTTTCTTCCAGGACTTTGTATTCTAGTCAGTAAGCCCTTCATTTATTTAAATAATTGAACTACAGTAATTTTTTTAAGATTAATTTACAAATAATTCTCTTAAATGTTTTAGAATTGGTTCCACCAACTTAATTAATATTACATACATTCTTACCTAATTTGATATTTATTCATAAAATGTTGTTTAGAACCAGGTGAGCCAAGCGGTGAGTAAGCAGTAATAGCGATGTTTTTTTGTTTACAAAAATCAACGAGATCTTTCTGTTGTAAAGCAGCATGCATTTCAATTTGTAAACAAGAAGGCTGAATGGTAGCTATATTGCATAGTCGTTCTATTTGTGATTTATTAAAATTTGAAATTCCAATAGAACGCACTTTACCAGCATTAACTTGCTTTTCCATCTCCTGTATTATGAGAAAAATAAACAGTCGGTAACAAAGGAAAAATTATTTCACAGTTAGTATTATAATATTGAATATTACTAAAAATCAAAAAAACCAAATTAGGTTTACTGTAATTGCAATAGAAAAGGCGGTATTTATTTTCAAATTATTTACTTGAGAAATTAATATCTAAAACCACACGAAAAAAATGGTAAAACTTGATTACATAGCACGCTTTTATGACAATAATTGTTACGTTAAATTTAATAGTTAACAGTGTTTTTTTTAGCGACCAGATTATATGCAAGTGCATATTTACATAAAAGCCCATTTTCACCGATTATTGCATATTTTCCTTAAAACCTAGTGATGGATGCATATTTTCGCTATTATTACAATATTTTTCGGTGGGGTACTTAGTTAATAAATTAAATCTTTCGTTGTAGCCGATCAAACCTATTAGCCACACGGCTCTTGGAGGGCACTTAGCAGCCACGCGACTATGGTTTTGGTAGGATAATATTATGAGGCCAAATAAAATACAGACTCACGCAAGACAAAAATGTACGATACCGATCTGCGTCGCGCACGCCTAGTGCAGCACTTCTCCCACTAGGCAATTAAATTACTCAAGTTTTTCTTGACGCGCTTATTGCATTAGTTTAGTTTTTTTTATTTATTTGAGCTAAGTTTAATGTGTACCATGCCTCCCGAAAAAAGTGCCTCTTCGTAGATGGCTGACTATCCTGGAACATTTACATACAACGTTAATGTTTTATACTGTCGAGTTTGCGAGAAAAATATTTCGTGCACAAAAAACTTTCAAATAGACCAGCATGTAAAGACAAGTCTTCATATCGTAGGATTGCAAAATAAAGACCCACGAGAACAAATTATAACAGCGGCAACTAGCAGTGATTTCACTTCCAAAGGTAAAAAAACTACTTTAGCATGGATTTATGTGAAGCATTACTTACAAGTAATATTCCTCTTCACAAACTTACAAATCCTACCTTCAAAGATTTTCTGCGAAAATATTGCTTGAATCAGAATATACCAGATGAATCAACATTGCGTAAAGATTAAAAACCAACAACTTACCTACATGTTCTGGAAGAAATACTTAATGAACTCAAGGATAGCATTTTTTGGATTTCAGCTGACAAAACTACCGACATTTGTGGCCGTTACATTGCGAGTTTAATTATCGGTGCATTAAAATTACAGCCTTCTTCTTACTATCTGGTGTCCTACAAAGACCTTGAAAAGACAAATCACTCGACGATCGCCAGATTTGTGAATGAGCGTATTAAAAAAATACTTACTGAATCTTCTGCATATGAAAGAGTGTTTGTTTATATTTCTCTCAGATGCTGCTCCCTATATAATCAAGGCAGCCAAAGCCCTCCAAGTATTTTATCACAATTTGATTGTGACGTGTTTTACTCACGGGGTACGTCGATTCGCTGAAGAAGTACGATCCACGTTTGGGAATGTAAATAAACTGATTTCATCAAAAAAATAAAGTGTTTCTTATGGCACCTGCTCACAATAATGCCTATAAAGAAAAAATGCCAAATGTGTCTTTACCTCCCGAACTAGTGGTAACTCGATGGTGAATATGGATTGATGCTGTACTGTTTTACAATGAACATTTCGAGGTCATCAAATGTGTAGTAAACGACTTTGATAGTGCAGAGGCTGTGGCAGTTTGTCAGTCCAAGGAAGCATTTAACGATTCTAGTACAAAAAACATAACTGTGATTAGCACTCATTTTTCCTACATACCTGCAAGTATTAAAAACCTTGAAACTTGAAACTCAAGGTTTGGCGTTGACAGATTCTATTTGGTTAATGAATAAAATCTGCCATATGAACTCTGCATTGCCAGAGGTATTCCCATGTAAACTTAAAGAAAATTTGAAAACATTTTGAACAATAACCCAGGCTTTGAACCTTTGTGTAAAATTGATAATTTTATAAATACAATGGGTGAACTTTTGCCAGTAACAATAGGTGCTAAAATAGCACCCAAATTTAAATATTGCCCAGTTACCTCAGTGGATGTGGTACGATTCTTTTGCACTTAAATATTTTGAGTGATCGAAGACAGAATCTTACTACTGAACATTTGGAACAGTACCAGATTGTTTACGTTTACAAAATTAACAAAATGTTAAATAATTGTTAATTATTGATCTGTTATTAAACTACTTACTAATTGTACGCTGATTTTGAAATGAAAAAACTAAAAATTACTATTTTTTTAAAGTTGCATATTTTAAGCATTTTCATGCGAATTTCAAGCATTTTATGTTGCATATAATCTGGTCTCTAGTGATTTTACTATGAAATTTTTATTAATTCACAAAAGTGGTTAACAATTACTCGTAATCCAGAGATAGCGTGCAAAAACACAGATCAATAATGGTTTTGGAGAATGGATATCGAAAGAGGCTAAGATTCAGTCATCAGATTACTTTCTCTTGGGAGAATCAAGGAGGTGTGTAGTACTTCAAAACAAACTTGAATGCATGTTTATACATTTTTACTCTTACGGTGCTTTATTAGTCTGTTATTGCTATAAAATTTAATAATAGGTAAATGTGTAATAATCTAAAATAACTTTCTGAACACTTGTTATAAAAGCTCTAGAGGATGAATGTAATGTAAAAACTTAGTTAAGAAAATAACAACATTTCACCTTTCTTCATCCTGATGTCCCAAAAAAAACCATTAAATTATCAGAGAGTCTTAGAATGGTGTATAGTGCACTGAAGTGTTAGTACTTTTTTTTCTCCAATTGGAAAGTTTAAAGTCCAGCTCTACAAATTATATTTTACATTAAACTCCCTCAATACCATCTCAAGTCTTCATTTTGCTGTTGGATTCTATTCTACTGCACATCCTAACTTAACTGAAATCCAGAGATGTAGCAAGCTACTGTCACCCTACTCTAGAGACACAGTTGCCTACAGGTCCTGAATAAAAAAGCTCCTCTCTATGTATCTATAGACTTCCAAAATATCATACAAGCAATCCGAGAAGGATATAGGAATGGCACTGAAAAGTAAATATCTCAAAAAATCATACATCAATCAAACTTAGAATTTAAAACAGATTATTGTTATTGTTACAAAGGGATTATGTATCTAATTTATCCAAAGTAGAACATGTATATAAATATATGTTCTACTTCAAGTGTTAAGTGCACTTCACAATTTTTAATTAAAATAAGGTTTTTGTACTCACCTTCCAAACACCAATATGATCTGTTTCATTTAACACTAAAGTACCATCTTCATTTTTGGCTGGAGAATCACCTGTCTCATCAGGAGAAAAAGTAAATGGCATATGAATAAGATACAAGTCAACATAATCTAATTTAAGTCGACTAAGTGATCTGTTCAAGTAATTTTCAACATCTGCAGGTCGATTACCAACATGAGGAAGCTGAAATTTAAATATGAAAAATTATGCTTAATTTTTTACTACATAATCTAAAATAAATAAATAAATAAATTATGTAATCTAAACTGATAATGTAATTTTTTGAGCAGAATGACAAAATTTGATACCACTTGAAATTATTAATTATAACAACAACTGTTATTAAATACAACATTTTCATTATCAAACTAATATTTTCTTAATTTAAAACCTGGAATAAATTACAGATAATTTTAAATTTGTACTCGCAAAGGATTCTCAATTTTCTCATGTAATTTTTCATCTGCCCCCATTTTCTTACACATAAAAAAGTATTATGTTTTTAACTTGTCAAATTTCATAGAAGCAGCCATATTAAATTTTAAATTAATATTTTAAAAAAAATTATTAATTCTATTTAAGTCATATTTTATTACTTAAAATGAAAATATTTTATTATGAAAATAAAATTATATTTCAGTTGTATGAATATGATTTCAAACTTAGATGATGGAAACTGTACAACTTAATTAAAAATTTTAAGAAATATTTTTTGAACTTTTTTATTCCTATTTAAGAAAACTAAATATAATTTGATGTTTAACCATATCTGTAATGGCTGATTTAGTGTTATTTATCATTAAGAGCCGAGCACTGAATTCTTTGCTTATGATTTGTTTAACTAGTGTTACCACTTATTCCTGCATGCTAGCTTAGTTCTTTATACTTAATTTTTTTCAATTATCAAATTGATACAACAGAAATGGAAGTGCTGTGCAAGAGGTATTTCACAGGTATTTCAAAATACCTGTAGATATTTTGAAATATCTACAGGTATTTCAGCTTGAGACAGGATCTTTTAAAAAAATAGTCTGAAATGAGAAAACATTCTTATTAATAAAGTGACGATCTCAATGTAATGAGAATAATTTAGGTATTATTGTGAAAAGAATACATCAAAAGAAATAAGTATTTTTAGTACATTAATTTGGAAAATATTACATTTCCTCATGTTATATGCTTACCTCTTCACAAAGACCTCTCTAATATATTTAAAAAATTTTATTTTAAAATTTCTTCCGATGAAATATAACATAGTGAATAGAATTATTTACACTAACAAGGCATTCATTTACCAGACTAGATAAGCAATTTTTTTTTGTGTTCAAACACTTGACTGGTTTGATGCAGCTCTCCAAGATACCCTATCTAGTGTTAGTCATTTCATTTCAGAATTCAGTACAGTGATGGCTGACCACCAGCCAATAAAGTTCTAAGCGCTTTGATATGGTGGACAGGTACTTGCTAGCATTCAGCGACCAAGGCGTGGCAGCGAATTGCTGTCTTTGACAAGATATATTTAATTATTGGTGGTTATATGTTTTAGTAGTTGATGGGTTGCGCCTACCCATTTTAGTGATATATGGAAAGTGGGGGGGTGGGACACGCAAGCGTATGTTGTATGGTACCACACTTATTCTACTCACGCTTTTAGGTTAGCCTAGGAGCTTGTTAGAATACTGGTCGCTAAACTGTTTCAAGGCTCAGTAGCTGTTTGTGGCATAGACATTCAGTTTTATGCTTTAGGGCGACCAAATGGGGTGGTGGCAGGAGAAATGCCAAGCAAACCAACTACATCTACATTTAACCTACCCATTTCCCTCTAAGTTTTCTAACCTACCAACCTTTTTTAGACTTAATAATATTCCACTCTCATAGAATGTTATTTTTTAATTTTCTGGTTACCTCTTCCTTGGTAGTCCCCACCTGGAGATCTGAACAGGGTACTAGTTTTCCTCTGGAATATTTTACCAAGGAAGGCGCCTATCTGTTACATGAAAATGCAGAGAACTACATTTTCTTGATAAAAAAAGCAGCTGTAGTTTTCCTTTGTTTTCAGCTGTGCAGTACTCAGAAGATTGAGTGATGATAGGGCTGTTTTTGACCGATGCCCTTAACAACTACTGGAGAGCTTCTGCCCTCTTTCAGGAATCATTCCTTAGTCTGGCTCTCAACAGATACCTTTCCGATATGGTTGCACCTTTGGTCCAGCTACTCTGTATCATTGAGCACTCAAGCCCCTCACCATTGGCAAGGTCTCATGATTCATAGAGGAAGATAAATAATATATATGCAAAATTCACATAAATGGGCCCATTAAAAATTCTCATTTTGCAGTTGAAATAAATTTTCTATAAAAAACAAATGGAGAATTAGTTGATCAAAGAATTTTAAAAATAATAAATTTTTTTAAGGAAGTATTACATACTGATACCACTAGAAACCAGATTTAAAATATAGTTATAGCATATTGCAGGAGTTTGTACAGCAAACATGGTATGTAAGTACCTTAATATATTGAAGATCACTGAATTTAAGAGGTCTTGTAGATAGGGCTTCCTACCTACCAAACAGATTACTTTCTTTGGGAATATTTGAAGGACAGGGCATATCAGAAATTAAAAAAAGTTAAAAAAAAAGGTGAGGGAAAGAACATATGCATCTTTCGGCAATTTAAAGTATTAACTGGAACAGATTGGTTGAAGCGGTTTTTGTAAAAATGTAATTAAAGAGGTGTTCATTGATAATCCCAAATCTATTTTGTTAAGTTATTACTCTAAGAAATATAATTCTAGTTTATCTGATAAGATTTTTGTTCATTTTTTTATTGTAATAGTTTTATTTTTAATTGGAGTACCGGTATATTAAAAACTCATATTTCTTTTTAATTTGTGCATAGATAATTTTCCATCAAAACTCCAATGTTGAAATCTTTCTGCCTGAAAAGGTACCACTATCCTCTCTATTGTATTATTATTATTATTATTATTATTAGTAGAACTAACACTAGTTCAGATACCCAAGGTAGAACTACTGTGCACCTGTTTTGTGTCTACATCCTCAAAACTTTGAAGAGTTATACTTCCACTTAATACACTTAATCTGTATTGATAAATGACTAAGATTTTCTGTTTCAAACAAAAGGTTAAAACATTAAATTTCTTAATTTGTTTTCATACCTTAGTTGTAATAAAAAGATCTTCTCTATTATTTCCTTCTTTAAACCATTGTTGAAGAGCGCTTCCAATAGCGTCTTCATTTCTATAATTATATGCTGTATCGATATGCCTATATCCAACATTTAAAGCAGATAAGACAGCTTGAGTTACTACATCAGGTGCTGCCTGTCAAAAAAAAAGAGCATTAAAAACCTACATTTTGCTTTGTTTATTTTTATAAATTTATTATATAGATTCATTATTTATAAGTAAAAATATAGTAGCTGTGTAAGTGCAATATTAAAAATATAATAAAGTTACATAACATTAAATTTCATTGAACTTCTAGATAGTAAAACAGAAACTTTTATTCTCCAAAACACCATACACCTTTTTATTTTTGTAATAAATTTACAGTCTCAAAGTCAACATCTAAAGAAGAGACTTTGAGAAACAACGAAACTAAAATTCACTGAACAACACATGAAATTTCTGCCAAACATTTAAATCCTAATTAAAAGGCTATCAAGCTCAGAGTATATGTAAAAAATGAAAACAGGAGGAAATTAATCCCTAATAACAAAGGTCACTCTGATCTTTTGGTAAAATACTTTGAGTGATTATGATATTGCAAACCCCCCACCCCCTCCAAAGAATAGATGTAAACAAATTATCCAAAGGATAATTTGCCAGATTCCCTACCGAAATGAGATAAAATAAAAAAATATATGGTTTATGATAATAATATGACATTATTATTATTAATGCAGGTGATAATTATTATGCAGATGATTCTATAATAGCAGAATTTTTTAAATATTCTCTAAAATTATGAAAAAATATAGGAATTGGAAGAAACCTCTGATGGAAGGAGATCAGCTTTGAGTCATTCTCTCCACAAAAAAAAACAACAAAACAGATGTGAAAAAAAACTATTGCAGAATATCCTTGTTGTTAGTTAAATAGAAAATATGTACGATACTATAGAATCAAGTGGAACCAAAATACAAAAAAGAATTAGAACATCAACATGAATTTAGAAAGTCTTGTTCTTGCATGGAACAAGTTTCCATTAAACTTCTAATCCACAAGCACAAGCAACAGCTAAAAATTATGTAGTGGTCTTTAAAGAAACGTATAATTTTGTAAATGAATTTGTAGATGTTTTAAAATTAATCACGAGAATTTAACATGGATGATGTTAAAAGCAAAAATATAACCAAAGAAATACTAACAAATAAAACTTTTAAAGTTAATTTTTTTTCCATCACAGGGTGATGGACTCAAATTAGGTGTCTTAGAAAATGATATTCAAAAGTGGAAAAACAAATGTGTAAAGCAAATCTCTATACCATCCTCCAAAATTGGCATAGGAAGATATTGTATAGTTATGGTTTTCCTTAGTAGATGATTTAGTCGTCTTTTTGGATCCAAAATAGCAAATATCACAGCAAAATGTCAAAATAACAGGTCTAACAAAAATCATTTAAGTAAACATTATGATAAACATCAAAAGTGCCCCAACTTTTTAAAAAAATTGAATAAGAGGAAGAGTTGTTAGCTGCAGAATGTACATCACTGTCTTTTAAAAGAAAGAACAAAGGATTTTAAAGAAAAATATTTGTTCTTTAAACTATGATATACCTTACTTATATAAAATATGATCTCACAAACTGCTATACCAGAAATATAAAAAAAAATACACAAGAGGAGATTGGCTTTCAAAACCAATACTTTTAAGGATAAGTGGTAATAAGTTCCCAAGAAAACCCTCATTTATCTTTAGATAGAAAAACTATGATAATATTTTGTGATAAAATAAAAAAAGACTTGAAACAGGAATTCAAATTCTGAACGTGCAAAATTGAGTGTTAATCAAGAAAAAAAAATTTTGGAAGGAGAATTTTCTATGAAGAAGCAGCTTCAAAACAGAATAAAAGTTGGCAACAGAATTCTAGAAAAAGGCCACTGAAAGACTAAAAAGTACTGACAGGAGAGATTTATTTAGAAATTCTTCTATGACTGAATTTAATCAAAAAACAATCTGTTGACAACTCTTTTTTCAATAAAAAAATTTCCCTAATGCACACTGTTCAATTGTAACAAAGATAGAAAAATGTTTGAACAGCATGATAGAACACATTTTTTAATTATAAAACATTACAGTTAACTCACTTTCAAATAAATAGAACTTTGTTTTTGCTTTTGCAGCTAGCACTTTTTTCAGTATAGTTTCTGATTGCTATTTGTTAATGGTGCCAATCGTGAAATAGTTGAGTCCTGAGTAAGATGGCAAGCTATATCTTCTTATAATCTGATGGTTTCACAATACCTGCAATGTCTCAGAAAGTAGCATCCTGGAAATTTAAATTTCAAGTAAGGTAAAATGCCAAAGCCACATCTAATGAAACTGTTATAGATCACCAAGATAATCATGACACTGGAAGCAATTTCTTGATTGCAGTTGAAATTTTTTACTCAAATTACCACTTAGATTACAAAAAAATAAATGTACTAATAAAAATATACAGAAATATCAGAAAGTTAAAAAATTAATTAAAATTATTAAGTATAAAAACCTGACAGGAGGAAAAAGAAAAGTTACTTGTCACCCATGATGCTTACAGATAGCCAGATGTGATTGTATTATCTCATAATTATAAATGATTGTTAAAATTTTAAAATGAAATTTATCAGTCTGTTAATCCCAATTTTTTTCATTTTTACAGCTACTTTCTTTAAATTTAGTATCTCCAAAATTCCACCCTCGGGCCTTCAACTTCATATATTTTTTTCATAGTATACTTTTATGTACTACTGTACTACTTTTATTAGTTCATAATTTCCAACATTAAGTAGTTACTTAACCAAATCAAAACTGTACTCAATGAAACTGAACTCTGGGATATATGAGAAAACAAGATTCATAACAACTGTTACCATTTAATTTTTTATTCTTTTACTTTTTAGATCTGCTCCTTCAGAAGATGTAATTTTACATTATTTGTTTTGGACTCAAAGATCCCTTATGAAATTATGATTTATAAAAATTAGTGATATAAACTGGAAATAATTCAGGATCCAACTTTTATGTATTCTTAAAAAAATAATACTTTCATTTCTTATTTTTAATTAAGGGATGTAAAAAATGTTTTTATTTCATCTTTCATTTTTAGTATTTCTTTTTTTCCTTGTCCTTGTTTTAGCTTTTAATTTAATAGTTTTTCTCATTGCAACCACCTAATTCAGAAATATAAAAAAATCAGCCTAGTATATTTTAACTATAAAAAACATTCTGAAAAAGTTATAATAAATTCATGTGACAAATATACCTACATAAAAGTTAACGTCAGTAAAAAAATACAATTAGTGAGGATCACAAAAAAAACATGAATTAAAGTATTACCTCTATGTGTATTTTGTAATAAAACAATTACATTTTTCTCATATTCGGAATGACATTGTCAATCATAGATAACAATTTAAAAATAAAAGGGGTTATGTAATGATTCTTCCCTGTAAATCAGCTGGTCGTCCGTATTACGATTGACTACAGTTTTAGTTCTACAAAAATTTGCATTGATTTTCCCCCACTTCACCGACCCTGAAGCCGCGCTAGCAGTAACCGAAAATAGAATTTAAAACCAGCTTCATCACTAAACAGATCTTAGGTTAAGTAATAATAGGAATTACATTTTCGTTTAAAAAATATTGAAGAAATATTTAAATCTCTTACCTGCCATGTTCCTAGTCCTAGGACTGGCATTAAATGCCCACTTGAAAGACGAATTTTATACATAGCACTTATTATAATATAAGCTTCAAAGCTTCTCGCAAGCTGTATCTTGTTAAGTGGGTCACGTTATTTTAGTACCATAAAAAGTTTGATAAATACTTTTTAAAGATATTAATGTTATTTAATTAAAATGTTATTAAAGGTAACGAATCAGACATTTGTTGTCTTTATTAAAAACGTTAAATCCAAACCGGCACAAAAACACCACGTTACAAATACGACAAAAATCAGATGATTTCTACTACAGTATTGTTGCGTATTGGGGTAGGTAGATGCGGCAACATATATATTAGTAGTATAAATACCAAAACTATTATGCATTTTTGCTATCATAATTGTCATAACTACTACTAATTGTGGTTGTGCTATCATAACTATCAAATTATCATAAAAGGTTACATCCAATCAAGAAAGACAGTACTAAAATTTGAAATATAAAATAACTATACAAAAATTATTAAGGTGACGTAAATCTGGTGACGCTGATGTTTTATTCAGATGTTACATCCTGAATAATTTTAATTAATTTATTGTACATATCAATCAGTATTCCCGTTAAGTAGTAAGCTTT
Organism: Lycorma delicatula; assembly: GCF_047948215.1. Taxonomy (NCBI): domain Eukaryota; kingdom Metazoa; phylum Arthropoda; class Insecta; order Hemiptera; family Fulgoridae; genus Lycorma; species Lycorma delicatula. The sequence goes on from NC_134462.1 coordinate 87,920,947, forward strand.
ACGTATCCAAAAAATGAATTTAAAAAACCTTCACTACAAGGTAAGACGTAGTCGGTTTGTCTTTTCATGTACGTAGAGATATAACAGCATTGGTAGATACAAAACAACGCAAATTTTTCTTATTTTTTTAAATTCTTTTTCAACATCTTATTTTTTACGATGAGCAGCAGTATTCAAAGTTATCGGCTTTAGATGCGAATCTTAAAACTCTCAAATGACTTAATTATAGGAAACTGATTATTGTACCGGTAATATATTGTTGACTGTTGGATGCGTTCAAATTATTTGCAGAATTTACTTAAAAATTATTAAGAAAAATCTATTCTTTGATTGTTACATTTTTATTTTCGTATAATGTGTTAGTGCAACATTATGCGTATAATGTGCATATACTGATGCTTTACTCCTTCATTGTGTTTGAATACTATATAGTAAACATGAACTTCATTTTGGGAATTCTCCATTATTGTGAATACTCATTACTACTTTTTCTTTAATCTAAAAACAACTAATATATTTTTAAGAAAGTTGCTTATTTAAGGTAGTAAAAAACTAATCTATTTCCGTGAAATTTTTAGTCCTTTAAAAATTAATCTCGAGCAATCTTAGAGAATTTTATGAACATTCAAGGCTGATCATGATCACGAAGTACATGATTGATTTTTGCGGCTACAGGTAGTCGCGAGTTCATAGTATGGTAATGGAAAAAACATTAATTTTAAGCGGTGTAGATTTGCGATAGGACGTCGCCAAGATAAAAACAATTGTTTGAATTTTCACACATTCGTATCGTACAACAATTTGTTTTTAAAATTAATTAAAGGATTTGTAATAATAATTTTTAACAAATTCTTATGAAGTATGTATTTCTATAGTTCTTAGATGTGGTTATATTGAACAATATTATGTCTTGAAGATTAATTACAACTCTTCTGTAATAGAAGTAGTGCATAAATGAGTAGGGAAATTATTTTTCCTTTCTAGTTAAGGGTAGACCTGATTTACCCAGCATCCCTCTGCCGGATGCGTCGTCTGGCACTGCACCGGTCGCTGATAGTATTTCTAATCGCAATGTAATCAATTTGGAATTATGATATCAATTTCTCTCTCACTCTCCTTCTCTCTTTTTCTGATTACAAGATGTCATTACTCAAGACGTAAAAGAGAGTGAATGGATTCATCTGATATATACTAATTTCCTATTTTATTCTCAGGTAAATTTTATCTTTAAAATAAATTAACTACCTGTGAATTCAACTTTACTTTTTACATTTGCTTATCAAATCAGAGTCGGTTTCTCATAAAATATTTGCGAAAAGGGTTACGGAATATATTAAATGAATTGTATTAAGTATATTGGTTTGAACTAAAGATTGTTGTAAATTATTGCTGGGAGTGAATTGCAGTTTCTAGTGTACCGTGATTTACAGCTTTTTTTTTTTTTAATTACATAATTACTTAAAGATTGCGTATATAATGGTGTTCTATAATTATTTATTTTACATATTCGCCGTTTTTTTGCTCGTTTCAGAATGGCTATAAATTATATTTTCTGTAAGGCTGCATGTATTGTGCAACTTATGTTAATTTGCCCATGAATATTTTCTTGATAATTTTGAAAATGTTTAATGACATAATTTCATGATAATCGTAAATTACTATGCACAAATGCAGTTTAATAATATTCCACTTATACAGTATGCCCTGTATTTGACCAGAGGCTACCAATTATTTTTTTAAAAAGTTATTTTGTCTTTTAGTAAGCTTGTTTAACAGATTTTATATGTGATTATTTCCCGTTAGTTCATGTTACCTTTGTCTTCATGTTAACTGAAGAAATTCAGAGAATTATTTTATTTAATATAGGTAGTGATAATGTCTTCTTTTGACAGGTTTGATGCAGCTCTTCTAGATTCCTATCTAGTGCTAGTCATTTCATTTTGGTAAACCCCCTTCATCCTACATCCCAAACAATTTGTTTTTCATATTCCAAACGTTGCCTAACCGCACAATTTTTCCCATCTACATATCCCTCCAATATTAAATCAGCTATTCCAGGATGCCTTAATATGTGGCCTACAAGTCTGTCTCTTCTTTTAACTGTATTTCTCCAAATGTTTCTCTCATCAGTTTGCTGCAACACCTCTTAATTTGTCACTTTATCCACCCACCTGATTTTTAACATTCACCTATAGCACCACCTTTCAAAAGCTTAATCTTCTTCTCAGATACTCTGATCGCCCAAGTTTCACTTCCATATAAAGCTACACTCCAAACATATACTTTCAAAAATCTTTTCCTGTTGTTTAAATTAATTTTTGATGTAAACAAATTATATTTCTGGCTGAAGGCTCATTTTGCCTCTGCTGTTCGGCATTTTATATCGCTCCTGCTTCGTCCATCTTTAGTAATTCTTCCCAAATAACAAAATTCTTCTACCGCCATAACAGTTTCTCTTCTAATTTTTATATTGAGTGGTCCATCTACATTATTTCTACTACATTTCATTACTTTCGTTTTGTTCTTGTTTATTTTCATGTGGTAATTCTTGCATAGGACTTCATCTATGCTGTTCATTGTTTCTTCTAAATGTTTTTTTATTCTCGGCAAGAATTACTATATCATTAGCAAATCGTAATCTCTTTTTCTTTTCACCTTGCACTGTTACTCCAGATCTAGATTGTTCTTTAACATCATTAATTGCTAATTCTATGTAAAGATTAAAATGTAATGGGGGATAGGGAATATCCTTGTCAGATTCCCTTTGTTATTACTGCTTCTTTCTTATGTTCACTGATTATTTCTGTTTCAGTTTGGTTCCTGTAAATGTTAGCAATTGTTCTTCTATCTCTATACTTGAACCCTAAATTTTTAAAAAATATTGAACATTTTATTCCAGTCTACATTATCAAATCGGTTTGTTTTTCTTTTGATCTGCCTTCTACATTAATGTGAACGTTAAAATTGCTTCCCTTGACCCTATACTTTTCCTGAAAGCAAATTGGTCTTCTCCTAACACTTCTTAACACTTCCACTCTCCTGTCAATTCTGTACAGAATTCTAGTTAAAATTTTTGTTGCACGACTAGTTTAGCTAATTGTTCTGTATTCTTCACATTTATCTGCTCCTGCTTTCTTTGGTATCATGACTTTAACACTCCATTAACACTCCTTTTGAAGTGTCTGGGAACTTCCCCTTTTTTGTAAATATTACACACATTTGTGTAATCTATCAATCGCTTCCTCATCTGCACTGTGCAGTAATTCTACAGGTATTCAATCTATTCAAGGAGCCTTTCTGTCATTCAAATTTTTTAATGCTATCTTAAATTCAGATCTCAGTATTGTTTCTTCTCCCCTTTCATCCTCTTCGATTTACCCTTCTTCCTCTATAACATCGTTTTCTAATTCATTTCCTCTGTATAACTTCAATATATTCCACCCACCTATTGTCTTTGCCTTTCGTATTATAAATCGGTGTACCATTTTTGTTTAACACATTGTTCGATTTTAATTTATGTACCACAAAATTTTCCTTATCTTTCTTGTATGCTCAGTCTATTTGATCAATGTTCATTTCTCTTTCCACTTCTGAACACTTTTCTTTAATCCACCCTTCTTTCGCTAATTTGCACTTCCTGTTTATAGTATTTCTTAATTGTCGATAGTTCCTTTTACCTTCTTTATCATTAGCATTCTTATACTTTCTACGTTCATCCATCAGCTCCAATATATCCTTCGATATCCAAGGTTTTCTACCAGTTCTCTTTGTTCCGCCTAAGGTTACTTCTGCTGATTTAAAATTTTCCTTTTTAACATTTTCCCACTCTTCTTTTACATTTTCTACCTTATCTTTTTTACTCAGACCTCTTGCGATGTCCTCCTCAAAAATCTTCTTTACCTCCTCTTCCTCAAGCTTCTCTAAATTCTACAGATTAATTTAGCAACTTTTCTTCAGGTTTTTAAACCGCAGTCTACTTTCATTATACTAAATTATGGTCGCTATCAATGTCTGCTTCAGGATAAACTTTGCAGTCAACGAGTTGATTTCTAAATCTTTATTTAACCATGATACAATCTATCTGATCCTTGCACTATCACCTGGATTTTTCCATGTATATATTCTATTATGATTTTTAAAGTGAAGGTGCGTATTACTAAATTATACTTTGTGCAAAAGTCAATGAGTCAGTCCCCTCTTTCATTCCTTTTGCCCAGTCCTTATTCACCCACAATACCTTCTCCAATCTCCAACTATTATTAAATTTTTATCCCCTTTTATGTGTTTAATTGCTTCATCAATTTCTTCGTATACACACTCTACCTCATCATCATCATCATCATGGGCGCTTGTAGGCATATAGACGTTAAAAATCGTTGTTGGTTTAGGTTTTGATTTTATCCTTATTACAATGATTCTGTCACTATGCATTTTAAAAAACTCTACACTCTTCCCTAGCTTCTTGTTCATTATATATAATTTCTGTAAACATTTAAATAATGATAAAAAATATGATGTTGAAAGAACAAATTTATTGTTTCTTGTATTGATGTTACAAAACAAATCATAGTAGGTAATTAAATTTACGTCTTGAAAAAATGTTGTTATTACAGAAAAAATTATGGATTTAACAGTTTTTAAACTGTCATGTCTGCCATTTGAATGTTTTATGATAAAAATATTGTGTGGTGTATCATTTGCAATGGATTAAGGAATGATGGTTAAAATAAATTGAGAATGATTTACTTTTTAATTTTAATACTAATAAATGAATGAAGGATATTGATTGTTTACAAAAATATCTTTTATTTACCAGATTGAAATGGTTAATAGTAAGGTAAATTGATTGTGAATTCATGTAAAAAATAAAGTTATGTGAAGTTTCTTTGTCATGCAGGGAGTTTTAAATCTAATGTAGAATATTATGCTAATGTAATTTTAATTATTTTTTCAGGTCTAGAAAATTCACTGATTTCTATAAAATTTCCTGCTCTTTTAAACTTTGAATTATGTTATAACCATTAAATTTCCTCAATACTGAATTTTATATATAATGGAGCGAAAAGGTTCTGTAAATGAGCAAGCTCAACAGCAGTCTGAAAATGAACAAACCTTACCAGTACCAATACAAGTATTCTTCTGGCAACAGATCAGGTAAAACAACTATACATGTGGTGTTAAAATAAAATAATAGCAAAAATACTGTAAATATGTAATTTTCATGGTTTTGCAACTTTAAATTTCCTATATTTCTTTCAACATTTATATAACCTTTCTTTCGTTATATTTATTTTAATTAATAAAATAAGTATTTGAAATTTTAGGAAATGTTTATTTGTTTTTAATTTGAAGTTATTATTACTTCTTTGAGAAGCAGCAATTTGTGATGCGTAAAACTGTTATACTTTACCACATTATTATAAAATACTCTTTCCAAAATAAATAACAATACTTATTTAAAGTCTGTCTTAATTTGTTATGTATATATAGCTAAACAATCATTCTCTTCAATAAATTTTTCTGCCCTTGAGAAAAGTTTTGTTGATTAGTCTAAATGTGAAATGTAGGATTTTAGAAGTAGTTAATTTGTACATATGTTTATCTGTGTATGTTTTAACATATTAAGTATAATAACATTTTGTCATCTAATTAAAGTGGAATGATTTTACCAACCCTAAAACGATTAGAACAGTAAACAGTAGTGCAGAAATCTGCAATATTTTTTTTGTGTATCTGTAGAAAATCACATTAAACTTGATTTTTGTGTCTGATATGTTTAGACAAAAATATATATGTAATTAAATAAAGGATACTGAGTAAAACAATTATTTGGATCTGATTAAAACTCTAATAAAATATTTTAATTGTATTATTTTTGAAATGAAATTGTTGATGTGAAATGTTTTAAATGAAGTTTTTATGAATTTCAGTTTTAAAGTTTATTCTTAAAATTTATTTTTTTATATTCAGGCAATAATAATACATTTTTGGTTGTTTGTTATAAAAACTAAATTATTGATATGAATACAGTTGTGAATAGTTTTTTAGATAATATAATTATGTTGTATAAACCTAACTGTAGATGTTATTCAGCCCTATAAGTGATGTTTTTTGTTTACGACAGGACTGGTTGTTTAGTAAACATTATTACTAGCAGAGGGAGCAGCTTTGACTGGTCTCTCTTGTACTTTGTAGTTTTTATGTGCATTACAGCCAAAAGATAGACTGGTGATAAATAGGGTAAAGTAATAAATTAATGGATGGATCCCTTTCTGTTGTGGGATAGTGAATTTTATATAATTCTATATGAAAAAATTGATACTGAATATCAATTTATGAGAAATGGCAGTTTTGGATAGTACAAATGTTTTATATTATCAAACTTTCTTTTAAAATAACATCTTTGCCTGAATATAACGATATATATTTTTAAAATCCTATATCCAATAAAGATTAATATTTTTGTATTTTCAGTCCTTTTACAAGGCCAAAATTGGGAAAACATCATGAAGTGTCCTGTATGGTTAGTAAGATACTTTTTTAATAATTAATATATAATTTTTATGTAATTTAAGATTTACATCCTTGTAATTTAATCTTGATTTAAATTATGTTTTTATAATTACATTTAGTTATAAACATTATGAGTTATTTATTATTGTTATTATGAAAATTTAGTTTAACTTGTGTTGGATTTTTCGTACACTTTCATGCTAATTTTAAATTATATTTTATGAATGTTTGTTAATATAAAAAACCAAAGTATGAAGTTATCCCATGTGCCACAGTAAATATTGATTGATTTGTGCTTATGTGTTCCTATTATATCCGGGAAGTAGGTTATATAATTGGTTGAACATATTCTGTCTGAAATGTTGAGCATAATTATGACTTGTAAACAGATTTGGGTTATTCATACAAAGCCGATGCTTTGTAACCAACCAGTTCTGAGTAGCATTTATGCTTTGAATCCATATAAATAATTTATTCTAATATTTAAATATAACACAGCAGTCTTTAATGAACCTAACTACAATTTATAGTTTCCACTGATCTCTGTGGTGGAGTGGTAGCGTCTCGGCCTTTCATCTGGAAATTCTGGGCTTGAATCCCAGTATGGCATTTTCATACGCTGCAAAAATCCCTTTTCTACTTATAAGTTTCTCTGTAAGATTCTGTGGTAAATCATTTCTTGAAAAAAAAAATTATTTGTAATCTGTAATTGATTAAGTTATGGCAGCTGGTCAGCTATTATTATTACTGATTTGAGACACTTCTATTCCCTTAACTGTATATTTGGGTTTGGGTTTATACAGTGTAGTAATATTTAAATTCAGAAACCTTTATTTCTAAGAATACTTAATATATTTTTCATTGCTAATTATTGTTCTTATATTTTAATCATGTGATTGAGTTTTCATTAAATAAAAATTATTTTGTTTATTTTTAAGGAATTTAAAAAATAACAACAGTGATATTTTTAATGTGTTAGTTATTAAAATAATTATGAATAAATATTTAATTTAGGTTATTATATTTTTACATCATATCATCATATAGATCACATTAGGAATAAATGTTGTGATAATTGTAACATGGGTAACAAAAGGAAATGAATTTCCAAGTGTAGCATTTCATTTGAATGGATAGAGAAAAATTGGAAAAAACTTGATCAGAGTGGCATCACAAAATAAAAAAATAATAAATAAAATACAGAGGAAGTTGTTATAGTCTCTCTCTCTCTCTCTCTCTCTCTCTCTCTCTCTCTATATATATATATATATATATATATATATAGAGAGAGAGAGAGAGAGAGTGTGTGTGTGTGTGTGTGTGTGTGTGTAAGTTTATTAAATGTATTGGCCAGTATGTTACAAACAATAATTACCAACAAAAATATACATTTACCTACCAAACCAACTGCAGGCTTAATACAAACTTATGAATTTACTAAAAAGCACATCTATAATCCACCGATTCATCAGTTATTTTATTAATATTTCAGACAGTGCACTATCTTTGTTCCTTCTTCATATCTTAAAACTGATATCAATTGTTGATATATTGAGAAATAATTGTCATGAGTTGATCATTACAACTATTGGTTTTAATGTATGACAAGGTAATGCATTTTCTGAGATTTTATTTAAATATCTGATGATGAATCAATGGATACAAAAATAACTTTTTGTGTACATCAGTAAATTTTGTGTTAAGACTGTTGTTAATTTGATGTATTTATGATTGTTTTTGCTGGTAGTTTATATATGAAATGAATAATTAATAACATTTTAATATTATAAAATATTAATTGACCCTTTTAAAATAATGCCATCTTTCTTCCATAAGACCTTTGGATGCTAACAACAGCTCTTTTAATGAAGTTACTGTTAGCACTGTTGAAGGTGCCTTTCTTAAAAACATTAAATAATTTCTTAAGTTTGATTGATTAGTAGATAGGTTATGTTCTTTTAATATGCTTTTTTTTATCAAATTTTGAGTTTGTAAATTACATATTGTTTGAGTAATAAAAGTGTTAAATGAACAAACACAGCATAGATTGGATATATTATTCAGTTATGTAATTAAGTGGTTTCCTAATCTTAATTTGATGGGCCCCATTAATAACAGTGTTAATTCCATTGAAGAAAGTGCTGTTATTTGGTTCAAAAGGTTCTGTGAAAGAATAAGTTTCAGTATTTTAAAAGTGAATTTTAATGTTTGTTCAAAGTAATTGTATAATGCAATAATGTTCAGTTGCAGAAAAAAAACAATAAATATTTTTTTAAATTAACTAACAATCTTGAAGGCATTAATTGAAGAATATTTGAATATGTTGTTAAATAGTTATGAAGCATATTCAGATGTATTTAGTCATTCTTATTTAAAGTTCTCAACAGTGTAATATTATTTTTATTAAATATTCTTAAAATTGATTGGATTCATTTTTAGTGGTGTAGGTATATTAAAAAGAATTGGTTATTCAATATATTAATTAAACCTTTTTTTTAACTGAAATTGGTAAAATGTGTCAGTCTGTGATTGTGTACAGTATGTATATCAGGACACCTGCCTAATTATTTGTATCTTATTTTACTATAATTTTACAAGTTTTATTGTATATTTTTTAAATTGTTAAATTTCATTTATGTATATATTATTTAATGCACTTACTGTGTTGCATTTGTTTATTTGTTTGCAATATATGCTTTATTGCTTGTTCTCTTGTCACAGAGTAATATGTGTTTTGTACTTGTTTATATATTATATTAGTATGTTTGGTTTATTTATTTTTTAATAAGATTATAGTATTTTATTAATATTTTTTCTAATTATGTTTACTGCCACATTAATTTTAGGGTTTGCCAGTATCGTAATATATCTCTGGCCTGATGATTTATTATACTATCCCAGGCACTCATAGTCTTTTACAAAATAAAAAAAATAATTATTTAACATCGTAAACAATATTTGAAATTAATTTTACAATGATATTTGTTGAATAAAAGTACTATAATTGTTCATTATTCATCAGTATCATCATCTAGAGTTTTTACCTGACTGTAGGTCCGTTATGCCATTGCTGTTTCCATCCATCCCTGTCCTAAGCCTTCTCCTTTGTTCCTTTGTAGTTTCCAATCTTTTATCTTATCTATTAACTTCATCCTTCTTTTTCCTTGCTTCCTTTCTCCTTTTAATGACTTTTCTGAAGATTCCACTTCCTCTAACTACATTTTATAACCAGTTTCCTTTTCCTTTGTGTACTTCTCTCACATAATTGCTCTTTCTTCTTTAATTCTGTTCATTACTTCCTCATTTCTCACTTTATCCATCCATCTTACTTTCTCCATATCTATATCTCAAAACCTCAGTCCAGCCTTTTGTTAATAAGTTTCTAAAATTTTTGAATTAACTTTAATTGTTTTTGTAATTGTTATGTATTACAAGGCCTTAATTTGAAAGAAGCTATAGTATATTTTTTAACATTTTTTGATCAATTTAATGCAGTACTTAAGTTTTTATCGTAAATTTAAAAAATAAAGATTTTTGTTTATTTCTTTATAAATATGGTTGCATAATGGATACATTTCCTCAGATGTTAACACTAAATGCTTATTTGTGGGTAAAATGACAATAATGATTTCTGTTTCAGGTATTTTTTATCAGCATGAATCTGACTATACTTTTAATATGAGTGTGTTGAAGAAAATTTTGTAATTTTTTATTTTTACCTTTCCATCTAGGTAGTGTTATAGCTCTAGAAGGGAAAATATTGTATTCGGTCCAATTTGGGCATATGTGGTTTTCACCAGATCTTGACGTTTTGACACCTAAGGAACCCAAAAAAACTGGATGGAAATATTCCGGATGTTAAAGTGTATGTGTGTTCAATGTTGGCCTGTAAATCACCTTATATCTCCTGAACTTCTGGACTGTTGTTGACCAAACTTGGTCAGATTACTTTTATATATTGATACCATTAAATTCTTAACTTAAAAAGTCAAGGGAGTGAGGCTGTACAATAAGGTCACTTCCATTAACTTGAGATTTTGCCTAATTAAGATCACATTTTACTTAGGCAGATTTTTTTAACGATTAAGAAATATATAAATATTGTAAAAAAAGTTTTGAAAAATTGCATCCCCACCCCAAAAAATACTGTTCTAGTCTTCTTTTATGTTATGAAGTCACAGATGAGAGTTAGCATTCAATGAATAATAATTAAAGTGTCAAAAAGTAACTTGGGTTGGCTGGGTCTCAAACTCGATCGCCTGGCTGACTTGGTATCTAGTACATTAAGTCTAGCGGCTCCACCAGTCTGCCGATCGTACAAGTGAAATTTGTTCTATATAAGTTGTGAAATTACATTAGTTAGTGCTGATGGCTGCCACTAGTACAGCCACACCCGCATGAATTAAAAATGGTCTTCGTGAGCAGTTTGGTTAGAATCTCTGAATTAAAATAAATGAAAAAATATATTTGAATATAATGATAAATATTTTAGATTAAGCTGTGTGTGTATATGTGTGTAAGTCTTGCATCATGAAATGCTGAGATATAAAAAGAAAATAAATTACCTTTCTAAGTACATGGAATTATTCTTCTAGTTGATCTTTGTTGAGAAATTTGTTTCTCCTTTTTTTATTGGTGCTGCAGGTTGCTTTGTTGTTAATAACTTCCTTTTTTAGGATAGTTACAAAACCAGTTAACATGAAATTAAATAGTATATTTGATCTGTGTTGTGTTTGTTCATTTGATGTATTGGTTTTTGTCCAGTTAAATGTTTTTGTTTAATTACATTTTGTTGAAGTGTGTTGAGTTCACAGTTTTGATTTGCTATTTTTTTAAAATTAGCATAATATTATTATGTGTCCAGTGACTTTAACAACACTCGTAGTTGTTGACTTAGAGGTAGTTTCAAAAGGCAGTTACGGTAACCCAGTAATTTGTCATGCAGATAATTATTGTTTTCAAAATTAACTTTTTTTGTAAACATTGAAGAGAAAGTTAAATTAATATAGCTGTTAGGTTATTATAATACAATTATGTTGAGACTGAATGATTTGTATATCAGCACATTTTTTTTGTTACTTTATATTTTTATTCATTTAATTTTTCTGCAGTTCTTATAATGAATTATTTTCACAGTTGTCCTGACTACAAACCACCTCATGAATTCTTTATAATCAACCACCTTATAAACAACTCATGAATTCATAAGTAAAATTTTATTAATTATAATATTACTTTAGAATATTGTCTATTTTCATATCAGTTTATTTTATTCAATTATGTACAGAAGTCTTAATTCTATTTAGTGTAAATTTTCAATTTTTACTGTTAATTATTTCTCACTGTTAAATGTGCTTATGGTTTTTCTAGAATATTATTTTGTGAAGTTGGAGTTTAGTTTATAAAATCCTAATTCACTGGGTTTATCAGGTTGTATTTTACCATATAATTTTATACATCTTGTTAATGGTTTGTAAGCAGCACTTTGTAACTACTATTTTATGCCAAGGAAAAGCAATAAACTCAAAAAGGAGTAACCTTTCCTGAAATTGTTCGCAATTTTGTATAAATGTTAATATAATTTTGTTTATTATTGTTATTTATTTTTTCTTGTTACAAATTGTGTTTTAATTTTCTTCTGTATTTTGTGTAATACTTCTGTGTGTTCTGTAATACAAGTGTGGTGAGTGTGGCTATTAATGTATGCTAAATACTGTGTTGAATTCCTGTAGTTGTCAGCTGATGGGTGTGTGTGTGTGTGTGTGTGTACGCGTGGACGTGTGTGTGCACACGTGCATGTTTTTGCTGTGTCGATTAGTACTATATGGTGGTATGTAATATACTGGGTATTATCCAATATATTGGGTAAGTATACTTTGTGGGTGTGTGCCAGTTATTTTCTTTATAATTGGAAACTGGACTTGTCTACTTTTAAGCATAATGAGGTAACCCATCGAGTTGGTCTAATGGTGAACGTGTCTTCCAAATCAGCTGATTTGGAAGTCGAGAATTCCAGCGTTCAAGTCCTAATAAAGTCAGTTATTTTTACACGGATTTGAATACTAGATCGTGGATACCGGTGTTCTTTGGTGGTTGGGTTTCAATTAACCACACATCTCAGGAGTGGTTGAATTGAGACTATACAAGACTACATTTCATTTACACTCACACATATCATCCTCATTCATCCTCTGAAGTAATACCTGAACTGTAATTCCCAGGGGTTAAACAGGAAAAAGAAAGAAACCATCATGAGGAAGTTGAGTGATTAGTTGTGCTCATAATCTGTAGTGAACTATAGTTAGGTTATAATTTGTTGATGTAATGATTAAGGGATGTAAAGATTTCTCATGTTAAGAAAATATTTTGTAGGCAAGTGAAATCAAATCAATTGATTCTATAAATCTAAAAAAAAAAAAAATATTCATTTGTCTGGCAAATTTGTTTTCGTGTACAACTTGTTAACTCTTCCAGTTGATTTTTTTGGATAGAGAAATTGATGCCTTTCACTAAAACTTAGTGAATGATTTTTGATTTATTGATATAGAGCCATATTTCTGTAATTCTTATTGTGATATCAATGTTAAAAAGATATAAAAATGCTCTCGATATGTCACATAATTTTGTTCATTTTTTAAATTGTGGAATAGTGCATTTCATGTTATAGGAAGCGTAAAAAAGTGGAGGTATTGTTATATGAAACTAACCCAGATTTCATGAGATGTTCATATTTCTGGAATTTCAGAAATCAAAAAAGTGATTTTTAAAAAGAATTTTTCCGTGTATGAGTTTTATGGGTAGAGTAATCTATTTCAGTATTGTTGCTATACCATCTGTTTGATCCCATTTAAATTTTACATGCACTGTCAGGAATATTCTATCTATAGTATTTTGATCTTATGTTGCTAGCCCAAGTAGTTTGTTTTTAATAATTGTAGGAATAAAATACATGTGATTTGTTGTATCTAGATTTTTATTATATCTATTATTGTAATAATTGTTAATATTATTACTGTGTTATAATTTTACAAATAATGTATGTTTTTCTCATTAAATTATTGTTATTTTGTTTTCATAAAAAATTATGAACAGTTATATATGTTGTGACTTTTAACCAACTACTCCGTGTTTTGTAGCTGTGTAAATGTATTTCAGGATATTGTGTACTTATATTTACATTGTTTTTTTATTACACACTGTTTTCTGCATCATTACACTAAAGTAATTAATTATTAAAATTTAATTTGTACTTCAATAAATTTTTCTTGAAAATCCTACATTTAATATTTTTCATGGTTTGCTATCATTGTCAGAATGGTTTTGTATCAAAATTTAATTAAAAACCAATAAAAATATTTTAATTAGTTAATATTATGTCTTTTAGTTTAAAATTTGGTAATCATTTTAAATGATATATCAAGTATAACTACTATTGAACTTGCTAATAACTTTTTGTTCCTTTATTAATATATGTTTTCAGTAACATTATAATACTGGGCGGGGCATAAAGACTTCTGACATTTGTAGGGTTCATTTTGTGGGCTGTAGTGGGAGTATAGAAGTGGAATAGGTTTCATGCAGTTGTTTTGCCTCTACTGTTTTCAGTAACATCATGAATTGTACTGGTGAACATCAGGGCTTTGTTGTTGAAGTGTATTATGAGAAGAACTGGTCTGTGATAATGATGCAGAGAGCTTTCCATATACACTTTGCACTCAGTTGAAATGCATCTGTATTAGATTGAAAAATAATTATTATATGTATTTCTAACCTTTGGGAACGGATTTACACTGAAAAGAAAATCACTTGGCAGACTTTAGACCCTCAGAATGCCAGAAAATGTGGAATCAGTAAGAGCATCCATTCAGCAATTACCAAAGTATTCCACTTGTAAGCATGCCATGGCACCTGGGATATCAAGTTGGAGTTTGAGGAGGATTCTGCATGCCGATTTAAAACTGCATTCCTACAAGATTATGTTGGCTCAAGAATTAAGAGAGAGATCATGCTAACCGTAAAGCCATAAGTGCAGAAATTCATTAACAGGTTCCTGCTGTAGCTGTTATTTTGAGTAGCGATTAGATTCACTTCCACCTGAGTGAAGGTGTAAACAAGCACAATTTTTGCTACTGGGCTGAACGTAACCATTGTGAAGAACAAGGAAGAACAACCACTCCACTTTCTTCATGTAACTGTTAGGTGTGCAGTTGCTGACTGGAGTGATTGGCTCGTACTTTTTTGAGGAAGGTGGTGCAACAGTAACTGTGACTGTTGACCAGTATGTTGGAAATGTTGTGGTCCCAAACTGGATAATCTGGATATGAACATGTGTGGTTTCAACTCGATGGCGCCACAGTTCAGCTTGGAGTGTTGAGAGAAATGTTCCCTGAGCATTTGATCTTTTTAAGGGGATATATGGAATGCCATCATGCATCCCATGGGATACATCACCAGATTTAAGCCCATGTGACATTTTATTTTGGAGATACCGAAAGGACAAGGTTTTCAAAGATTGTCCTTAATCTCTTAAGGACTTGAAGAAATGGATCCGACAGGAAATCGCCACCATTTAACCCAAGCTAACTCGGAGAGTGATGATCCGAAAACATCTTCAGCAATGAGTTGACAACAACGACCGCCATCTGTCTGATATAATTTTTAAAACCCATTAAATAAAACTGTTTTTTATGTACTTTTCAGAAATATATTCAATTTTTTGTAGATAAGTTTTTCATTTTTTATACCGCTTCAAAATATGGCTGATCTTTATGTCCTACTCTGTATAAATAAACTTTTATTTGAATTCATTTTTGATCCTTTATTACCCCTTATAAAAATTACTCATGAAGGATAAAAAATGAAATTGTACAAAATGCATTTATATTACAGTATTGTCAGATAGATAAATTAGTAAAGGAGTAGAAACAATTAAGTTCAACAGTAATTATATGGATTAACTTTTTATTTAAGATTACTTAGTTTTTTTACTGCAAAAGCATGAACATGCTTAAAATGCTTTTTTTAACCGTTATAAAAAATGCTCTGACAGTGATTTCTGGTAGTTAGCATTAGAAGCATCAACTACTATATTTTTAAGAAAACGAAATAAATTTTAACAATTTCACATTGGTATATGTATATACTTTTTTTGTATTTGTGTTCTGAATTGAACAATATGTTATCAACTCAATAAAGAGGTAAAAGTCAAATGAGGTTGCTTTTAAAAATTCCTGTAATAAATTTATTTTATAAAAGCTGGTGTAATTTAAAAATTTTTACATCTTGTAAAAGTCTTGTTGGTTCATAACAGTTACTTTCAATACTTCTTGCTAAGCATGGGTTGATGTGCTGACACATTGTTGCACAAAGAGAACCAATGTTTGTTTTCAATTTTTCAGGATTGAAAACTGAAAACTTTTGATTGAATGCTTTAAATAAAATATGTTGATATACATTTCATTGATTAGGCTTGTTGAATAAATTCATGGGGACAAAGGACAATATCATGTGAAAAAAATTGTATCCATTTTATTTCCAACTACTGATGTTTTTCTGCAGATTGTATTTATAAAAAAGAAAAAAAAATGTTTTGGTGCCTTTTATTTTAACTGTTTGGTAAATTAATACCAAGAATGGTCATAATAATAAGTCTCAGTCCAGTCTCTTGTCGTTTTTTATTCGCTGACTCCATTGTGTAAGAATATGATGACAAATACTGTGAACTTTAGGTTGTTGTGAATAATGCCCCATTTTCAAAATAATAATCCAACTTCTGATACTAATTTTATAGATTTTTTACTATCACTGTGAACATACACAGTGTTATTATTTGCCATGGTATTTTGGCATCCATACACAAGTATCATGAAATCCCATGTTTCTCTCTATTATAAACATATGTTTTTTTTTTTACTATTGTTTCACTAAGTGCTTTTTCAAAGTATTTTAATGTATCTAATCATGATTTTTAAGTCAAAACACAAAACTTGACATTTGTGCGCTGCTCAATAATGGGCATTTTGAACTGTGACGATGTCTTACATGCATGTTTCATGCACCTACATAAAGCTGTTGTTAGTATTGGAAATAAGGAAGAATCACTGGTCATATTGTGAAGTCATAACCTTTGTTGACTTATAAAAAAGTGTTTTCCCTGACTTATAATTTCTGAAGAAGGTGCCATTTGCAGGAATTTTTTTAAGGGACCTCAAATAATGTATATGTATGCTAACTTTTATTTCAGGTAATATGGTATAATATATGTTTATTTGTATAATTTTTCAATGTATTGTGTCAGTGTATGTGTTGTGTCTTATAAATGTTTTTATGTGCTTTTGTTTTTGTTCTGCTACGTGCTTAACTGCAGTTCTGCCAACATGCTCCTGGTCATCATGTAAGTGCTATAAGACGCACCTAATCCTTACAGTTCATAATACCTTGTATATGTATTCTCATTTTGTGTTTTTCTTTTTTTTAATTTTGTAAATATTTTACTTTTTTTTTTAAATACTTCATTAATAAAAGTTATCTTCTTAAGGGAATTCTATTAATGTAAGGAAGTTATGAAGATGCCTAATGCTGTTTTGTTCTTGAGCATGTATTCATTAAATGGATTGTAGATATCTGCTATTTGAGAATTAATTGAAACATGTGTTGCTGACTAGTTTACTTGTAAATTTTACTTTAAATTTAAACGTTTTATTATGACAACCAAACCAAGTTTTATAATAAAATGTTTTTAAAAAATTTACTTCAAATGGTTTTAAGGTAGCAAGATCAGGATGTCTGAAAATACCGATGAAGTACTGTTTGAAAGGTTACAAGAAAAAATTTTGAAGGAAGGTTTTAAAAACATGTTATTGAAAAATTTGATACAGTTTGTTAGAAAGTTTAAATAAATGTTCCCAAGTCATGATGAAACAAAATATATGTCAATGTGTTTATTAATTTTTTTGGAACCTCTCAGGATTTATCATTTTAAAAACAATGTTAGTGGTGAAAAGAACTTGATATTTATTTTATTGTTTTATATATATTATTACCATAACTGTTTTTATTTTATTTATACTATGAAACAGAATTATAAATGGAAGAAAAAAACAGACTTGTTTGTTGGAGCTTCAGTAAGATTAGTAAGCTGGAGCTACAGAATGTCATATTGCACATCTGATATAATTATTTACATTGAAACCTTTTTACGCTTTATTTTGTATTTTCTAAACTGTCAATACTGTTTTTAAGTTAACTAGTCTTTATTACTCATGCTTCAACAACCTGGCTGGCTAATTTTGTCTTAAAAAATATATAATATTTTTTCAGCCTCTGCAAAGTACTTAATTAGAAAAAACCTTTATTTTATGTATTTACTTTAATTATGTAGTTACTTTTTTATGTTCAAAACATTTTCGAGCCTAAGCCCTTCTTCAGTAAAATTTTTTAATAATTCTTCATCTGTTTACATTTACACATTAAATTTTACTTTTATTTCGTAAAAATTGTCATTGATAAAAGTTAAAAATTCAGAACAAATATTTGTTCAGTCAAGAGAATGAAAAAGTATTGCAATAAATATTAATTTAAAAATATATTTTCTTTGTATGCCAACTTAAATAATTTTAATAAGAGTGCTCCCATAAAATTCTATTTGCAGATTTATAAGGCTGCATTTACCTTTATATACAATTTTTTATTACTATTTTCGTGTTCAATATTTACTCTTTCGATTATTTCTAAATTATTCTCGAAATTACTTATGATTAAATAGTCAGCTACGTTTGAGAAACCTATTTTTTTTATTTTTAAATAATCTAAAATGTTGATTAAATCTATCTTTAAAGGACTTATTCATTTTACCTATATATATCTTTTCGCAATTTTTGCATTTTATTTTATAAATATCGGAAGAATCATATTTATTTTTTACTTTTATATAAACATAAATTAAACCTTATAAATCTGCAAACAGAATTTGATGGAGACATTCTTATTAAAATTATTTAAGTTGGCATACAAAAGTGAATAGTTATTGCTATACTTTTTCATTCTTTTGACTGAACAAATGTTTGTTCAATTTTTAAAATGTTTTTAAATTTTATTAAGACAGTTTTTATAAAATAAAAGTAAAAAGATGAAATTTAATATGTAAATGTAAACAGATGAAGAATTATTAAAAATATCACTGATATTTTTTAAGGCCTGAAAACATTTTGAACATAATAAAATAAAGGTAAGAGTGTTCTCTAATTCTGTACTTTGTGGAGGCTGAAAACATATTATATAAAACATATTATATTATATATAGTTATTTAACTTACAGAGGAAAAAGAAAAATGGACTATATAAAAAATTAAATTCAAATTATATTAATATTTATATAAAATAAGATTTATTTTTGTCTGCTTTTGAATAACAGCTCATTTTCTGCATACTTTTTACTAATGTTACTTTGTTGTTGAAAAGAATTTTTCATTTCAATATTCTTCTTTGTGTAGAATTGTGGTTGTTGACCACTTACAATTTTTATTGGTTTGGATTAGAATATAGTAATTTGTTTTCTACCTTCTTTTATATTGGCTTTATTTACATTGTCATCTAGTAACAAAGATAATGGTGTGATAATGACTTCAATTTAATTTTTGGTTCATTTGCTTATTTCGTTTTAGTATTTCATTATCTTCATTATGCTTATTGAAGCTGCTTAAAACAGTTACTGTTAATCTTACTTATAACATTTACTATTTAAAAAAAAAATGTTATTGACATTTAACACATTATATATAAAAATTATTATTGATCATTTTGCTAGCACTACTTGTAAATTACATATTGAATTCTATTTGAATGCATGTGTAAAATTTGTATTATGTCTTCCTAAGTTCTGTTTAACATTAAACAAAAATATTGTTTTTTTTATTTCTCTCAAAAATGTTGCTTTATCATAAGCCTCTTGAGATTCTCGAGGATATATTATATTGAATATATTTTTTATTATGGAAAACACAAATGGAAAACAGTAAGAAACAGTAAAAAGCTGTCAGTTCTCTAGGTAATTCATGTTTGTAGTAAGCTTATAAAGTTGTGTTAAAAAGCTGTCAGTTCTCTAGGTAATACATGTTTGTAGTAAGTTTATAAAGTTGTGTTATACAGTACCGCTTTTTTAAATTGAACTCTACTATTTCAAAGTAATTTGTAGTTTGCTTCTGTTTAGCTGTTCAACTATCGGAGGTAGTAAATTCTAAATACTCATAAAACTTGTTTTGTTCATACTTGAAGTGAGTAATTTTTTCATTTTACTGTTTTTTTTACTTGTTGATTGAAAAGTCTGGTGGTTACAGCAGAATTATCAGTAGACATTTCATTGTCACTAATTTCATTAGCACATTTATCAAAATGAAAAACATATCAATGATTTCTTTTATAAAATTTTTTGATTTAATTAAACTTTCTGTTGAAATCGTTTAAAACACTATTTATTACTTCAATAACAATATTTTCATTGTCATATTTATTTCCCTTTTAAAAGATTTTTCTTTGTCTCTTTTTCATAGAAGTAGGAAATAAGAGTTAGGAACATTTTCTGTTAAATAGAAGTATCTGTAAGTTAGAGATAATTTCTTTAGCAGACATCTTACTTATTAAGATGTTTTTTGTAAGGTCTAATTAATATCACAAATTTAAATATTCCACCAGATTGCAATCTATTTCAAATTGCTGTTTTTATTAAAAAGAAGAAATTTATCTTTAATATCTTTATTATTAAATATTTTGATATATGCATTTTCTTTTTTTTTTTATCGCATTCACTAGGAATTGAAAGAAGCTTGCAAGGTAAGTTGTTTAAGTGTTTATATATTCATTGTAGAGTGTTAAATTGTACAATTAATTATATAGCAAATAAAATTCCATTTTCATAAATAATATAACAGTAATCTGTTGTTACTGATGTTTGATCTGTTGAAGGTTGTTGTTTCTTTATAATTATTTTTAAAAATATTCAATTATTATTGACTGCTATTAACACAATTAGCAGAGCAAACAGCTTGTTAGAATCAACATTTAGTTTGTTCTGCATTGTTGTTGATTGATGAAAATTGAGTTATAAAATACAACTTTGATCATAAGTTTCTGTGATATATGTTATTTACTTATCTTCCTTTTACTGTTCTATTTTATTATTTAATTTTTTTATTGTTGGAAATACTAAATTTTTTAAACCCCAACTGTAGTGAAGCTAAAAAACAGGTTATGTGTTGCTTCACCTGTGCGGTTTATGTTCACAATTTTTTCAGTACCTATTGATGACGTGGTTCTTTCACAAAATTATTTGTCATGTTCCCTCAAAGGTTTTGAGCCGTAATTATCATAAAATTCTAAATTTTTTACTTCCTTTTTTTAATTTTGGGGTTTTAAAAAATTTTAATTTTCTACTGCGTAAATCTTGATGTGAGGTAGTAATTGCTTTACAGATTATTTCTAATTGTTATTTGTAATAATTGATATTCAGAATTTTCTATTGTAATTTATTGATATTTTTTTTGTTCTATAAATTTTATTATTATTTCAGAAACGTGTGAAGGAAATAAGTTAATTTAACCTAATATTAATTAAATAAATCTTTATTTAATTGTAATGTTATTTATTTAGAGAATACATTAAGGTATGGCTGTGGATGTTTTATACATACCTTAATGATGAGCAACCTCTGAATTAAAAATTAAGCCAGTTTCTTTGTGATAAATTTGTTCTTGATTTAGCTTGACTGGCTTTTATAATGAAATTTTTGAATGTATATGCATTTGTATTTATTTAAATGAATTCCTTCAAATTATTTTTAATTTTTTGTTTTTCATGTTTATTCATTTTCAGTCATTTGAGAAGGTTCTTGTTCAAAATATTCAGTTTGGTTTATCACCATATTTAACCGATGCAATTCAGTCAATATCTAGATGGCGTATGATACAAGCATCATTTCCTTATATAATGCACTGCACTGCTTCTCTTCTTCATAGCAGGTATCTTTCTATCAGTCAAATTATTTTAATTTTTACTTTTCTGTCAAGTGCTATAGCAGAGTTATAACTTTAGAAGGGAAAGTATTGTAATTGGTCCAGTTTGGACTTAGGCGATTTTCACCAGATCTTTACATTTTGACATCTAAGGAATAGAAATGTTCACATGTACATGTGTGTGTTCGGTGTTTCACACCTTACTCTCCAGAACTACTCAATAGATTTTGAGCAAATTTTCAACTTAAAAGGACAATGTGGTGAGACTGTAGAGCAAGGTAACCCTTAGTATCTCGAGATTTCACCTAATTAAGGTCTTATTCTTCTCATGTACATTCGATTACGATTGAAGAATAATATTTCCAAAAAAAACTTTTAGCAAAGTCACACCCCCACCCCAAAAAATTGTCTAAATAAACTAGTGGCTCTGTGAGTATAGTGTGTCATTAGTAACCCTCTCAACACAAGGAGCACTAGTGTAGCACTGGCATACAGCTGGTGTAGTCATCTGCTATGTTATAACGTCACAAGATGAGCTGTAGAATTAAATAAATTAATAATATTTAAAGTGTAAAAAGCATTTAAAGTACTACCGTACTAGTGACGACCACCACTTCTGTGTAAATGATGTATGAAATGATGATGAAATAAATCACCACACATGTGTAAATGAAATACCATATGTGCGCGTGCTTTACTTAAAATTATTGAATTAAATAAACAAAAAATATATTTAAGTAAAATGATAAATATTTAAAATTTAGTTGTATGTGTATGTGTGTATAAGCTGCATATCGGAAAAAAGCTGCGTGACAGGAAAGTATTACAAATGTATTATCAGCTTTTTATTACATGCTACTCATTACCATTATGAAATTTGTTTGTTTCCTGATTCTTGAGTATATATATATATATGTAGAGTTATTTTGATTCTTTAAAATTATATACTTTTTTGATTTTATTAAGGTTTGTGTTCTTTAAAATGTAAAAAATATCACATTTAACTTGTGTAGGTTCATAGATTTTTTAAATAAAAATAAATGTTTTTCCCGTATTTAGAGATTTATGTTTTTCATTAAGGTCATTAAAATCTTGAAAATATTGAAATGTTGAACTTTTTTTTTAGTAATAAAATCAACATTTATTAAGCCAAAATTTATGTATTTCAAAGAGGATTAATCTCATTTAGATAATGCAAATAATTGACTGTTTGTAGAATTTGTTTTCATATTATTTTTACATGAACTGTAAATTTAACCTTATAGATTGACAACATTAATATGAATCCAGGATTGTTGTGTATTACTTACCTTAAACATATTCCTCGATCATTATTTGAATAATAATACTAATTATTGTCAGTGATACCAATAATTGTTATTATACATTATGATATTGATTTTAAATGTTGTCCTAGTCAAACTTTGCAATATTGTCTGTACTAACCAGTGTTTAATATTATAAAATAGTTCATTTTTAATGACAAACTGAACCTAATTTATTTTAAACTAATTTTTTCCTTTAATTTTACTCAATGTTTTCAGTTTAATGCTACATTGAAGCAAGTATATTTCAAGTATCATTGAAGGTTGCCAAAAGAATAATTAAAATTGGTATGATAAAAATTAAAAGTATTAAAGTAAACTTCATTTTTTTTTAATTAAAAAAAAAAATGTTATGTATGTAAACAAAATTTTTATCAAAATAAATTAATACGTTATTCAGATTATTGTGTAAGTTTATATAGATAAAATAAGGAATGGAGATGTGTTTCCTCATTGGTCAGTAAAAGAAATTGCCTCGGCAGTTGTTTTAATAGATTAAAGTAAATTGTGGTAAAATCTTGATTAGAGCAGAATCATTTAAATACACAAGTATTTAAAAAAAAAGAAGATGAATTGGTATACAAAAATAATAAATGTATGAAGTAATGTACCGCAAATATCTAAGGATACTGAATAAAAAGTCTTAATGGAAATTATTTTAGCACACATTCATATGTCTTTAAATGAAGATGTAAGGAATTCAAGTTTTTTTTTTTTTTAGTATTATTTAAAAACAATTATATTGTTTTAAAGAAATTGCTAAGTAGATCTTTTAAATAAGTAATGAGTCAGTTATTTATTACAAATGACAAAAAGTTATAATAAGGGAAGAATCTTGTACACTGTTGTGTTGTGCTAGTTATGTGAAAAGGATAACAGTTCTCTTGCCTGCTTTGATATTTTTCTTTTTAAGTGAAGATAGCTCACCTGAAAGTACAACCACATGGATTGGTTGTAGTTTTAATTTATCAATTATTTAACATTTATTGAAAGCTTATTCTGCCTTTTTCTGAAGGAACATAAAAGATGATAATCAATTTCAGGTAGGAGTATATGTTGGATATAATAAATATTTAATAATAAAGATAATTAAGTTTTTCTTAAGATGCTTCAAAGAAAACAATATATTTTGATTTTGTTGCACATGAAATTATCTCAGAAAGAGTTAATCGTCTAACAACACTAAGATTTTGTTTATTATATGTTTTGATTTTTCAATTAATATTTGGAATTCATTAATATTACTTTTGTGAATGTGCTAATAAACCAGATTGGTATATTCAGACTGTAAGAATATTTAACTAATAGAAGTGCTTTTCTATATAATTCCACATTTTCAATGAATTATTAGGCCAGTTAAATAAAATTCAATTAAGGATTGAAGGCAGAAGCTTCCTTATGATATATCTTCTCTAAAGTATGTTATAACGTTGTTCTTAAACCACGTAGTGGCAGAGCAGTGGGTGTATTGGTTAACATGTTGGTTTGTGGGTTGGTCTAGTGGTGAATTCGTCTTCCCAAATAAACTGATTTGAAAGTCGAGAGTTCTAGCGTTCAGTTATTTTTAAACAGATTTGAATACTAGATCGTGGATACTGGTGTTCTTTGGTGGTTAGGTTTCAGTTAACCATACATCTCAGGAATGGTCTGAAACTGAAACTGTACAAGACTACACTTCATTTACACTCATACGTATCATCCTCATTCATCCTCTGAAGTATTATCGGAAAGGTAATTACTGGAGGGTAAACAGGAAAAAGAAAAGGTCAGCTGGTCTTGGATTAGTTGCTAGCAAGGGTTGGCATTTTTTATCTATCTTATTTATACATGAAAAAAAAGAAAGTTTTCTTTACCTTGACTATTTTTTTATTTATTTTTAATTACATTTTTTTTTTTATAAATAAATTATCATTATATTGGTTTAACATGCTTGAGTAAAATTATATATGATTACTGAAATTTTTGTTTTAATGTTATGTTGTACTATTTTGCCCTCATTTTTATTTGTCAGAAAGGATACAAACCTCCAAAGTCTTGGTGCGGCTGAAACAAAACTTTTATATATATTACACTGGATTATACTGGATGCTGCTGAAGAATGTGCTGATGCTGATTATGAGAAAGGAGTTTACAAGACTTCTCCGTTTTATTATCTTTTCTCAATTCCTTCAATTACGGTAATGTGAATCTGCAATAATTAATTAAATAAATAAATCTTCTTTATCATTATATTACTTCATTTAAGTTTACAAGTCAATTTTGTAACATTTCATAATTTAAATGATTGTAGATATCAGTAAATATGAAAAATTTGTAGCGACGCCTGTATAATAGAAAAGCACTGATTTTTATGTTCCTTATAATGTTAAGATTGAAACAAAATTAATGAAACATTTTTTCTTCATTCATTACTTAATATAAGCAATGTCACATTGATGTTTTAAAGAAAATATTGTGCTGATATTGTCATTGTCTATTTTTGTTTCTTAAAAGTGATTTACATCAGGGATTATATTATGAAGTTAACATTTTTGTACATGATTTTACTTTATCTGCTAATAATATTGCTACCTTTTTTTCTGCTCCTTTCACCCTGCTATTATATATAGTTATATATATGTATATAAATAAAACAATAAAAACTGTTTTATCGATCATTTAAATATTAAAAAAAAAAGATTTTTCTATGATTGATTTTAATATATTGCTATTTTACTGAAATTACTCTTTTAAGATTCATATTATTCCTCTGTACTGTTAATTTACATTTTAAATTCTATTAATATAAACCTCCTATTACAGAAAATTGAAATAAGACATAACTTTATTTTATCATGAAAGAACTTTTGCGGGTTCTTGCATCCTCAGAAATAACTGAATTATTTAAATAAACTGCATATTAGAAATACTACAATAAACCATGTACATGGTATAATGTTTGTTAAATTGCTGTAATATTATAATGAAAATTGCATATTAATTTATTATTGTGAATGCTGCTGTGCTGCAGTTTTTGTAAGACTGTCTCCCTCAAATACTGTCTGATGGTTTATTGAATTGAAATTTTGTTTGTATTTATATATGTAATTTTTTTTTAATATATTTAATTTTATTTATATTATTTTTTTAATTTCTATAATTTTCAAAAAAATTAGTTTTAAAGGTTTATTTGTTTTTCGTATGTAAATAGCATCTCAATCATTACATTTAATTTTATAAATTCCACAAAAAATGTATTATATTATTATTACTTTTGGTTTGTAAATATTTTATTGTGTGGTTATTAGACTTGTATGCTGGTTTAAATAATTCTTTACTGTAAGTTTTAGTAATGTTTTCAATGATATTAGTGTGTAAATACGTTATATATGTTTTCCCTATTTTGTGTCTTATTAGTATTGGTTTTATTACTGTGTTTTAATAGTTATTTTTTTTTATAAATATTATTAATTAAAGTATCATATCCATTTTTAAACATTTTTATGATATTTATTTCATTATTTAACTTTTCTATTATGTGTGTACTTGATTGCTCTGTTAATAAAACTTGTGTAATTGTTAATTTTATGAGACCAAGGATGTTTTAGTTTTTTTATAAATTATTGTATTATTGGTTGTAGGTTTTTCTATATACTGATGTTTCAATTTTGTTGTGCTTATTTATTTTGATATTGACATCTAAATAATTTAAGCCTATTATTATCTATTTCAAATCTGAATTAAAAATTTTCATTATGGAAATTTAATTTGTTTAATATTAGATATTCATTGTTTATTACTGGGCTATGTATAATGATAGTATCATCAGTAAATAAATAATAAATTAATATGTACTTTCATTATAATATTACAGTAATGTAACAAACATTATATCATGTACATGGATTATTTTAGTATTTTTAACTTTTAGTGTGCTATTTACTTAAATCAATCATGATTGAAGATGCAGGATCCTGTGAATCTACTTTCATGATAAAATTAAGATATATCATATTTCAATTTTCTGTATTAGGTGGTTTATATTAAATTTAAAATATAAAATATTGCTGTTTTAATATAATGATTAAAAAAAGTTCAATTTTTGTTCTCAGTGACAATAAGACTTTTTGCACTTTTGCATATATTTTAACAATACATTAATACATTAGTATATATATATATATATAGTGTAGTGTATAGGTTATAGTATATACATAGTTTCATAATTTTAATTGATGGAAAAGAGTTTGTGAAGGGAAAATACATTTTCATTAAAACTTTTGAGTATCTTGACCATACTAAAAATAATAAAGTCTTTTAGGCAAGCGTACAGCCTTATTCTTAGTGTAGGCGTTTTTCTTGCTTTACAGGCTGTGGAGGGCTGTGAAGTAATTGTTTTCTTCTGTAACAGACATCCAAGATTGTCAGCAATTTTAATAAATTCTTCTTTTTCTGTTCTGTAATTAACTGAAATTATCAAATTACTAGCTGATCAGGGCTTGCCCATCTAGCCAGGGGCAGAGCCCCCTGGACCCTCGACACATTCGTATCCTCATGTTTGTGAGAATATTAAGTATTTTACAGATATTCATTAAAGAAAAAAGATAAGTAATTTTACTTAATTATAGGAGACTGCAGTTGAGGAGATCAGTAAATTTGTCACCTTAGTATAGACAGAAAACTGAGTTTACTACTCCTGACTGAAAACTTAGTATATTACAATTAAACTGACCTTCATAGGTTGTCATATTTGTAAAAGGAATTTCCACTTATTTCTACTTTAAATGTTATTTCTTTAAAAAGTTATTGTATTGAAGGAGATGAAGATTTTTAAATTATAATAAGATCATATTTATAGGAATGTAATTTTTAATACTGATACATTACATTTATTGTTTATTTTTTTCATATGTTTTATTTGTTTCAGTTGTTTATATATTTATTTGCACCGATATGTCATCAATTAAAAGAATCTGATTTACAAACATTCAGATTAGAAAATGGTTTAAAAATATGGCAGGCTTTATGGGAATACAGACATCCAGACACTTTATGTTTTACTGCTCATTGTAAACCAAAACCACGTTCATTTTGGTCAAGTATGCTTAAACCTCCACATTCTCACCTTCCTGAGGGTGATTATTTTCTGGGACGTAAGTAATTCTTCATAATTTCAAGATTCTTTGCTTATCTTTGGTGTGTTAACTTGTAATGTTTTGAAATAAACTTTAAAATTCTGTTCATACCAGATAATTGTTTTACAATAATTGTGATGTTTTAAATGCATTATCTGGTTTGTGTAATTTAAATATTAAAATTTTAGGTAAAGTATCTTCACAAGCTGGTGGTGATGAAAGTGCGGTAGGAACAGGTGAAAGTCCTCCGAGTCAAACAGCTAGCTTTTCTTTTGTTGACCAAATGCAACCGTCAAAATCATCACAGCAACCAGATGAAGAGGTAATCATAGAACTTTCTTTGCACACAAATATTATTCAGTTATGGCTGCTCAATATGTTAGTGTGTAGAAAATGGAGTGCTTATAAATCGCTGAATGTTGGTAGTTTTGGTTTTATCAGCTGATGGAAATTTTAATTAAATTTGATCACATTGTTTATAATAAAGTATTTGCTGATTTTGTTCCTAGAACCAGGAACTACCTTACAGTTTTTTGCTGTAATTGCAGCCATTGCAATGTACCCATCTCTTTGTGTTTAGATGGTTTTTTATTATTATTACTGCAAGGGACAACACTATATATATTACACATGCACATGTTCCTAGTGAAAATTGTTTTTGTGTGTGCGCGCACTTTTTTTCAATATTAAAGTAATTTCAGAATTTAAAAAAATACCTATACATTCTGGTTATTTAAAATCTGACATAATCTAACAAGTGGATGGGCAATGGAATAATCTACCAGTTGAGTTGGGTGTAGATTTATCTTTAACTCTGTTTCATTTTCTCTTTCTCATTCAGCTCTCTCTTTGTAAAGTTGCATGAATAAACAGAACTCGAGCCCCTTTTCAAACATATATGGGAATGCACTATTCTTATAAGTATATTTGATGTTAAATAATGGTGTTTAATTCCATTTTTAAACTTTGACTCCCTCTGGAAGGTCCCCAATGTTTCAAAAAAAATTTACAGAAAGACGTTCACCCTAATTTTTCATGGAGAGCCCAAATCAGATCTCAAAACTCAGAGGATAAATATTCTGGATTCTCCTGAACTGAATTTGTAGATAACTCGGCATTAAATAAACAGAGTTACTTCTTTGTATTTATTTTCATATATTATCAAAAATGATTTGCACTTCTGCATTCGATTGTTATTTCAAGTTTTAAGTATTCATTACTGATGATCAGAAGCAAGGAGACAAAAGTACGTAGTTATTTTTTAACATTTTATTTTTGAATTGAGTTGTAACATTTTTAGAATGTTGTTGCCTACAGAATAGAACTGCACAGAGTTAATATTATATGTAAATTATAATAATCAAGGCTGACCAATTCCAAAAATTATCATGCTTCCAAATGAAAAAAGTTATGCGCTTTAGTATAAAACAATAAAATAAGAGGCTATATATACTGTATGATGAAAATTTTTGTAACAAAAGAACTGGCTGGTCCTTCATAATTCTTTTACCAACCAATGTGGTTTAGGCTCTGTATTAAACAAAAGAAAAGGCTATAATTTCCCTATAACCACCAAATATATATAATTGAAAAGAGTCACACTATATTGCAACTGCTGGTTTACTCCTATCTATAAATTTTATAAATAGTTCTTTTTACTTGCTACAAAACTAGGATGGACCAATAATTCAGCTACACAGTATATCTCTGCTTCGTATGGCCCATAAGTGTTGACTTGAATCAGTAATAAGCCATAAGATGATAAGTATTGTATTGTACTGCAGTTTTCATTAAGAAATTCTTAGAATTTTGTAACTTGTCTAATAAATTCATAGGTGATCTATGACAAGAATATTGCACAATGGATTTATTTTTCATCATTGTGAACTCAGTATTTATGGTAGATAGTAGTGGGCAGTACCAGAGTACAGTTTGTCTTTCAATGTTAATTACCATTATTATTGAACATGTGATTTGGATACAGTAGCTCCTATATTTTTGTGTAGTGTTACACTATAGTACAGTATGTTCACTTTTTACATTATGTCGAGTTACTCTGTTCAATTGTATTCCTTTATTTTGAAATAAGGCTAGTAAACTTAAATCTTTAAAAACAAAAATAAGGTTATTCAGGCATTAAAAATGAGAAATAAATAGTTTGCTGCAATTGTAATTTGACTTTCTCTACAGTTAGAACAATAAGAACAACAGACAAGAATTACTGAATGCACACTATGAAGGTAACACTAATTGTAAAAAAAAAAAAAAAAATGAGTAGGGGTTTACGATACAGGGCAGTTATTTAGAATGCACTAGATGAAGCAATTTTTCACTGGTTTTAGCAGCAATGGAATTCACACTTTCTGTTTAAAAGTTCAGTTTTTAAAAACAAAAGCAGAATTTTTTGCAGAAAACTGGGCCTTGAAATTTTTAAAGGTTTTGACGACTGTACAAAGTTAAATGATGTAGCGAAGGATGTTGACACCAATTACTAGTGCTTGGTTTAAAAACAAGTGGTCTAGGATATATGTAAGTGTTATGAGAAGACATCTCTAATACTGGTAAAATGAATTTTTTTTAAATGCTAGAAGATAACATGCTTAATTCTAAAACTGTCAAAGAAAAGAGTAACAATTCTAATTTGTGCCAATAATTTAATTTGGGAACTGAAAAATGGTAATTGTTATGCTGCTATCAGTATATAAATACTGAAGATATCTTACAGCCGAAAGTGCTAAAAGTTTTTTATCATTTTTTGTATTTATTTTAATTAAACTATGAAATTTTTAATATATTGCAAATCTTAAAATTGAAGATGACTTATGGCTGAAAGGGCGAGAAGTATTTGATAGTTTTTTGTATTTTTAAAATTAAATTATGGAATGCTTTGCTTTTTTTCAATTCATAAAATCTGAGGATCCCTTACAGTTGAAAGCTTTAGAAGTTTGTGTGGTATTGATTTTGGTTTCTTTTTTAAATAAAAAATGGAATTTTTTGCTTTTTCAGTTTATAAGATCTGAAGATCTCTACAGCCAAAAGTACTAGAAATTGTTGTACCGTTTTTCATTTTTTAAATATAAAATGGAATTTTTTGCATTTTTCAGTTCATAAGATCAGAAGATGTTTTACTGCTGAAAGTGCTAGAAGTATTTTATTGTTTTTCATATCTTTTTTTAATTAAAAGACAAAATTATTTTCATTTTCAAATTAATAAAATCTGAAGATGTCTTACTGTCAAAAGCGCTAGAAGTATTTGATTGTTTTCATATTTTTTAAAATTAAAATATGGAATTTTTTGTGTTTTTCAATTCACATAAATAATTATAAAATCCTTGATGTTTTAAAAAAAATTAAGATATACTTGTGAAGTAACAATACAGTAAATCCAGTTGATGACTCTGATCTTCACTGATTTAGAAGAATTTGATAGCGAATAAAAAATAAAATAGAAAAATTCTTTTGGTAATAACTGCACTGATGGATTATTGTGCATCACATCAAGACATCTAAGGACTCACACAAATTAAATTCGTCTTTTTACTTGACAACACTGAAAGTCTATTGGTACTGTGGACCATAGTGTCATAAAATGATATAAGGACCATTATAGAAGAAAAATTCTGCTTCATCACATTTATTAAAGAAAATGTGATGAAATAACACTTGACTTGCATCAAGCCAAAAAAAAAAAATACTTGTCAAAAAAAGAAAGAAAAAGAAGCCATGTGGGTTCTTCAGAAAGTTATATAAGTATATACGTAATTGAAGCAATAAAAGACTTCTTTTGATATCTTGGTCTTACTATGCAGAGAACAGCTTCTGAAAAAGATTATGCAATATAAAGATCTGTTGCTCAGTTAATTAATTAATTTAATGTGTGTGTGTATGCTATCAGTACATTTATCTGATTGACAAATATCCAAAGGCTGATGATAAGGTAGCAATAGCACCCAAATTTACCGACAGCTATATCATGTGTTCTTGCCCACATTAGTGAAGATAGTGAAGTGGAGAAGGTGAAGAAACTGAGCCACAAATTTTGTCATTAACTTCCAAACAAGCTTGTTATATTTTATATGTTTTAGACAAACTTACTATGAGACTTGTTTCAACATATTTTAGATGCTGAGGGTTTTATGTAAATAATTAAAAGTTACTTCAGTTGGTTAAAAAACAATTGATTTGTGAAAAGTACCCTATAAATTAGAACAATTAAAGTTAGTGATTTTAGAGAAAACATATCTTTAAATTTAATGTATTTTCTAAATATTGTGTATGAATAAGGTGTTTTTTAAATACATAGTATCTAGCGTTTAATATCTGTTTTAAAAATGATTCTCTTCTAATACCCATGTTTACATTACTACACTTTTAAATTTAGCCTAATTTTGTATTTTTCAGACATTAAAATAATATTTTCAGGAGTGAAACAACAGTACATAAAAAATATATATTTTAATTTAAAAACGTAAAATATAAATTAGGATTTTCTAATGTTGCTGACCATTTAATAGTTAACAAATATTTCATTACCGATTTAGAAACAAATTTAAAGATAATAGAAATTACAAACGAAAATGTTAATAATGTTATAAAATTGGACATTTTAAAAATGATGAAATGAATTAGAAAAATATTATATATACAAATGTAGACAAAAGTTCAGCTTGATTAATCTGCAGACAGAGTTTGATAATGATTGTCTTATCAAAGCTGTCGTAGATAGCAGCACTTTTGTAAATATTAAGTAAAATACATAAAGTATTAATACAGTACTGTATGTAGTGGCCGGCCACATGCATGTGTAGGAAATTTTAAAAAATTTAAAAAAAATTGATATTAAGAATGTTTAATTTTTAATATTTTATTTTAATTTTTGACTACATATTTTATACTATATATGCGATAATTACAATTTTTAATGTATAATTTAAAAAAGAAAATTTTTTATTTTTGATCAACTGACGATGAGGAAAAATCCTCATAAGCACTTTTGATGTACAAATGAAGAAGTAATAATAAAGTAAGAAATATTATTAGATTCTGTACTATGGTGGATTGCTGAATTTTACTTTTAGCCTTTAATATATATATATAAAATGGTAAAAACCAATAATTACTTGTGTTTATGTAAAGTGATAATATATTTATGTGATAATATTAATGCTTTTATATACATTCATGATTTCCTGGTGTTTATTTATGCAGTAAATTGCTTTCATTTTATGGAAACTTAAGGAGAGTGAGGCGATAAGTGATTTTAATCTTATTTATTTTTCAGTCGTGTAAATATTTTTCTTGTTACAGAGTAATTGGGTTTCATCACCGAAAGATACAGTATTTCCAGAAACTATACCAGAAGAGAGTTCTAGTACTGAAGAGGAGCATGTGGTTAGTAATTCAAAAATAAAGCTATTAACTGTTGTGTCTTTATTACATAGGTGTAAATTATAATTTTTTTTATAAAGAATTAATTTAAGGAGAGTAAGAATTTATAAAAGAAGCCTGAACTTGCATATGCATGGTATGTGTCATATTTCTATGCTCATGCTTCCAACTTATACAATGAATTAATCATTATTAAAAAAAAAAAAAAAAAATGTTTTCAACTACCAAGAACAAAAATAGCGTTGGAGATTTGTTTTTATATGCAAGATTGCATTTAGAGGTCTTAATGTTTTTACATTTTCATCTACTTCATTGTCTTAATTGTTAATTAATTTTAATTTTATCTAAAAGTAGTCTTGATGATTAAGCATACATAAAAGTAGAGTGGAAATTAACTCAAAACATGAACATTTATATTTTTATTCTTAAATAAAAGTAATTAAAATCAAAATTAAAAAAAAAATATCACGTAGACACTGCATGACTTCCTTGTACGACTATTAAATTACATAAACACAATTTCTAAGAACGAAAAGTGCATAAAATTTTATTTCATTAATAACGTATTGAATTCTAATTTATTATAAGAACATTTTTACAATAGGTTTGATTTATTAATAAATCAAACTTGAACTTTATTTATACAATTAGCATAATTACAATTGGTATACATTAATATATTAGGATAGAATAAAAGTCCTTTTATTACTTGCATTACTAGATCAGTATTATTTGTACCTTCATGAGTTGCTGATTAATAAAAGTTTCAGATTTCTGGTGTCATATAAATAAAAGTTAATAATAATTAAACTATTTCGTTTAGTGAAGTATTTTATACTGGTTACAAATGTTTATTTTGACCTTGTGGTGTAAAATATTCAGTTTTTATTATTGGATTATTTGGTGAATAATCAAAAATGAAAAGGAAAGTCATACAGGAAAAAGAAAGATAACATGAAGAAATATATCTCAATAAAACGACAGGAAGATAAATATGAAGAGGAAGAAAATGTTAAGAACAAGGGAAGAATAAAAAAAATTAAGAGAAGATGATTAATATAAAGAGGAAAAAAATTTTAAAACCAAAGAAAGAATAAAAAGATTAAGAGAGAATGATGAATATAAAGAGA
Source organism: Lycorma delicatula (assembly GCF_047948215.1). NCBI lineage: Eukaryota > Metazoa > Arthropoda > Insecta > Hemiptera > Fulgoridae > Lycorma > Lycorma delicatula. Next base: position 87,955,422 of record NC_134462.1, read on the forward strand.
GAGAAAATTTGAAAACTAGAGAACGTGTACATAAATTAAGATCATAAAAATATTATCAAATCAAAAAAATTAAATGATTGGCAACAAAAAACAAATACGAAATGATGATTGACTCTGACTTAGGGAGAATATTGTCCAATAATAGCAGAGGAGTAATGAATTAAAAGATAAGAATTTTTTGCAATTTATTAAAAATCGGACATATATGCCTCATTGTAAATGTTCTCGTGAGGGTCTATTTTTCAGTCACTCTGTAGTAAACTTTAATGTAGGTAAAATTAAACAGAAATTCCAAAATTATTATATAAAATTAAACTAGAAAGTCGAAAAATAATGCAATTCAAATTGTAATTCTCAATTAATATTAAATAATCAGATGTTTTACCAACTCTAATAATGTCTATTAAGTTATATAAACACATTTTTAAAAGTACATAAAATTTTATTTTACCAATAACTTCTGATTTTTTTCGTATTTTTTTTTATTGTTATTATTGAATAAACATTTATTTTAAAATTTTTTACAGGACGGGTTAATAATTATCAATAAATCAATATATTTAATTTTAAAAAAAATTTTTGAAAAAATAAAAAAGGACATGAGGTCTGATTTGAATCGATGTGCCTTCCCGTTATAGATCCAAATAGGTCATTATTTAAAAATTTTTTTCGCTATAACTCTGGAACCAATGAAAATAAGTATCACTTATGATATATTGTTGAAAGCTCTCAATTAGGGCTTATTACTGCAGTTAAGAAAAAGTCCAAAATCCAAATTTTTGGGGATTTTGGGCTTTTTTGGACAGTATTGGTTCAATCGATTTCAATCAAGGGGAGGTGCGCAACTAGATGTTACAACAGTCCTAAATTCAAAATTTCAACATACTACGGCTAATCGTTTTTGAGTTATATGAGATACGTACATACATACATACGTAAGAGTCACGTGGAAAATAGTCGGATATTTCCGTTGAAATCTGAAAACCGAAATTTTTCACGATTACATTACTTCCTTTACTTCATACAAGGAAGTAAAAATATTAAAAACAAAATTTTTTTTACCTTGTTAGCATTTGTGCTTTAAGTATAATTATACTGATGCTCCAGATGAAATGATTTTAACTTAAATAAAAAAGATGTATTAATTAAATAAAATGTCAGTATACATGTAAAAAATATCTGTCTTTTTAATTGTTCATATTTTTGTAATTGTTTGATTTTATAATGCAGATGGTAAAAGTGATAGAATATTATTCTTTTGTTGTATGTTTGGTAGTTTGCTATTAATACTGAAAACCAAGACTTATAAAGAAATATAATTTTTTTCTGGGACTTAGTTATAAAAAGTTTGTAAACAATTACAATTTACTTATTAACTTATATTTTATTTAGATTTTCAGCGTGATCTAAATTGAAAATGTAGATCAATTCTTTAAATGTTTTGTGAATATATTCTGAGATTTTATTTTCAGGTAATATTCAGATTGCCATCTCTTGCTGATTCTGATGGTTTAAAGGAATCTCAAATATATACTGTGAGTATTTTTTTTCCTTTGTATAAAATGTTATTACCACAAGCACCAAAACTCCAATATTTCATTGTAAAAGTGTTGGTGAATCTTGTTATGACAAACACATGGAAAAAAAATCTGAAAAAAATTTACATACACACATTTTTTGCTGCACTTCATTTAAACTTATTTCATTTGAAAGTGAGATACGATCCTCTTATTCTTTAATAAATGGACAGTTACACAATTGTTGAAATATTAGTTATTATTAACATCAGTTATTTATGCAATTATTAATTCAACAATCTTACATGAAATATTAGGATAGAGTATTGAATAATAAGATAGAGTAAGTCCTTTTATTACTTGTATTACTAGGTTTGATGTAAATAAGAATCAAGTGTGCGCTCAATTGACTGGAAAATGTAGTAATAAAGAGGTTATAATAATTAAAATATTCCGTTTACTGAACTCTTGTATACTAGTTACAAATGTTAATTTTGACCTTATGGTGTAAAATATTCAGTTTTTATTATTGGATTATTTGGTGAGTAATCAAGAATGGAAAAGAAAAAATCAAGCAGGAAAAAGAAAGAAAGATAACATGAAGAAATATTTTTAAAAAAGAGGAAGAAAATGTTACAACTAAAGAAAGAATAAAAAGGAAGAAAATGTTGAAAAGAAAGAATGAATGAAAGCATTAAGAGATTATAAATATAAAGAGGAATAAAATGTTAAGACCAAGGATAGAATAAAAAGATTAAGAAAGGGTGATGAATGTAACGAGAGAAAATGTCAAAACTAGAGAACTTGTACATAAATTAAGATCAGAAGAATTGTATCAAACCAAAGAGCGATTAAATGATTGGCAACAAAAAACAAATAAATGAAATGAAGATAAGAATTTTTTGCAATTTATTAAAGATTGATTATGTATGTCTCAGTGTGTATGTTGTATATTTTTCAGTCACTCTGTAGTTAACTTTAATGTGGATAAAATTAAACAGAAATTCCAGAATAATTAAATAAAATTAAACAGAATATCCAAAAATAATATGATTCTAAATTATAATTTTCAATTAATATTAAATAATCAGATGTTTCACCAACTCTATTACATGTACACATATGTAATAATGTCTACTAAATTATATATACACATTTTTAAAAGTACATAAAATTTTATTTCACTAGTAATTATTGATTTTTTTTTTTCATATATTTTTTTTATTGTTATTGAAAAATTATTTATTGTAAATATTTTTTTACAATCATGGGTTAATATATCAATATATTTAAATTAAAAAAAAAGTTAAAAAGAAGAAAAGGAGAGGACGTCTGATTTGAACCAATGTGACTTCTTTTGTAAGATTCAACAGTGAAATGTATGGAAATGGTGAAGTTTTTAACTGATAATATTAACCTATTCCTGAAAATTTTAATAACTACTTCCTTGGTGTTCCGTAAAAAAAAATTTTCCTTCTGTAACTAATGAACCAGATTATCATAAAATATCAAAAATAATCAACAAATTGTTCTTGTCTCAGATGATAACTGATAAGATATTAAGAATTGTGCTAATCAGTGTTTATGGTAAGATTCCAGGTGTTGATAATATCAGACCTTTTTTATTTAAAATAAAATCATAGCTTGTACACTAGAACCTTATACATTTCTGTACAAGTTCGGCTTTCAGCAAGGTGTCTTTCAAGATTCCTTATTTTAACAAGGTGATGATGAATTACCATTATATATAATGGTCAATAATAGTAATAGTGTCAATAATAGTCAGTATAGTGGTCAATAAGTAGTAAATTATTGACCACATTTCTTGCTGCTAAAATTCTTGATTAATATGTCCAAAAAGAATAGTATCTTTTTCTATAAATTTTGTAATTTTTTTAATGATTAACAGTTTGAGTTTAGAGAAAGACTCTCCATAGAAATTACTTTACTATGTTTTCTGTAACTGGTGTATAATTTGTTAAATCAAGTTATGATAAATTAAGCACCATTTATTGATTTTCATTCATTTCACCATTTTATTGATTTTGCAAAGTAACCTGTGGATGTTAGTGGTTCGAATAACTGTGCATAAATGCACCTTCCATTATTCAGAACTTATACCAGTGGATCATTAATATCTTTAAATAAAGTCCTTGTTAGTGTGGTCAATATATATTTTATTTATAACACATTTAGATACATGTTCACTTATTTAAATAATAGTAACTGATCTCACATTGTTGAGTTTAAAAATGGTGTACATATACAATATTTATGTTGAAAGAGTATTATAATTAATATATTCATATTTAGTTTCACATTTTAAGTTACATCTTTTACTGTTTGATTTACACTAACAATAGTATTGGAAAGACATACTATATAATATAAAACAGCTGTTGAACTCAACTAGATTTAAAAATTTATATGCTTTACATAAGAAGAAAAGAATTACATACTTTATTTATCATTAAAGGAGGACATGAAACTGAACAGTGGGTATACACTTGATTTGATATGAACAAGAATCAAGTGTGCGCTCAATTGAGTGGAAAATGTAGTAATAAAGAGGTTATAAGTTCATGGGATTTCATAGAGCTCTGTATTGGCCCCTTTATTATATCTTATATATGTAAGTAATTGTATGAGGCAAAATTTAATGAAAAGGTCACAGCTTTTGCTGATGATACAGCACTTACTTTTCTTGTCCACCCATCACAAAAAATACTTTTAATAAGTACAAGAAAAATTGATATGGAGCACCTTACTAACAATACAGAGCAATGCCATTTGGCAGACTGCCACAGATTGCTGTATGCTTACTACACCTAGTGGTGGAGTTTGCAACTATATCTAGATTGCGCCCCAGGTACAGATTCCAGTTATTTTTGGGTACCTTCTCATTTAAATTAACAGTTTTGTTCACAGTAGAAATATGTAGGATTTTAAAATAATTATTTGTCTAGGGGTATTTAACTTGCTGTTTATACTATTAGTCGCAATTTTTTTTTTTTAGCTGTAATGCTTTAAAGCATGTGAGATTTGAGAGGCATCAGTCAGTGCCACTGTACAAACACAGTAGCACTTATGCAGCTGATTTCATGTTTTACTTTTTTTAATACCCTTGGCGTAACATACTTGTTTATCTTGAGCATGGCTCTGTCATTCTCAGATGATATGTGTGTCTCATTTCAGATGGCCTGTTACAATTAAGTTGTAGTAGATCTAGAAACTCAGTTTTTATTTCTTATGATTTTAACTATATAACAATGTTTTTTTGTTCATTGAGAATTTGACTTGTTTAAAGGAGTTCTTTTAGTCTTCTTTCATTTATGTTCCAATTTTTCAATTTGACCTTATTTATTGCATCCTGTGTCTAGTGACAAATACTTTTTGAACTGTAATGTAAATATGAAGTTATTGACATATTAGAGTTCTAATTTTTTTTCAGGCCGATACAAGTATTTTTCAAGTTAGTGTTGGTAGAAGAAGTGCCACTGTTGCTGCTGCTACTGTGATAGGAAGTGCTGCATCAACTTCATCACATCCTCAAGCTTTACATGATATATCATCTTCAACCATGAAACACTCACAACCTCTTCTCCAACAAGTTAGGTAAAAATTTATTTAGTTATTTCAACAAATAACTATTCTTTTAAAATTGAAGTACAATTACTTCAATTTTAAAAGAATATGTAAAATAAACATGTATAAACATTTTATAAGTGTAATAATACCTGTTTTGTACTGTATTTTGGTTACGAGTTATTGAATAGTATTTTTTTGTTTATCAAGTTGTTGGAAATTTCATAGTTACATATTTAAAAAAAATCTAAATATATTTTATAAAGTTTATTTGCACAGTTTCTATTTTGAAATTAGTGTATTTTGCTTTGGTAAATAGTAGATTGAAGTATGGGATAAGTGTTTGGGGTGGTACCTGTGGTTCAACAATAAAACTAATAATTGCTGAAAAATAAAAATAAATAGGCTGGTCTGTAGGGTGAAGAGATCTGAACGTACTTTTCCCCTGTTAATGACCTAGGTATACTTCGATTTAGTTATCTTTTCATCCACATTATGTGTATTTTCTTCATTAGGGGAGGGCACACAATTGCAAATTCCTTTGTTTACTTGACCAGGTTGCAATGAAGGAGTATGGTAGTCATGTCGCAAAAAAATTTTGAGGCTTGTAAAAGATTTTTTTATATACGCTGCATTGAGCATTTTCAATAAACTGTCCCTGTACATTGCAAGTTTAACTAATTGAAGGAATTCTTGAAGGAGCTTAAAGTTGGCTTTTGCTATTTGATATTGAAGATTTCTTGTAGCAGACTTGAGCTGAATTAGGAATGTAGTAATTACATTGTGTGCTAGTCAGGAACTGAATTTTGTAATGAATTATGGCAGCGTTTCTCAACCTTTCAGTATTTACGACCCAATTTTCAATTATACTTTTCATCGCGCCCCCCTCTCATACAATAACAATGTATATAATAATAATAATGTATTTAGAGTATTTTGATGCTATAGCTACACTAAGACCTTAATTACAAACCTTACAGATTACCAAGAATAAGTAAATTTATTGATATTTAGCAACACCAATCCGTTGCATTGACACCAGATTTGACACCTCTCTATTTTTCTGTCTTGTGTCCACTATATTAGACATTCTCACGGCGTTGTGAGAAGTTCCAATTTGTCTCGAATATTCTTGAACATCTGCGCAAATGTTTATAAATGCTGCTCCTTGTTCAATTCCAGCCAGTCCCACTTGAGTTGGTCCTTCTATTGCTATTGAATCTATTGTGAATGTGTATATTGTAATTTGCGTGTTAATTGCAATTCACACTATTAAATAAATATTCATGGCAGTAGATATATACAAAATCATGGATAAATTTTTAAGTGGCCATAAGTGAGCATTAGATGATAGTGAAGCATCAACAAGTGCACAGATGAGCATGGTCCGAAAATAAAATCAAGAAAATATTCTCAAAAATACTTAAATTGTAGGTTTACCATTACTGAAATAAACGAAGAAAAAAGCCCCCTGTGTGTCATTTGCTAAAAAATGTTGGCAGCAGACAGCATGAAACCTAATAAACTTAAACTGCACTTGGAAACTCTTCATAGTGAGTACGTTAACAAACCCCAAGAATTCTTCAAATTAAAATTAAAATCATATGAAAAGCAAATATTATTTTTTAAAAAAACTTTGTGAATGAAACACTTTACTTGTCTCTTACAAAATTTTACATAAAATAGCTAGATGCAAAAAGCCTCATACCATTGGTGAAGAGCTTATTTTGCTAGCTGCAATTGAGATGTTAGAAACTATATTTGGAGATAATTTTGCCAAACAATTGCAGTCCATACCTTTATCAAATGGTACTGTTGCCTGTCAAATTGGTGATGTAGCTGAAGATGTATAGCATCAGCTTTTGGGAAGTTGCGTGGCAAATTGTTTTCAATTCAGCCTGATGAGGCATCAGCAATAAAGAAGCTCATTTCATTGCCTATGTTCGATTTTGTGATGGTATGTCAGCAGTAGAACTACTTTTATGCAAACCAATAGAACTCAAAGCAATAGCACTCGCATTATTTGCTATCTTAAATAATTTTATAAACGAGGCAAACATAGAGATGAAAAATTGTGTCGGCACATACACCGATTGTGCTCATTCAATATCTGAAAGATTCCAAAGTATACAATTACTTGTGAAACAAAAATCTCCACAGTGTGTAGACACATTGCATGATCCACAGAGAAGCTCTGGCTACCAAAGAAATGAGTTCTGGTCTGTTGTATATTGTAACTGTAGTAAATTATATAAAAATGAGACCCATAAAATCAAGAATCTTTTTTCCACTTTGTAAAGATATAGGTGTCGTACATTTAGTGTTACTATTTTATTGAGAGGCAAGATGGTTATCTCGTGAGAAATTTTTGCAACTTGTTTATGAATTGAGGATGAAATCACCAATTTTCTAGAAGAGAAAAAATGATCGGAAGTCAGAGAAGTTTCGAGATGGTTTATTTGTGATGGAATTGAGCTGCTTGGCTGACATGTTCGAGGAATTAAATACCTTGAATTTTCAACTCCAAGGAGCAAATACACATATGTTGGATACGAGTAATAAAGTCATTGCTTTTTGTAGAAAATTGGAATTGTGGAGCAGAGATTTAAAGCAAAAAACCTAGAAATGTTTGCAAATGTGGATGAATGTGTTAAAACTTACAAGGCTGAAGAGCAACATGTGAAATTTGTTTTTGTAACCACTGAAAATTGTATAGGCAAAGATATGATGGCAAATAATTTTAAAAAGTATTTTCTTGCTGATAACAACTTGGTAACAAGTTACAAGCAAGTTAGAGATCCATTTCAAAATACTCATGAAGGGCTCTCAACGCCAAGAAGAAATCTTCATAGACTTCATGGCAAGTGGCAAAATCAAAAGACAATTTAGTAATAAATTACTCTTTGATTTTGGGCAGGGGGTGGATGATGAGTTTTTTTGAACTGAAAACAAGAGCATTTCATATATTATCACTAATGATTATTAAACTTGATTTAATTTTGTATTGATAAATTAATTATTAAATACTTTGTGCCGTAGTGATACAATCCTATTTATAATAGTGTAGTGTGTACTATTTATAATAGTATTTATTTATATAGTGTAATTGTGTATTTTATTATTTATTATGTCAGAATGTATTTTGCTTTCCTTTAAGTAAATTATTAAATTTTTTTAATAATATTTTCTTTTTGATATGCTCACGTCCCCATTTAGTGTTATCATGTTCCCTAGGGGGGGCATGCCCCACAAGTTGAGAAATACTGAATTGCTGAGTAAATACTCACTTTATTATTGATTTCTTTTTGTATTTTTTTCACCTGTCATCTACCCACTCTTTGAATTGTTCTAAAGGAGCTTCAACGCAATTTTCTTAATTCTTGAAGTACCTAGCCACTTTTTTTCACTAATTCGCATGACTAAAAGCAGTTTTTTGTATCTAAATTGTAAAGTTTAACATTATATTGTATATTTTTATTTATGAATACTAGTTGTTTTATAATAATAATAATATAATAATATATAACAATTAATTGTACACATGAATTTTAGTGGAAATAAAGAACTTGAATTTTAATTGTTAAAATTATTTTTATAACTGTGCTTGTTCTTAGTGTTTAGTTATAATATGTACTCTCTCAAAATATTATTCTTTTTTTTAAAGTTCACTTGATAAAGAGTCATTAGGTAGTATAAGGGGTGGAGCGGTTAAATCAGTTGATTTGTCAGCTGCAACATTTATGGATGTTGCTGTGCTACGTTGTTTATTTATACCTCACTGGACTGAAGAAGGAGTATACTGGGCTCTTCAGTTTCTTTATCACAGGTAAGAATAAAGAAAAATAAACTTTAATAAAAATAGGTTAAAAAATAAGTTTATTATATTCAAATTTTATAGATGTAATGTTTTATAGAAATTTAATAAAATGAAAAATAATGTTTGTTATACCTTTGCATATATTTAACTTTTTAAGTTTGAGCATGCACATGTTTATTGTGTTTTTTCGCACATAGATTAATAAAATAAGGTATACAATTTATTTTTATGCTTCTAAGGAGAAAGGAATTGGCTGATGTCATATAATTCTTGATTGAGGACACGTCTTTAGACTGCCTAAGCTTTCTGAAATTGGTGCTAGTGGCAGCAGTGAAGGCTGATGCCTTCATCTTGATGACATTACTTTTATTACATACATACATTAAATGTATTATTTTACGGGGAAGTAGTTAATTATAAGAAAGGTCATTTAATAATGTTGTAAAACAGTTAACCACAACTTGTATCTTTTACTTCCACTATTTTTTCATTGTTTTCACTGCTTTTTCTCTGTATTTCTTTTTTTTTTGTATTCAAAAGTTGCATCATAAACCACTAATTACTCTTGTAGAAGCTTAACTTTATTATAATATTAATTTTAAACTAATATTGACTTTAGTAAAATTTAGTTATTGCTTCCTACGTTTTATACATGATTTTAAATCTGTTCTATTATCTAATGAATATTTATGTTCCATGTGGTTATTCGTAACAGAAAAAAAGATATTTCAGTAACTAGATATCTTTCTAATAATATTTTTTTGTAGTGTGTGAAAAAGACCACTCCTGACTGGAACTTGAATCCACAATCTCTGAATGAAAGGTAGAGATGTTACTCTGATCATGGAGATCAGCTTTTTTTTTAACTTAATAAGAAATTTTTCACATCTCATAGTTTCTACAGTCAACATGTAGAATGCAAGGGAATGAAGCCTCTTTGCCTATGAATGATCTGCCTTTGTTATATGTACTGACTTAATTAGTATAGTATTGATTTTTAATCAAGTGTTACCAAACTGATGATTCTGTAACACTTGTATGTCTTAGGTAATAGCATCTTGGAGATTGAAGATTGCACTAATGCAGTCTTTTAACATATTTTCTGCTGTGCACTTACTGAGCTTTTTTGCATCTTGCAGTTCATTTAATTCTATATTACATAGCATTTTCTGGAAAAAAAATTGTGGTACTTACGTATTAATGTCACTGCAGCTACAGCTTTAATTAAAAACAAAGTAGTCAATTGGATTTCAGTGGAAAATGGGCCAATATAGAGTTTAACATAGATTCAAAACAGTCTCTTTATTAATTTTAATAAATGGTTATTTATATTTATTTATTTTATAAATATAATTTAAACAAACTTAACCTACGCTCGATAACCTTGACTAATTAACAGGAGTGTTTTGATTATGTAAATAATAAATAATTGCAATAATTACTGAATTTATTAAATAAATACTCAAAAAATTACGGTGTTAATTAGTCAAGGTTAGCGAGCGTAGGATAAGTTTGGTTAAATTATATTTATAAAATAAATAAATATAAATAACCAAAATTAATAAAGAGACTGTTCATTTTCCACCGAAATCCGATTGACTACTTTGTTTTTAAATAAAGCTGTAGCTGCGGTGGCGTTAATACGTAAGTACAAAAATTGTTAATAAGAAAATACATGCTTTGCCTGCACAATGGTGCTGCAGTGCATAAAAGAAATGAATTTGGACCTGGGGAATAAGTTTCTTTGTATTCTACCAATAGATGGCTTTATAATCATCTCATGACTGGTAATATTAATGAATCTGGTAATATTAATGAATGTCTTTGATCTTTTTGAAAGGTATCATTGAGTATTTTTATAAAGGTTATGATATATTAGTTTATTAATCTAAAAGTTATTGAATCTTGAAAATAAAGAAAAAATTGATAAATTTTGAGAATTAATACAAAAAAGGGAAAAATGTGACACAGGTTGCTAAAAAGATTTGTTCTGATCTGCTAGTGATTGAAAGAATCTATGAAATCATGGAAAAAATTGAGTATGATCTACACATTAGCAGTCATGATACTGGTAATGAACTAAACATCAACTGTAAAACAGTTTTAAAACATTTGAAGAAGGTTACAGAGAAAATCCTTGAAATTTTAGTGCCAAATTATTTAATACTGAAATATGTAATCAATCAATTTTTATCCACAAATCATTGCTAAAACAGAACAAAATCAAACTAATTTTGAAATGACTCAATATAGGTGATAAAAAGTGGATCATGTATGAGAATAATGTATAGAAAAGATTGTGGTCAAAGCAAAGTAAAGCTTTGCAAATGTAGTCAAAACCAGGAATGGGGATCCAGTGTATGTGGTGGGATCAGAAATGAATTGTTCACTGTGAGCTGCTGCCATCTGGTCAAATGATTGATTCTGACCTCTAGAACAGCGTTTCTCAACCTGGGGATCATGAAATTACAACTTTACATTTAAACGATAATGAAATCATTTTATGAAAAATAAATCATTTATAAACATTTTACTTATATTTATAAGTACACATGTACAGAAAATAGATTAATGAGATAGTTTGCATTTGTTTTTCATTTAAAAGTTTCTCCATACTCTGGTCTATGTTAGAAACACACAAAAGCAAATTGTTTTCAAGTGATAAAAGATGATTTTTATATTTAGTTTTTAATGCAACCATAGGCAAAAACTCTTTTACAGAAAGAGGTAAGATGTGGCGAAAGGGATTAATATTATCAATGCTTCTGTGACTAAATTTCTCTATTCACTTCAACGAGCAAGCCAAAAAATATATAAATCTGAAGATTTATGTATTTTATAAATAAAATTTATAAAATAAATTTCACTTTATTGGAAATTCACGTTCAACTCTAAGTGCGAAAATATATCAGTTAAGCATGCCAACAGCAACATATATTCATTATTCTGAAAAACGTTATCCTGGAAAAATATTATTAATTTATCTCACAATAACAACAATCTGGTTAAACTTTCCCCCGCAATAACCATTTGACTTCTGTATGGAAAAGAAAAGATTTTTTCTTTTCGCCCATTTCATCCCATAGTTTAGCAAACAGCCTTTTCTGTAATGGTCAGCTTTTAATAAAATTAACCATTTTTACAGCTTTACAAAGAATTTGAGATTTTCTGGCATATTTTTTGTGGCAAAAGCATGTTTGTGAAGGAAGCAGCATCCTTTCCACCCCCTTTGTATAAGACGATCTTTTAATTTTTTCAGAAATCCAATGTTCTTTCCTGTTATTGCCTTTACACCATCCTGATTATTGCATACTGCAATACATTTTGTCCATTCTATGTTATAGTTTAGTTGCTTCATAAAAAACATTGAAAAGATGTCGTGTTGCATGACCAGGTATTGATTTGCAAAACAACATATTTTCTTTGATTGATCTATCCCTATCGCATTCATATCTCACAAAACAAAACAAAAGTGCTACATCAGTTGATTTATTAAATTGAATACTAAAAAATTTACTTGAATTTGCATGCTGAATTACCTGATCACAAACATCAGCAGCCTTAACATCAATTTGCCTTTGATACTGTGTCGTTAGGAAACGGAATTTTATTAAATTTTTTCCTTTATCCACACCTATTAAAACACTGACCATATCAATTGCAGTAGGCAATATGAGGTTTTCTGCGATTTTATGGGGTTTGGAGGTCTTAGCGCTACTCTTAATGCTGAGATAATATGCTTTAAGGGTTTTTTTATCAGTATGGCTTGATTTACAAATAGAAGCTTGTTAATTTCTCAGTGTATGTAATTTTCTTTCAAAAGATTCCAAGGGTTTGTTTTTATGATCCAGATGTTCAGTTTCCAAGTGTCAGATTAATTTTGATGGCTTTACGATTTCGTTGAAGAGAACTGGAAAGATTACACCAAGTAATCAAGTTAAAGCAACAAGAATTGATTAATAAGAAAGGTGTATTCCAGCACAACAACACCAAATCCCATAGATTTTTGTTGACCTGCTGAAAATTGAGGGAGCTCGGCTGGAAAGTTTTGATGGCTTCACTGTACAGTCCTGAGTTCATACCATTAGGCTACCATTTATTTCACTCTCTACAGAACTCTTAAAGGTATAAAGTTGGCTTCGAAAGAGGTCTATGAAAATTACTTATTACAGTTCAGAAAACACAATTTCTCCAGTGACAAGATTATTATTTTTACCTTAAAAACTGCAAAAGGTGGTCAATTAACTTGGCATAAATGTGGTTTGATAAACTTCGTTTGAGATATAGAAAAAAAACTTTTTTTTTTTTACTTTTACATTAAAATACAAAGAAATTTTTTCCCCAATCCATTATATTTTAGTTTTACTGTGGATGCTATACTTGCTGAGTGCATGTTCTACCGTGGAAGTTTCACCTACAGGACTTATGTAGTTATATTTTTTCTCTAAGTATAAAATTCTTATCATTTAAGTGAACTGTTTCTAATATTGAATTGCTTGTGCACTTAATGATTGAAAGAAGTATTTGAAAATTTAATATTTCTACATTTTTATTGAGCAACTGCAGTAATTAAATAAAAATAAAGAAAAAAAATATTCTTGACACATATGTTAGGTACCATGATCTAAGGGTTGAAGATGACGTGATCCTTTACTTTGTCCATCACATGGATTGCATAAAAAATACTCTATTACTCTCAGAGAAAGCAACTCCTGATTATTGTATCTTGTACCTCAAGACTTTCTAAAAGTATCGCAGATATTAAGGGGCAGATAGTGCAAAACAGCAAATTAATGTACCTTTTATGTGGAAAATATTTAGTAAAATATGTATTCTCTGCCTCTGCTTGATAGAAGAAATTTGTATAAATCAGAATAAATTTATACAAATTTACACTGTTTTACAATCCACTGTTCGTAATAGGGTATATGAATATGAATGTTAATATTTCTGCAGAAAGGACAACCTACTTTTTCACTTTGTACAAGTTAAACATTACAAACACACGTTCTAATAACACATTTTAATTCACAGTTTATGAAATAAAAGATTTTCTTTGCTTTAGTTTATACTTGTAGTTTATACGTGTAAAATAATACAGTCTGTTCTACGTTGTTAAAAATAGATAACAAATGTTACTTTAATTTTCAAATCTAATATAGGCTGTCAAAAATTTACTTTGGCTATGAATAATTTATAAAATCTTTTCAAATTACTATTTTTGGGTCTCAGTTTTCAAATTTCCGATCTTTTGGGATAAATATATTAAAATTAAATAAATATCTACATTATTTACAGAAATAGTAAAACATTTCTGGAGGAAAAATGTGACTTACAAAAATAAAGCCAGAAAAATTGGAATTTATTGTATAATAAAAATTAAACGGATAATTAAATTTAGCTCTTAAAAATTAAAAGTAAGTGAAAAAATTATTGCTAAATAAATATAATTATAAGACGTAGGAAATTTAGAAAAAAAATTATTATTGCATTGCTGTATAATAATACAGAATAGATTTTGTATCCTACAATACAAAACACATACTGTTCTACAATAATGTAGAACATAAGTGTCATATGTACATATAATGACATGTATGTGGGATATGTTGGCCTGTTGTTATAAAACAACACATTCTAAACTTACTACTTTAGAATTAAGCTTAGGCTAGAGCTTTTTTAATTGCTCTTGCTGCAGGTGTGGTAAGAATAAATTTATATAACATTCCCAAAAATTAATTTGTGAACTCCAAATAGTTGACTACTTTATTATTTCCTTTTTTACATATTTGATAGATGTGAATGGACTTAATTAATAACTTTTTGGTTTTTAGGTTATTTGACTTGAATGAGGAGTCACTGAATCGTCAGCAACCGAGAAGACGAAGTAATTCTCTTCCTATTCCAAAAATTGAAGTATCCTTCTATCAGAGTCCTGAAACTAAGCGAAAAGAGAATAAAGATTTTATTGAAGTACCTGAACCTAAAGATATTAATATTCTTGCTGGTATGCATCTATGCTTTTGTATTATTATTTAAAACAAAAAAAGAATATTATTGATAAAACTATTATTAATGACTAAAAAGATTATTACTATTAGCAGTTATTAGTAGATAATGACCATCAATCAATCCTATATAATGAAAAAAATCAAAACAATAGATAAACACTAATATGACCTGTATGTCAAGATTGGGAATAAGAACTATAAATTCATAGCTGAATAAAATAATTACATGATTGTGGAAGTTTGATAGTATACATATTTTACTAGACTTTTATTATTTTTGTTTGTAATTGATTACAAGTTGATAAATATACATGTATTTAAAGATTTTTTTAAATTTACTTATTTATACAATAACAAAAGGCTGACACCCAATTACAGTTACTGTAATGAATGACAGTGAATTTTTGTAGGATGTAACAGTGTCAACTTGACTGTTGACTGTGACTAGAAGCCAGAACCTCTGGATGAAAGGTAGAAATGCTACCACTTAAGCAAGAGATTGGCAGTGTGGTGATACAAAGAGAAGTGAATTCGGTGATTGTAGATTTCACTTTCTAAAAGATTAGTCAGTCCTTGCTGCTTTCAAAGTTAATTTAAAAGTTAGTTTTGCTGATCCATATTATCATTTAATAAATATACACATTGTGTGATTGCTTTTTTTGAATAGCTGATTTGATAAATCACTATTAGTAGAGGTTGCTAAAATTGATCTAACATCCTCTGATGTGTTATAATTTTTATTTTAGGCAGCAGACCCTATTAAATCTGTCTTTTGAATATCCAAGAATAAGGTTTCAGTTTTACAAAAAACTTGTCTACTTAATAGATCCTTTCTGTTAAATGTCAGACTATCCTTTAGGATAGTTTGATGTTTAATAGAAAATAATGTGTTTATACAGAAATAATGTGTTTGGGATATTTTAAGTTTTCTTTTCATATAACTGGAACATTGTACTGTTAAACAAGTATTTTACCTTATTTGTTTGGAGTACTGTTATAAGACCATTGAGTCTACCTAAAATAATTTAATAATTTCTGGTCTTATTGGTTATTTCCTTTGAAAAGCTGTAGAAGCCATTTTAATACAGATTTTGCATGCTGAAATATTGTGATATAAAAGGAGTATGTGACTACAGGATTTCTTCAGTATCATCAAATGTTACTTGTTACAAACACTTGTACCCATTAAAAAAAATCTGTAAAGATCTGTGGATGATAATCTTAAATTTGTTTTAATATTTATATGAGCTGTCTTAATTTTATGTTTTTGATCATTCATAAAGTCTTCACAGTATTATCAGGTGTTATGGATAACCCATTTTTTATGTTCTGCTGCAAAGCTTACATGTTCAAGCTTAGATCTAGAGTAATGAATTAGTAAGTTAAGTTTCATTAGTAAGTTTCTTTTAGAACTATTTCTAGACAGACAGAACTGCTGTCTTTTCACCTTTTCACCTTCATTCACATCCTCCTTCTTGCATTATGAGTTGTCTTAAAAAAATTATAATTACTATTTTCTTTTTTTAGAATCATGCATGTTTCTGTAACAATAAGTCTTGAAAATTTTATATTTTATAAACCGAGGGTAATAAACTTATGAGTCTGTAATTGGTACGGTTTCTGACATTTCTAGAAAACATTCTCCCCTAAGAAAGAAAAAGAGATCAGAAATTTTTGTAAGTGGAAGGAGGGCTTTCCGATTGTAGAAATGCATTAGTTTAATATAGCTCTATTTAGTATATGTTGATTTACATGCACAACAGCCATATTTGTAATAGGTAACCAGTGTAAAGTTTCAGAATAGAATATGCAGTTACCTAATCTTTGAAAGGAGAACAAACCACTAAATAAGTTTCCCAAAGCTGATATGCAGTTTTTTGAATCAGTTGCATTTATGTTATTAATCTTAAGTTCTTAATTTCAGTATTTTTTTTTTGTATTATTCATTCTTTCTTTCAGAAGCTCCATATACTGTAACGAAAAAGGCAGAAGAGCAGCTGGCACTTTTAAGACGTTCCAGTGAAAAAGTTAAGAAAAAAATGAAAATGGCTGATCTAAAAGCATTTGTTGAAACAAAACTGTTATCAAAATCTGAAAAAGCATTAGAAAAAATTGGTCATGATGAAACAAAGTCATTATGTGGGCAGGTAATTATTAAAAATAATTTTCCACCTTTTAATATATATATAATTTTTGTTAAATGTGTTTCTTCTGATATATTATATGGTATTTTCAATATTGAGATTAATGAAACTACCAAAAGAGAAAGGATAAATGGTTTACATTATAGACATTTTCTTAGATATTTTTTATTGTTTGTCAAGATCAGAAAATTTTATTAAAAGATTAAGAATAATTATTATTGTTATCGTTTTTAATTTTAGTTTATTTTCAATAATTTTTAAAAACAATTAAATTGAATATCTTATTTATAAGAAAGTCTTGAATATTGTACAATAGAGGCTTCTAGTTGAATAATCTTGAGAAACACATTAAGCTACCAAAATCAAAGGCTTCTACCTGTATGCTTTCATTATCCTTCTTTCCTTCGTATGCAGGTAGTTTCTTAGGAAATGTATCAGCCACCACACAATTTTTATCTGTATTGCCCAACTGGCACTTTCTAGTAGTAGTCAGTAGGACACCTGTTTCTTATTGGGACTAGTGAAGTTGTAAATAAACTTTTGCAAACTTTATTCCCTAATCCAGAATTTGTGAAAAGCTAAATTGTCCTGAGGACTCACTCAGGTAAAGTTAGTTCTCTAATTTTTTAAATCTAACATTTTTGAATATTTTCTTAAACATTGTAGTACTGATACTCTAAATAATTGGAAAGATGGTTCATGTGTATTGGAAGACTCTAACTTGGGGTACTGTTATTGGATTTAACACTGGTATTAGTGAAGTGGTGTAAAAAGGAAATCAATTCCATTGGATATTATCTAAATATCAGTTACTGTATTTCTGAAAACTGCAAGTGGTTTGTAAATATATTTTTACTGATTGTTAAAGAAGTCACATTACATCAAGCATTAATGATATGTTACATTGTTATTATTAATAAATTATAGGAATATCATCGCAGTCTGGATACCACTGATGATCATTTAACCCAAGGTGGATCATCTTTGAGCCGATTACTACTAGATCCATCCTCAATGATGACTATGAAGCCTACTACTAACCTAATCAAAGGGAAAAGCATGCCAAGTCTAAGGTATATTTCACTATTTTTTCTCTTTATAATAATTAAAATTTAGTATATTACTTAAATTTATTTAAAACTTTTTAAATAATACCTTATTATCTTAGGCCTTTATTTAGAGTTTTTCTTCAACATCTGTTTGTTTTAGTTTCAAAGATTTTATTTTAATATTTGTTTAATATGTTATTTCACATAAATTAAAATTTAGAAATTATCAGAGTAGTGTAAATTTTTGTTTCTGAATTTTTACTGTAAATTTCAGACCTGATTTTTTTTTACGAGGGTAAATCAGATATAAACGGGATTTTATTTTAAAATAAATTATTTATTGAAAAATAAAAGTCATATAATTTATTTTTCTACAAAGTTTCCTGCTTTAGAAATACATTTTTCCCAGCGAGAAGGAAGGTTTTTTATCGCAGCATTGTAGAATGAAGCTGGTTGCGTCAGGAGCCAATTGCACACAAATCCCTCCATGCCCTTGTCATCTTCAAATCATTGCCCTCCTACAGCTTCTTTAAGCGACCCAAACAAATGAAAATCACAGGGCAATAGGCCTGGGTTGTAGGGAAGATGATGAAGTTTTGACACCATTTGGAGCTGCAGTATGGGGCCTGGCGTCGTGGAAGAGGATGGCCTCTTGAATCGGTTGATCTCGTCTTTTGCAGCGATATGCAGCCCTCACCTTATTCAACAGCTCACAGTAGTAAGCAGCATTGATTGTGTGTTGCTCATGCAAAAAATCAATGAGCAAAATGTCTCGCTGGTCGAAAAAAATGGTTGAAAGAACATTGCTAGCTGACAGTTGAATTTTGGCTTTCACTGGAGTTGCTTCCCCTTTCCTCCGCCACTCCATACTGGCTTGTTTTGACTGGGGAGTGTAGTGGTGGACCCTCGTTTCGTCGCAGGTGATAATCCGACTTAAAAATGCATCTCCTTTTGCAAACCTTGCTGTAAGCCTCTGACAGACCTCTAAACGTCTCAACTTCTGATCTGCGGACAAAGACGAGGGACCCACCTGACACACACTTTATGGAACTGTATGTCATTTGTGATGATCAATTGACAGCTCCCATAACTTATTCTGCGATTTCGGATACTCTCTGCCATTGATCGTCTTCAAGAATGTCTCGAACCGCAGGAATGTTTTCGTCTATAATGCTGGTCTGAAGATGGCGTTCATATTCCTGATTTTCCACCCGTTCTCATCCTTTCTTGAATTCTTTATGCCAGGCAAACACACAAGTCCTTGACAATGTTTGGTCCCTGAACTGTGCAGTCAATCTCCAGAAAATTTCCATTACTTTAACGCCTTCACGGGCAAGAAATTTTATAATTATGTGTTGCGCAGTGAAGGGGTGCACCTGTTGCTCCAACATTGTGAGTGTTACTGATGAATTGGTTGGGAGTGTGGCCAGCTTTTCCCACTTCTAATGACCCTACCCAAGGATACTAGAAGCACGGGCCCAGTCCTACCAACCATAGATGCTCAGGTACAAAAATCCTGTTTATATTTGATTTACCCTCTTATAATAGTGAAGTGATCATCTAACTATCTTTTGTTTTTTTGTTGTTAATACCTAATTTTCATTCTATTCTGCTCTTAACCTCTTTAAACTGGAATTTATTCAGTGATTATTTGTTGTATTACACTTTCTAAATACTATTTAATTATTTACATTTGCATGTAATGAAAATAATAATAGCTAGTTAAGTTTTATACAATAATTTTAATTCAATATAATTTAATAGCATTTTATTAATTAAATACTGGTAGTGTGATTGCTTTAATTATCAAAATCTGTTTATTTGGTAAATTAGTAGTATTAAAAATTAGAAATAATTTAGATTTAATTTATATTATTTTGTTTCCATAACTGGTAGAAAGCATTTTTTTGACACTGCTAATTTTAGTTCAGGATGTAATTATGTATTAGCTTAGATTTGTTTTCTTTCAGACTGTGTGATAGAATTTTATATGATTAAAAATAAAGGAAAACTTTAAGAAAAAGAAAAAATCTTTTGATACATGTACATCCTGCATTCTTTTGGATCATACAAGCTTTCACTTATGTAACAGTGGCAGTATGTCATATAAAACATAGTGTGGCCAAAATCTATCCCTATAGGTCTTTATCAAGCCATGTACCATTTTCAAAGCCCTGATTGCATTACTTATGTAATTTGTCTGTCCTTGAATTTAATATCTTGTAGTACCGAAACTGATGAATGCAGTGTCAACCATCAGTTTGAAAGGCCGCAGGCTATCCTCAAGTTGCTGAGGGTTATAGAACAGGATTTAAAGCTGTTTATCTTCTGGAAAATTTCTAGCTGTCCTCAAAGGTCAACATACTGATCTGAGGGTTGTTTGTGAATAAACCTGCCCTGCATCCTTTGCAATTTTGTACACTGAACTGGATTTTTATTGGTCAGTGGTTTGAGATCTATT
Source organism: Lycorma delicatula (assembly GCF_047948215.1). NCBI lineage: Eukaryota > Metazoa > Arthropoda > Insecta > Hemiptera > Fulgoridae > Lycorma > Lycorma delicatula. Next base: position 87,976,006 of record NC_134462.1, read on the forward strand.
GTAGGATGCAGGCACAGTTAGCCCTAGCTTCATGAGATGACCCAGTTCCAGTTAACTCACTGTGCAAGGCATAACTGTTTTGCCAAAGAGCAACTTGGCTGTTTGGACTACCTACCACATAACATGGAAGACCAGTTCTCACCTTCAGTGTGGAAGTACAAGGTGAGACCACTGTCTGTAAAGTCAGATTGAAATACAAGACAACCTGAGAAGAGCAGCTTTCACTAAGGAAAGTGCAACTTCTTACCCTGCCTTGCATGATAAGGGCGTCATTATCTCTATACGTGAAAAAAAAAACAAAACATCAATCACTGAACTGAACATTTTGATAAAATCACATCATGGAGGGCTGTTAACATGTCCATGTAATTGGCAGTTCTTGTATCAGACACTAGTCTCATTTCCGACATGATCTATACATGTAGTCATATATTCCTCAAATTAAGTACCTTCATGGGAATTTACACCAGGTGAGTTAATGGTGTGTATAGTGTGTACTATAATGTTTTATATTCCAGCATTGATTTTGTGAAATACACCCTAATACGTAATCTTTGAGTGGAAACTAGTATGTGAATTTACTGCAAAGTGACAATATTAAGTAAGTTGGTCCATTGAACTGATTGGCAGGTAATAATGTGACTAAACTCCTCCATGCAGAGTACATTGTTTCCACAATTATAAGTCCAAGATCAGGTGTCCTGTAATTTTTTATTTTCTGTAAATGAGTTCTTTGGTATAGTATGATGTATTTGGTTTTATTTTTATATATAGATTAATATTCTACTTTAACCCATATTATGTTAAATTATATTCTTTCTAACTAGCATCTCATATTTTTAATATTAGTTAATTGGATATGGTTTTGATTTTGATAAGTAACTAATTGAAATATAGTTTTTTAATTTTTAAAACTTTATTATTTTTTATTACTGGTAGATTATTTTCAATATCAGTTTTGCTATTTACCATTTTGCTGTATATTAATCTTTCTCTCTTATTTACATTTCTATTTTTTAATTTTAATGCAATCCTACAAAGTATAGTGTTTTCAGGAAGTTACTTTAAATGTAGTTTAAGAATAATTTTTTTTACAATTAAAGAAAAAGTTATAAATAATGAACAATTAAAACATTTTATCTGAAATACAAACTTAATTTAGGTAAATAGTGATAATTAATTACCCCTGCAGGTATAGTTTACGTTATTAAAAAAATACATACGTGTGGCTTGTTATCAGCATGTCGTTCTTTATGTACCAAGTAATAAATAATAAAAGGCCCTTTGTGGAACTCTGTATCTGATAGTGTTTACTTGTTTAAATATTTTGCTGCTGCTAGAAATAAAATTCACAAACTCTACTGACATCCATTTCAAAGATGTAGCATTTCTGTCTTTTGTGTTGTGGGTTTGCTCGGGCATGGAAATTTTCTCTTAAAAAATTTTCACTTGTAGGCTGGTGTTTGCCATTAAAATCCCACAAAATCTCTCCTATCTAAACCCAGAAAAAAGTTGGTTTAGGAGAAGGAAGAAAAACTAACCATACAAAATTTAAAAAAATATAAGATTAAAAAAATAACGTAACGATTAAAATAACAAGAGTTTTTAATTCTGCACGATAAGTCTTTTTGACTGAGTTTGTCCTTTCCCCCACATAATTGTCTATAAGGTATGTCAATATTTTCAGCCAAATTAAATGCGTAGTTCAGATTTGGCAACCAAGGGGACATTTTATTACAAGTGGCAATTTATTTTGTTTGAAAATGTTGAAACAAAGGATTTACATTTATTTTACATTAAAGTGCAATGAAGTGGTGAAGTTGTTAGAGAAGGCTTTTGGTGAGGATGCTATATCAACAAAAGGGTTTATGAGTAGTATGAATGGTTTCAAGAAGGCCATAAATATGACATACAGGTTGGTCATTCTAACGTGTTAAAAACTGACGAAAATATCGACAAAGTAAAGGGCTTTGTGATCAGTAATTGTCGAATCACTATTATGAAGAGATGGGAAATTCTTATGGCTCATGTAAAAAATATTTTGACTAATATTTTGGGTATTAAACAAGTAGCAGCAAAGTTTGTTCCAAAACTATTGAATTTTCAATAAAAGTGACTTATCAGAACATAGCTGATGACTCAGAATTACTCAAACATGTCATAACAGGCGATGAAATATGGGTATGTGGTTATGATATTGAAACGGAAGTCAAGTCATCCTAATGGAAGCTTCCTGAAGAACCAACACTGATAAGAGCACTGCCAAGTTTGATTGAATGTTAAGGTTATTCTTACAACATACAGTTATGGTTTTTTAGATTGTCATGATGTTATCCTGTATGAATTCTTTCACAGGGTTATACAGTCAATTAATATATTAGTTAGCAATTTTACTCCATTTATATGAGGCAATCTGAAGAAAATCAAAGAGCAATTCACTGCCACGCCTAGGCCGCTAAATGCCAGCAAGTACCATTAAAGTGCTTGGAGCTTCAATCTGGCTGATAGCCAGCCATATCTCTCTGTTGCTTCCTACAGCAGTGCGGTAGGAGTCTTTTCTCTTAGGTAAACTACTGATGTTGGTTGAACAAAGCAACTGCATCAAGGAACTCCCACATGGTCCGACAATGCGGCTCTCGCCACATTGACTCACCGCTTGTGAGTGGCCAATTTTCCCCTTGACCTCTAGGTTCCAGGGTGGCCTGAGTTCTGCCCCCCCACAAGTTGAACATCATGTGTTCGTTCAACTGGACCTCCCCGCAGATGCACAGCTCATCAGCTGCCAGGTGGAACTGAAACAAATATTAGTTTAAATTTACATGGTTGGAGAGCACTCGGGCTTTTGTTGCCCTTAAAAATGAAGGAGAGGCATTCCATTCCACCAGATACTGTATAAATCTATATAAGGACCTTCCCTTAGTTGTGGCATGCCATTCTTGCTGTTGTGTTTCCATTGCGAGGTTGTAAAGCCTCCTCCGCAGGCGGGAGATGGGTAACTGTTCGAAATTTAGAACCAGTCGATTGAGGTCACCGTTCCACTCCGGTAAAGGCCCGGCTCAAAACCACATCCCAAATACTTCAGGGTCCCTGCCTCTTCGCAATTTGCACATGGCCATCCGAACTTTCACCACTAAATCGATTGGGAAAGCCTTTCCCAATACAGTGATAGCCTCGTAGGAGGTTGTTACCAGTGCATACAATTAAGGCTCTGCGCTGGGCACTCCTTAAATTTTGAATAAGTGTTCGATTTCTTTCCAACCTATGCGCCCAAATGAACGCGTAAGTGGTCATACTTTCGAAGACACCTTGGTATACCACGTACTAATGATGACCCAACAGTCTGCAATCCTCCTAAGCTTGTGCATTACAGAGACGGTGTCTGCCGCTACTTGCCTAATAGTTGCTAAACAGCAACTTCTCATCAAACAAAACACCTAGGTACTTATGAATCAAACTTGGCTGATTACACAGCCTTTATACTTAATATGGGGGTTACGACTATATGATAATTTGTCTGCACCCTTGATAAGCATAAACTTTGTCTTAGACACAGAAATCCTTAAATTTTGAATGTCCATCCAGCCCTCTGCGCTTGACAAAGACGCCTGCTTTTTTTTGAAGAGTTGGAGGAATCCGTTTTACAGACACTGAAGTGGTGTTGAGGTCCTTAACAGGTTCTGCAGGATTTTATTAGGTGCGTATGTAAACCTGTGCACTACCAACTAAATCTCCATACCTCTGGCTACCCACCCACCTCTTGCATACATAAGCATCAGGCCACGCACACGTATAAGTGTCAAATATATTCAGAGAAACTACATACATCACACCACATGCGATACTGATCGTATCACAACATCACTTCTGAGGATACATACATACATCACATCGCAACATCGTATCAGTCACTCCACCTCATGACACAACATACACCATGGTACGTTGGACACTCACATCATACTCATACTCCTCATACTCAGTCCCATCATACTTATCACATATATGCATGCATACTCACTATCATACCCAACCCAACCTAAGAGAGCTCTAGTTAGCTCCCTTCTCTGACACTGGATGCATATTTCACTCACAACCCTTCAGGAAAGTGGGACATTTTTTACTCTGGAACAAAGTAGCATTATTGATAATGATCAAACAACCTCCTCCATTCATAGAATTATATGATGTATGTGAATGTATACTGGTTACTAGGAATTCATGTTATTTAAATTTTCTCTTCAGTTTCTGAGGGATTCAAAATTTATAGATTGTACAGTTTTTTCTTTTAATTTTATTATTGTAGTATATATTATATTGTTTTAATGTAATTATTTCAGGCAATTAAATATCTTACACAAAAAATTCGCTTGTATATCTTTAAATTTCAAATAAATAATAATTAACTTAAAACTATACTTGTTATCTAAATTTCCATGAAGCGTTTAATTAATTAATGATGCTGTATCATAAACTTGAAAAAGTATGTGTATCACTGATTTAAGGTATCTTGACAACCAGAATGATAATACATTAAACTTAGTTACCTTAAAGGTTTTTTTTTGTCAACTTCAGAATAAATCTTATACCTCATCATTAATCATACCTCAACATATCTTTAATGCTGTCAGATACAGGGCAGTACACGCAACTTTTCTCAGAAGAATAAAAATTTCTTAGTTTATATTATTATAAAATATTCATCCTGCAACCAGTTGTGGTAGCAATTTGTAATTAATTAGAATCCAACTGTTGTTCTTGTGATATCTACTATCATCTTAACCCTGTATTTACTGTTATTTTATTTTGTGTATTTGAGTATATATGTGTGTGGTTTTTATATACCTTTATTAAATACAAATTAAATGTACCATGCCAGTTTATGAGTTCTTGTTCAATCATTTTCGTTTGTTTGTGTTATTTATGTCTGATTGTTTGTATGATTACCTGTTTGAATTGATTGTTTGTTGTTCTTTCTCTTTTATATGTTCTTTTATCTCTCTTTCTCTTGCCAGCTGTTTACTAGATGAGTTGACTAATGGCATGGGGTAAGTTTTATGTACCCTTAATGAATGTCTGTTTGTACATGTTCTTATTTATTTTTTGTTAAACATATGTAGCTGATTTATTGTTGTATTAGCTGTCAGTTATTGTTATAAATTGTAATAGTATTTAATGTTAATATAATATTTATTATTGTTGTTGTTATTGTTTCAGGTAGTTAAGTTGTAAATATAAACTTTATACTTAACATTTTATTGTCTTTATAACAATAATCTGAAGTATTTCAGTATTTGATATAATGTTGTACTTTTTCCAGGTTTACCTTAGTGTTAAGTTATGAATTAAGTTTATCACTATGTTTCTTGTGAAGTCTTTAATTAAATATTTTTTAAAACTACAGTACTTAAACTAGTTAAAGATGCATTGATGAAAAAGGTAGACATAAAGTAGTGAAAAAATGTAATAATTTTATGATCTATAGCAATTACACGAAATCATTATATGAATTTACAAATATTATTATGTGTTTAGTCATTTACTCTAAGCTGTTGTCAATAGAGATGATAATAATCAATAAATAAAAAGCCTTAATGTTTCAAAGAAAGATTAATTGCAGAGAGGGATAGTTATATTTGACCTGCTACTAGTCTGAAGAGTTGTAGGTTTTAGAGCTACGTGGAATAAAGTTGGCTCCTGCTTGCTGCTCTTCTCTCTACAAAGAAGATAAACGAACAAAATTTTAGTTTTATGTTTTTCAATTAACATGTTTAAGAAAGTGTTCAGTATATGAATAAATTATACATTTTACTGTAATGGAAATTAATTTTTATTGGTTTAGGAGACATTAGTTTATCAAGTATTTTTTAATAGCTCTAGAAATGTTTAAATATTGTTTGTTTTTTTGGGCTGTTGTTTATATGAAATTGTTTAAAATAAAAAATATTCCATTACTTATGTCATTTAGATTATAATAATTCATTAGTCTCAAAACTTAAGTTATTTGTTTTTTTTTCTTTTTTAGTAACCTTTTCAGAGCTTAAATGAATATTATTATTTTTTTATCTTTTTAATTGTGGGTTTTAAATTTAATTGCTTGATGTGTGGTAGACTAAAATTAGTTGTATTATTGAAGTAGAAGACATTTATTTAGTTTATGCACTGTTCTATTCCTTACTATTCTGCGATAATTACTTTTACGTATTCACTACATTCTACATTGTCAGGGATCTATTTTTATTTTAATCTTTGCTTTCCTTAAAATTTTTACTTTGTTCTACTAAATTAACAAATCTTATTTGCCTTTATTGATAACTTACCAACTTTAACCTTGTTTTTTAAGCTTTTCCCAAAAAATTCTGCCCTAACCATTTTCTTTTAGAACGTTATTGTTTCGTCCAATCAATATGTCAAACTTTTAATATTTTTGTTATAACACATTTTAAAAGCTGCTGTTTTTTCTGGCTGTCTTATTGCTCATTTCCAGTGACATAAACTTCTGTGTTCTTTCAATGCTGTACTTCAGTCATGTGCTTCACTCCCTTTCCTACTTCAGAGTTGTAATTAAACTTTTTTTTATCCTTTATAAATTGAGCAATTTAGTAACTTTCATTTTACTTCATTATTGTTCATTTTTATCTTAGCTTATTAATGTTGTGTATTTGGTTCTTTAGCAGAAATGCAGATATATTTCATTTGAAAGTTTTCTGAAGCAGAAGTGAGGAATGGAAGACATTTGCTTAATAATTCATGTGTATATGTCTTTTTCTTTTCTTTTTATTATTAATAAATTTGACTTTCCAAAAAAGAGTAAGTTTTGTTATATTTTCTATTACACTTCCAAAAAAATGTATATGTTACAAAGTGGCATTTGTTTTTATGCTTGTTTGGATGCATGTCTGTAAAATTTCAACATTTTTGAAGAGTTACTTATTTTTGATTGATACATCTAAAACAGCAATGATTTTAAAAGTAAAATAAAAATTAATGCAGTCAACTAGATAATTATAAAAATTATCATCAAAGCTGTTTTGAATTTTTTAATAAAGTGCAAACTAGTTTGTATTTAAGAATTTATTACTTAAAAAAAGGTGCTGAAGACATCTATACTGAAAAAAAGAATTTGTTTTCTGTTTTTATGTAAAAAGTTAATCTTTTTTCCTTGATAGTAAATTGAGTAAAAATACGGCTTACAAATTTGTTTCATAACTTCTTGTGTATTAAACTGTTTATTTTACTGTCAGCTTAGCTGACAAACACTTGCTTGGCATAAATCAGTATTAAGCAAAAACCATGAAGAAATTATATACTATTCAATGAAAAGAAAATCCAAAAGAATATTTTTAAAATTTAGCAAATAAAATTGCTGATAAATTAAAAAAATATTTCTTGCTTAGAACATTTTTTTTAGATATTAAATTTTCAATATGTTGTTTTTATATATATATATATATATATATATATACACACATACATACATACATACATATACGAGGGCTGTTTTTTCAACATCTGATGGGCTATAAAAAAAAAGACCCAATGGAATAGCAAAATGATTTTATTACAAAAAGTTGAGTAGTATCCAACTTATTTTTCTACATAATTGCCAAAACGATTGAGGCATTTGTTGTATCATGACACCAGCTTTCTGATGCTCACTTCAAAGAAGTTTGCACCAGTGAGATAAGGTACGTCTTGACAGCCTCCTGAGGTTCTTTGTTGGTGGCAAAGTGTCCGCCCAACCATGCCTTCAATTCTTGAAAGAGGTGAAAATTGCTAGTTGCTAGGTCTGGACTATATGGTGAATGATCGAAGATTTCCTATTTGAATTGTTTGAGAAGGTTTTGCATCATGGCATAGTGCAATCATGCATTGTCATGCATCAAAACCATGCCGGATAAGAGCATGCCTCTTCGTTTGTTCTGGATCGCTCTGCAGATGCAATATAAAGATTTACAATAAACTTCCTTTGTTATTGTTGCCCACTCCTCCATAAAGTTCACCAACAAGACACCTTTATGGTCCCAAAAAACTGTAGCCATTGTTTTCCTGTTGCTCAGTGTCTTGAACATTTTTGACTTGTTTGGAGAAGTGTGCATCCACTGCTTAGACCGTTCTTTCTTTGGTTTCTGGATTGTCATACTGGATGCAAGTCTCATTGTCAGTAATGATAGACTGTAAAAACTTTCCCCCCATTATTGTAACGTGTGAGAAACATTAAGGTTGATGCCATTCGGTGCACTTTCCGATTCTCACTCGATGTTCTTGGAACCTAACTTGCACACAGTTTTCAGTATCTTAGGTCTTAGTCACAATTGTATACAGAGAAGACCTTGAAAATTCTGGGATTTCTGGAGAAAGTTCCCTTATTGTAAATCTTTGTTGTCATGGACAAAATCATGAACACATTCAACCAGGAGTAGAGTAGCAACAGATTTGTGTCCTTGCCCACCTTCATCATGGACATCCGTTTGTCCTTCTTTAAATCTCCTACACCATTCCCATACACTACCATTACTCATAAAGTTTTCACCATACACTAGGTTCATTCTACAATGGATTTTAGCAGCGTTAGATTCTTCTGCTTGCAGAAAATGTATCGCACTTCACACAACTCGCACTTGGAGGGAGCATTGATCATAGGGGCCATGTTCAATTGCCCATAGCTCAGCTCACACTGATGCAATGGAATCAGCAATGGCAGAGGTTGTGGTGAGGAGGCAGTGCAATTAAACGACGCGCAGACCTGGCTCCCACCTTCTCTTGTTTACGTAGATGCACAATCAGAGGTTACAAAAAAAAAAACAGCCCTCGAATTTCTTTTTGAGGTGCTACCATTCAATCATGGAGGTGAACTTATAATTCTAATACAGGAATATTACCTGTTTGACATTCTAATACAGGAATGTAAAGATTTGGTTAGGTAGTTAGTAGATCATTTTTTTATGTATTGTGGATTTGATTATCTGAACTTTACTTAAATAATGATGGAAAACATTAATCAAATTTTTTTTCACTCCAGTAGTTTTTATATGAAAATAATAAATTTATGTCATAATTATATTAGTATAATAAATTATTGTGAGTTTAAGAACTGGAGAGATATTCTACATAGGTGTCATCTTTCAATTGGTTGTAATTTCATTCAGCACTACATTTTGGTATTTAATATTTTTTTAAATCTTGCTAGTATCAGCAATTTATAAAATTATTTCTGTTTCGCATATTTAGGATTTATTAATTTCACATTAGTCTTTATTACCAAAAATATTAATAAAATTATTGCTGTATGTTTTATTTCATTAGTATCCATATAAAAATAGTGATTATTATTTTTCCATTAAAAACAGTACAGTGTAGAACTGGAGCATTACCCTCCCAACCTAATCTGAGAATTAACTATTTTTTGTATATACGTGTTGTATGAAGTATTACGCCCACAATAATGTGTTATATAAACACATCTATAATATTTTTTAAAAATATTAGTCTGACCTTTCATAGAATTCTATTTTGTGTAATTAAAAATCTCTAAAAATTATTCTAAGATGTCTATTTAGGTAGTTGATCAATTGATTCTTCATTTATTGCTGGCTTTTAGATTAGCTGGTCTTACAGTCAATTCCTGGCAAGGTTCTGGTATTTTTTTAATGTACAATTCATTTATTTCATTTCATTATTAAATCATTCTGAGATTGTATTAATAAAATTAAAACATTGTAAATTCATTAATTTTAATGTTTAATTAAAATTACTATTTTATTTTTTAACAATTTGAAATATAAACTACCAACAATTTTAAATATACTTAATTAAGTGAAGTAGTTTAACAAACTGTATCGTAGCAGTAGATTTTAAATATTAAACATATTATCAAACACTGATTTAATAAAGTAATTAATAATTTATTAGTAAAACCACCAAATAAATAAAACAATTGACAACACCTTATAGTGTTAGTATTTTCACTCTGCTGCAGTACTTCTTCAGCTAATACAATAAATTTTATAAGTTACATAATAAAATAATAAAAATGTATTACAGAATTCCAGTCTAGTTTTAAATGTCTGGATATGGCTAATGCCATCCAGTCATGTTTTGTTATGTAAAAAGTTGTTTATGATTTTATTTTGTAATTTATAAAATTTATTGTATTTAGCTGAAGATGTTCAGCAGTAGTTTGAAAGTGCTACCACTTGAGGATTGTTTTACTGATTTGATGGTTATACTAATAAATTATTTTTTAATAATTAATTATTCTTTGAAAATGCAGAAGAAATGTACTGAATGTTGACTGAAAAAAGAGGCATTAATTTAAGTTCATTTAACTTTAGTTGGACAATTTATTTATAAATAGCAAATACTGACTAAATATAATTGCAAGGTATTCAAATGGTGACTAAACCCTTCTGGCTAATATTTTGAGTACTGAAGAAATATTTTCCTAACATGAATTTCTAAATTGACTCTACACTAATATATATATAAAAAAAAAAAACACTTCTGTGTGATGCTCTTTAACTTGAATATGTTAAAAACCAGTTTCATGTCTTAACATTATTATCATACAGTATTTAAAACAAAATCATGTGGATTAGCCACCACAAACTGAATTATCTACGTGATTTATCAAAAATCAACTGTGCATTATTAATTTTTTTTACATTTTGAAACTTATACATTGTTTATTTCTAAATATTTTTAAATTACTATTTTTAGGCCACAGTAAATTCCTTGGTAGGATGATCTACTACCAAGGAAGTACTTTTCATTACCTTCTATGTTCATACTAAATAAAAAAGAACAGTTTTTTCACAAGATTAATATCCAAGCAAATTTAGGGAGAAGTCATATTACTCCATTAATACAACAGGTTATCTAGAAATTAAGTTCTGAAATTGATCTTTTTTTTTTTTTAAAAGGTCAAGAACATACATAACATTTTATTTCTGTTTGAAGTACAAATCTTATTCTATTTTTCTACATAGATCCCAACATTGTTGAGTTGCTTGTCATAGTGGAGCACCAGAAGTTGTATCCCTTTGTCGTAGAATGATCCTGCCTCTGATGAAAGCTGTGTATAAGGACTTGTTTGATCTTGTGGTTGTGGAACTGTTTTTACAGATCTCGATCAGCAAGGAAGGTTTTAAGAAAGGGATGATCGAACTGTTTCCAGCTGAAGGTCATGAAGAGGAGATGTGTTGTAGGTACAGTTTCCGGGCAAATTTTGCCATGAATCAACACATTGCCCTGAGTAAGCAAGCCCTGTTGCGTGTTCTAGATAGCATGATGTAATTTTTTCAGCTTTTAGTAATAGACATCACTTTGTGCAGCCTTGAGGCAAGAAATCGACAACCAAAACTCCTTCTTTGTCTCTGCGCTTGATTTTCCAAATGGAAAACATCAGTTTGCATTTTTCTTTCTGAGCAACAAATTGTTACATATCATAGATTGTGATTTTATTTCAGGCTTTACATTTGGCACCCATGCCTCATCATCAGTGACCTTATAGCTCAAGAAATGTTGCCTTGTTCTCAATATAGTTAAAAATTCCATTGCACTGCCCAATCATTTCATTTTGTAATTTTCTATAAGGACCTTAGGTACTCAACATGCATACAATTTCCAATAATTCAGTTTTTGACATGAAAAACAAACATGAAATTTCAGGAAACTGCATGGAAAGAGAATGTGATGGTGAATCATATTTGTTCTCTTTAATTTTTTCAATTGAATGCACCAAATCATCGCTAATCAAAGATGTTTGTCTATGCCATTCATCATTGTGCATGCTATCTTACTTTTCATTAAATAATTAGACTTAGCTCTGTAATATGGTATCATTAATTGAATCTTCTCCATGAACATTACAAATCTGATGATGATTTTCACTGGTTTAATGTTCCTTGAAATAGTAGTAATGGAACATAAATCAAATTTCATGTGCAGGGGTTGTCTTGATTTTCTTAAACATTATAGACCTCCACTAACAAGTGTAAATGCTTGACAGTTGAATAAGAATGGTGTCAGTCACTTTCCAACATATCAGGAAACTCAGCATGCACAAGTATAATCGTAATAGTAGCATTTCAGCAGCAGTGTTTACAAACAGAACTTACTTTCTGGATATACCTTGTATAAAAGAGAATTTTTTAGAATTAAATTTTAAAGAACAAGGATGATCCTGTTTGGTCTTAATTTTTTTTATACTTAAATAATAAATATGCATTAATCACATAGCATATGAGGTGAGGAAGATCCATCCCTAAATGACTTATTTGGAATCAAAAGGAAAATTGTTTTAATTGCAAAATTGATTCTTATCAAATTTACATCTTTTTTTGTAACATTGATACTCTGTTTGGAAATGCTAAAATATTTTGTAATTTATTTTATTTTAATTTTTTTGTTTCAATGTTGAAAATTAAGAAGTAGTTTCAAAAAGAAGTTTTATCAAATTTATTTGGCATAATGAAGCTGAGGATTTTCTATTTTACTGTGCTATTAGAAGTTTTAAGTTTTTAACAGTATTGTGTATAAGAAACGATGTCAGAAAGTATTTTAATGTTATTCCTGAAACTAATAATATTAGAACACGTAGAAACAATGTATTTATAAGTTAGATATGGGTAGAATACACGAAGAGACTATGTTCAGGGGATTTATAAGAAACAAAGTCTTAATAGACAGGAAGGAAACTTAAGAAAAGTATAAAGTTTTTTCAATTTTTAAACCAGAATGTACAGCATTGCATAATTTGTGACTGGAGATAATAATGATAACAGTGTAGTAAAATTAATAAAGAAAATATTAAATAGTGAGCATTACAACTTTTTATATGATTACAAATAAATTGTGTATTGTTGGTCTTACTTTTACTGGCTTTGGGGAGGATAAGTTTGCTTATACACTATTGAAGATGGTGCCTGATTATTACTTATAAAAACCAAAGTATGAGAGTAACTTTTTAAAAAATTACATAAAGAAGGTAATAAGACACTTATTTGTCTACTTTTTTCAATAGATTCATTTACTACTAGTAAATAACAAGAGATACAGAAACCGCATCCAGTGCCATTTTACCTTATAGGAGTTTGTTTTTAAACATTTTTTGTACTAAATATTAAACAACATTTATGAGTATACAACCTGTACTAAAAATTAATAATACCCACCTTTATTAAAATCAGAAACAATGGAACTATTTTTGTGCAACTCAATTACACTTTGATTTGCAAGAAAGGGCCTTATTGCATTCTCCTTTCATTATTTTTAATCAGTACTGATCCATATAAAAGATCTTCCCACAAATTTATTTAAAATAAAAAATTTTCTTTTACAGAAAGAATAAAAAGATTACCATGTTAATAAATTTTTAAATACTAATTAAAAAAAAAAATCATAAGTTTTCTTCATTTGTGTTAATATGTGAGTAATTATGTACTCAAATAATTTTCAATGCCAGCCTCCATGACGCAGTTGATAGTGTCTCTGCCATTCATCCGGAGGGCCCAAGTTCGAATTCCAGCCTGGCATGGCATTTTCACATTCTACAAAAATTATCATTCATCTCATCCTCTGAAAAAAAAAATTTTCGTTAATTTCTTTTGAATTGTTATTTGTTTTGTAGTTATTTTAATTTTTATTTACTGTTATTTCATGTACTTTTATTCTAAATTGCTAATATGGACTTCAACCAATTGTATTTTTTATTTTATAATTTATTGTCTATTACCCAGGGCCAGCTTGATTTCTTTTTTATAAACACAGGTTTTTAAGTTTACCAATTACAGAAAAATATGTGTGATTGACTAACTGTTTGGTCAAGTGAAGAAGAATAGAATTTAAGAGCCCAGTGCAGGAGAAGGATAGTAAATGATTTTAGACCTGTGAAATCTTTTTTTGATAGTATCTTTTGTGTTAAACAGTTCATGGAGAAGAATTTGATATGGTTTTTGGTTCTCAGGAAGGCATATGGCAGTGCCCCAATTCAGAAGCTTTTGAAAAACTGGATAGAGAGCAGGATTGCAAATGTTGATATAAAATCTATGTAAGAAATTACTATGAAAATGTTCAAAGTAAAGTTTAGTTGGGAAAGAATATATATCAGCTGAATTCATTTTAAGTAAAGGTCTAATGCAAGGCTTCTAAAGGAATATAGCAAGGGGGCTCTATTCCCTGCTTTATATGAAATATATCTGAGAGCTTTGCAGCTAAGGTCTCAGAAGTGTAGAAGGATGGGAATTAAACTGGATGAAGATAAAGTTTATAATGTATTGTTCACATATGATCAAGTTGTCATAGTAGATGAGGATGTAATATGTGATGGAAAGGTTAATAGAAGATTAGAAAAAATGGAGTTTTTAAATAAATTTTGAAAAAGTAAGGTACATGGTGGTAGGAGGCCAAGGGAGAGATATATTAGTTTTGTCAGTTATCTGACAAAAGATAACTGAGTACTTGGGAGGTACCATTGTATGCAAATGGTTGAGATTATAAAAATATATTTAAAAAAATTTGAAAAGGAAAAACTGTAAGTCACAAGCTTCAATCATTACTGTGGAATAAAAGCTTAACCTAGTTTCTAATTAGCATATGTGTAAGTCATTTATGGAAAGCAGCATATAAATAGGGGCTGAAACATAATGGTTACTGGATGAACAGATGAAGAAGAAATTGACTATAGTGGAAATGATGTACTGACAGAGATGTCAACTCACTGTATTGGGTCATATGAGAATCAGGAATGTTAGACAGTGAGTATGGAAATCAACAGTATTCCAGTTATAGATCAAATATCTACAAAGCAGTATAGTTGTTTGGCCATATGTGGCAGATGGAGGATGGAAGATTGCTGAAGTGGGTTTTGAAATGACAGCCGAAAAATTGAAGCCATAAAAGGTAGCCAGTAAGAAAATGGAATAGAAATAGAAGTTAGGCAAGCCTGGGAAACAGATGAGGAGATGGTCCAAGATAAGATAGCATGAAGGATTTGATGTGGAAAATAGTTTTGTACACACACACATAAACACACATATATATATATTTATATATATATATATATACGATGTATATTCAGAAAATAACTGAACAATTTTTAATTAAGCACCAACGGATATATTTAGTAATGTGTGGTTGGCAGCATTGTGTTCCGCATAACCTGCAACCACATGTTCTTGGATTGTTGATATCTCGCTTGGTTCTCTTGTCATTGTTATTTGAGTGCAACATGTTTAAGTGTTAGTAGCAATATTTGTAATGTGCGATTTTTCATGAAACTGGGGAAAACTTTCATAGAAGCGTTTCAACTTTTGAAACAAGCTTATGGAGATGATGCTATGGGTCATACGCATGTTATGAATGGTTTTCACATTTTAAAAGTGGTCATTAGTCAATTGAAGATGACCCTCAACCAGGAAGGCCTTCGACTTCAATTGATTACACCACCTTCAGAAAATGAATGATCTGGTGCGTGCAAATCGCCGATCGACTGACAGAGAACTTGCAGAAGAGGTTACCATCTCAGTTGTATCATACCATAACATTTTGACTGAAAAATTGAATATGCATTGAGTTGCAGCAAAGTTTGTTCCTTGTTTGATGACCAAACAGCAGGAAGAACATCGAGTGATTGTCGGCAACTTCTTGAATAAGCTGATGACAATGAAACATTCATGCAAAGGATCATAACGGGAGACGAAAGCTGGGTTTACTTCTACAACATTGAGACAAAAGTTCAATCATCACAGTGGATTGACAGAGGATGTCCATGCCCCAAGAAAGTATGTCAGTTTCAATCTGATGTCAAAATAATGTTCTGTGTTTTTTTTGGTTTTAATGGAATTGTGCATTTTGAATTCTTGCCTCAAGGAGAAACAGTGAACCGTGGTTACCATCAAGGCATTTTACAACGGTTACGTGAAAAAATCTGCAAAAAGAGACCACCAGAACTGTGGTGAGACAATTCATGATTCCTTCACCACGACAGTGCGCCAACACACTCAGCTTTGTGAGTTCGTCAGTTTAGTGCCAAAAATCAGATGACTGTCCTCCATCAGCCTTCCTACTTGCCAGACCTGGTTCCTTATGATATTTTCTTATTTCTGAAATTAAAATCAATGATGAAAATTTGCTGTTTTGAGACTATTGATGACTTTAAAGCAAATTTGTCACAGACCTTAAAGACCATTTCAAATGAAGCTATTCAAGACTGCTTCACGAAATGGAAACGCCGCTGGGAAAGATGTGTGAATAGGGCAGGAAAGCACTTTGAAGGGGACAAGGACCAATAATGTGTAAAATTAATAATAAAAATTAAAAAAATAAAGTTAGGTTATTTCCTGAACAGACCTTGTGTGTATAGATAAATAAATATATATAGCATTTTATTACCATAGTTTCCTTTGATCTGTCCAGGGAAATGCTTTCTTTTTATCTATGGAATAACATAGTTGCCCATTAATAACATCTGTGTAATGCATAATTATGTAATGATCGGAATAAAATATTTGTTTATTTAGATTTGATTATTGGAATTTTATACTTAAATTTCATACTATTCAGTTGTCCATAAGATTTTCATGTTAGTCTCAGAGTCAGTCTGTGTGTTTCTTTTAGAATGATTAGATTGTTGGAGGTGTGGTTTGCTAATATTGTCAAAGCTTCTGTCATCATGTACATAGTATTATATTTAATTTAGTAAAATCAATTTCTTTTTTTTATTGTTGTCCATATCTTCCTCTGTACTAATCATATTAAAGACTAAATTAAAACTCAGCAATCCACTGCAGTTCAGAGTCACATATTTCTTACCTTATTATTACTTCTTCATTTGTACATCAAAAGCGCTTTTGTGAATTTCCTGCATCATCAGCTGATCAAAAAATTAAAAGCTTTAAAATTACACGTTAAAAAATTATACATTAAGAAATTAAAATTATCGCATATATTATTTTATATATATATATAAAATATGCAGTCAAAATTAAATATTAAAAATCTTAATAACATCAAATTTTTTTTTTAATTTTCTGTACATGCCTGTGGGCAGCCACTACATTCAGTACTGTCTATAGTCTTGACAGTCGACATATCTTAACAGTACTGTATGTAGTGGCTAGCCACAGGCATGTATAGGACATTTTAAAAAAAATTTGATGTTATTAAGAATGTTTAATATTTTATTTTAATTTTTGACTATATTTTACACTATATAAATTTTAATTTCTTAATGTATATATAAAAAAAAATTCATTTTTGATCAACTGATGATGGGGGAAAATTCATGAAAGCGCTTCTGATGTTCAAATGAAGAAGTAATAATAAGGTAAGAAATGTTTTTAGATTCTGAACTGTGGTGGATTGCTGAGTTTTTTGCTTTTAGTCTTTAATATTATATTTATTTTTAAATCCTCAGCTTTTTCAATGTAGATTTTTTCTGTCTTATAGTTGTGTTATGCTGTAGTTATTTATTGCTTATTTTATTTATCCAATTTTAATATTTATATGAAGATTTGTTGTAGATAACTTTAATTAAATGTTTATTATCATGCTGTATGTCTTACCTTTATTAAAGATATTAGTTTTCTAGATTACATTATTCTTGTAAACATTTTATAATTAAATGATGAAATAAACATTTCTGCTTTAGAATGTCTAATATAAATTATAATTGCTTATATTTCTTACATACATACATATATGTATGTATATTTTAACCATTTATTATTTTATACATTATATATAATGGGAAAAATAAGTAAACCAGCCAACTACTATACAATATTAAAAGAAGCAAAGTAATCTACTGTATTGTAGTTGTATGTGGTTAAAATGTGGATATTGTAGACTGTACATTTTTCATTTCAGACGTCTCTCAATGATGGACAGTTTTATCTGCTTCAGCAAAATTATATTGAATTTTTTATTGAGCTTGATGTACTTTCATTATGAACTTCTTAAATTCATGTACATATACATGATTAATCTGGCTGTTTAATTTAAAATTGACAATATAATTAAGTTGATGAAAAAAAAATAATAGCCCATAAAACAAAGTTTATATATTTTTATTTATAACGATACTATATATTATTATCTATTTTCTGTGAAAAATAATTTGTGAATTAAAAACAAAGAAGATATTTTCCATAATGATGGAAAAAGAAGTTTATTTACCTGATTGTGATATTTTGACTCGTGCAGGGTAGAATTCCATTTAGGTTTTTCTCTTTAGTGAGTTATATCAGCAATCTGCAATTAGCATCTCTTACCTTTTGCCATCCTAACTGTAGCATATGTGTTGCTTAAAGTTAAACTGCTTTGTATTATGCTAGATAACATTCAGTAGATATCATGACTGTTGGAGCTATGTGAGAATGTATTCAAATAAGGAAACCTGGACCACATTTAGGTATAAATTTCAGGTAGAGAACTATATCGCAAAAAAATGCTACACAATCATCGTTTAAGAAGTGATGCACTAATGATTCTACGTATCACATTACAAAACAAAGATCACTTGTAGTTCTATTGTTGTGCAAGTAATATCTCAGTTCTTGTATTATTACGATATGTTTATTCTGTGATATTGAAAAAACCGTTTGTAAAAGTTAATAAAAACTGAAGTTGGTTTTTTAAGAAGCTATAAAGAAGACAGAAAAATTGTTGTGCTGTATTGAACAATGTTGATTATTTAATGGCATATTTTTGGTCTTCTACATTTTATCGAGTTAAACTAAGTTTAACTTGTATTTTGATTAATACTTGTATTTGTATTCCTTACTCAGTTTACCTGTATGTTGATTAATGAAAGTATTTGTATTTCTTACTCAGTTTACCTGTATGTTGATTAATGAAAACATTTATATTCCTTTCTGCTTTTTCTTATAATTCTATAGTACCATACTATTATGTGTGTCCTTGGTAAGTAATTAAAATAATAAAAATGATGAATTGTTTATACTTTATGATGTGAAGAAGAGATGATCCCTTCTTCAGAACATGTTCGTCTAAAAAACATATTTCATGGTAATAATCTTTTGCTGTGTTTTGTTTGCTTATTTGTTTGTTTTGGAAGCAATCTTTCATTTATTAGCATATAGCCATGGAACATGTACGTTGCTGTCGTAGGATGGAGGACAGCCTTCATTGTGTTATATGTACAAAAAGCATTGAACGCAGCCATAATTTTTGCTGCGTTTGAAAACACAAATTAGCATGTACTTTTACATGTGGTCAATCCATTCTACATTACTTTATGTTCAGTTATTTATGGCATTAAATTCCAGTATTGAACTTTATAAACTATTTCTAAATAAACATTATTATTGCCCAAAATGATAATTTTGCTACCTTCTGACCACATGCTGTTTTATAAGCCTGTCTCCTTTATGTTAGTAGCAAGTCAGCACTCTAGTCTTTTTCCAATAAAGAGCAGCATATTATAATGATTTATGGATTTTTGTTTGTTACATATAACAGAAAAAAGGCAAAAGGTTAAAACTTCTTTTTTATTAATTTCTTGAATTTTCTCCTGTCAAATGCATTGTATTACCAGCTTAGCTACATATAAACAAATTTTCAAGATACTGTACACTTATTGTATTGACTTAATTGTAGTTGTGTTGTCTGTAAGTAGTATTTCTCAGACTAATTACCAAATAGAAACGCAAATTGTATTATAATTAAACTAATATATTATGTCAAGATGCAATTTTTTTTGAGTACTGAATAATGGGAGACATTCTTCAAAGATTGATGTTAAACATGTACCAATTTTTTTTTTATATATGTGGTTGTATATAAAATATTTTATGTGTTTTTTAGTCATAAAATGTAATGTTCTGAAGAGATTTTAAGTTAGTTAATTTTTCTTTGGTAGTTATCCTGATTTATAACATTCATTTTTTAATATATTTTTCCAATACTATTTAATCTAAGGTTCAAATCATCTTAGTTATTAATTTTTAAAAGCTTTACTGAGATTCAAATAAAAAAAAAATATATATATATATATAATCATTACAATTTAATACTGTGATGAAATCTGATTCTATTAAATTCATTAATGAATTATTAAAATGTTGAATTTATTAACTTGCATATTTTGATTTTGTTAATAAATAATGTGTATTTAGTGGTTTTTATAATGATGTTTTAATTCAGTAGTGTAATATTTTATAGCACTCAGTTTTTGTTATTGAGGTAAGTATTTTGTTAAGTGTTAATTCACATGGCTACAATATAATTTTCAGATGTTTTCACCACTTTTCATGCATGTATGGATTATCCTACACTGGAATATTTATCATTAGTTCATTCATTACTAAGTCTGTATCTAGCAAAATAGTGAAATTTCTTTTTCTGTTCACTCCTACCACTATGTGTACTAACTTATATAATTATTGTGTATGTGTTACTGCATTGCCATATGTTCTATTGAACTGTTAATTGACCTTCATTGTTGGTTACGCTGTAATATTAATGAAATTTATTGTAATTTTTTTTCTTTTAGATTAATAATTGCTGATTTATTATGTTTACACGTGATGTTTAAAAGAATATCTCTGTTGTGTGTTCCTCTTATTAGTATTTGAAGGACATCTTATTAATTCCAAAAATTCTTATTTTTCATGTGTGTGTGCGCGCTTCTTAAAAATTCGTGTTTATTTATTTATAAATATTCATATCTGAAGAGCAGAGTTTTAATAAGATTTTGTATACATGTTTAAACTGGTATTCGCACTAATATTGCATACAGTTAATAAACATGGAAATTTTGCATTTTAAAGTTATAAATTGTAGCTTTATTCTGTATACCTAACAATTTATGGATATAACTGAAATTATTATTTTAATATTCCTTCTACCTTTTGTTAAAAATATAATGCAGCCGTGAAAAAAATTCAGTGAATAATAATTAAATGGATTTCAATAACTTCATTTTTTTTATGTAAAAGTAATGAAATTGTATGCCTGTTATTTTGCAAACAATACTGGTTGTATAACTATATTTGTACATTCAAGTATATTTCACTTAACTAATTTTCTTGAAATAATTGTATTTACAACAATATTGGTTTTCCCTACTGGACTGTTATGATTTTATATATTCTTTCTTTAAGTTTTTTATCTATATGCTATTTTCCTTGTTATGTGAGAATATAATATTAAAATTTTGTAATGTATGATTATGCCAACCCCGTCGTTATTACAGTTTGGAAATTTCAAGGTTATTTTTAATCATAACAGATGTAAGCAAAATTAATATTGTAATTAGTGTATTCCAGTCGCTGCTTGACTTGCCAACCCTGAGCAGGATTCATTTTGGAAGGTAGAACTTCCATTACTCTAACTATCTAATATTTTTTGATTAAATAGTTAATTTTGGATTTATTACATGAAAATATCAAAAGTAATTAAACTTTGTACAATTTTTTGAAAAATATATATTTTTAATCGACCTGTGTTTTTATAGTACCTGTATGTTCCTAATTCAGGGAAGTAAAAATAAATATTTTGTTTCCCTTTTTGGCAGCCCTGGCTCATGGAGAAATTATATTTTTTTTTGTAAATGTGAAGTCAGAATTATCATTTCAATAAATGTAATTTGAAAGGAATATAATTTTGAAAATTAATTACGAATTTGAAAAATTTGAATTGATGTATATCAACGAATTAAAAAATAATAAATTTAAAAAAAAATTAAAGGGAATATATTTTTTAAATGCCTAGGTAATGAGTCACTTTTCATAGGATTCTTGTATAATAGCAATAAATATTACATGATGAAGATTGTATATGAATAAATTTTGTGTTTGTTTTACAACCTGTATGATTTTTGTTTATAATTATGTATGTATGTGTTGACATTTATACAAATTTTAAAGGGGGTGTTTTATATTAAGTGAAATATTCTTGAGTCAAGTTAAGATTGATTGGAGCTAATTTAAACTAAGTGACACCATACAAATAAATGCAATGTAGATTTTCTTTTTAATAACTCACAGTATGTCTTATATAAATGATTGCATGTATACTTAAAAATCATTTGTATTTTTTTTTTTTTTTACTTCATAAATCATTGAAACAGTATGACAAACAAATTGTAAAATACAAATACAATATTTAAAAAAAGAAAAAAGTTTTCTTTAATATGTTAAAAAGTTACTGTTTCATTAATGTTATTTAAATTTTGAACACAATATATTTATTATTTACAATTAATAAACCATAAAAATTTATATAGTGCCTTTTTATGTAACTATATTATAGACATAACCAACATAAAAAGTACTTATTGATATCAGACAGTGAACACAATATAGTTGTCAGTAGCAGAAATGAGTTACAAAGTATGAAAGATAGGAAGTGTTGCTAAATACTATCTCAAAATTATGTTATACTAGCCAAAACATTTCTGCCCAGAACCTGGACCCTCAGGGCTCAGGTCAGCCCAGGCAAATTAATTAATGGGAATTACAAAAGATTGAATAATAGTGACTATGGTAACTAAAATACACATACCTTTAACAACAAAAACTTCATAACTTGTTTCTTTGCCATGGTGGCAGAAATATAATAATGAAGTAAAAAGATTAATATATTTTTTCCTTAAAGAATAACTTTAATTCACAACTTCACCCTCCTTCAGGGCGAAGAAATAATGAATATTTTTAATATCTTAACCTTTAAAAGAGCTAGGGTCTTGATCAATGGCTTAAAACTTTCCCTGGGATAACACAATCTGCAAATTTGGAAGTAATCAGTCTGTTGATTCTTGTATGATGCGATAAACAAACAAGCAATATATATATGTATATATATATATATATATATATATATATATGTATATATATATATGTATATATATATATATATATATATATATATGTATATATAATTTCTGAATAACTGTGATCTGTTAGATTGAGAGTGTACCTGATGCATGCAAAAGTTAGCCTTTAACCTACTAATAAATACCCTGTTTGAATTTTGAATATCGTACCATTGTTTGCAGAGATATAAGTACACCTCCCAAAACAGCACCCCAGGGACACCCTGTTTGATACCAGTTGATGTTGATGATTAGTCTAGCCTCCCATGAGGTGTTCACATACCACACCAATATAGTCTCACATGCAGTCCTTATGGGAAGCCCATTATTGTTAAACAAATATTTATTTAATATAAGTAATTCCATTATATTTGAAATATTATTCATTCGATTGATTCAAATCATTCAGTTCAAACCCAGCTCACCCAGTGATAGAGACCTACAGTTCATTAAAATTTGTGCTTAAAACAGCAAATATTCACTACTACATAATTATATAATATATATATATATTTTTTTTTGTTGAAATAAATATGTGAAAACCTTCTCAGTTATGCCAAGGAACATGGGAAAAAATTTGGTTCGGATTGATCGAGTAGTTTTTTGTTTATCCCAAACAAACAAAATCCTCTTCCTCTTTGTATAATAATGTAGATTATTAGTTATAATTACTGTTTCTGGCGGAAATTTTGGTCGGCAAAGGCCATTATTACAAGCAATTCCTATCATTATCGGGCACAAAATTCCAACCAATCGTATTTGTTGTTTTTTACCCAATCATAAGGGGAGTGTAATTCTGATCATTATCAGGCAAACAATCCCAACTAATCGTAATCTTTTTTTTTTAACCAATCATAAGGGGATAGTAATTCTTATCGTTATCGTGCACAAAATTCCAACCAATCTTATTCTTTGTTTTTTAACTAATCATAAGGTGAGAGTACCAGTTAAAAATAGTTTCCTATATGTATTGTTTCTCCCATCGCATATGTAATTAAAATCTTCTATATGAAGTGTAGTTAATAAAATTGTATTATTTTACTTCAGGGGTGTACTGTAGGGAATGATAAGGTTACGAAACAAAACGATTGTTGACCAGTTCTATAAAATAAGTTTATTAAGTCTTTGTAATTATAAATAACCACAAATCAATGCAAATGATTATTCATGCGATTAACCATTTTAAAATTTTGTTATTATGCTAAATTATTAGAAATATATATATTCAAGCAAACGTCAGAATTTGTTGAAAAAATTTATTAAAAATATGACAAAATTTAACCTTGTACCTAAAATCTATTAAAAAGAAACCGAAGCACTTTTAGTTGTTACATCATTCTCAAGTACTGCTTTATTTTTACTTTCCTGGCCTTAGCTCTGTTGCTGCTGCAGCTGCATAATTATAAACAGAAAGTATAGTGATCAGCCAAAATTTTGGGTTTGGACTTTTCAATTTACACGTTTGAAGATCTCTTAGTTCAGAAGTTACAGAAATTGCAGAATATGTGTATGTACATACTTGTGTTAGAGCTTATATTTTAATTAATAACTTTGGGTTGGCTCAACATTTCTTTTAAAATGGCAGTCTCTATATGTAGGTATTGGTGGCATTGAATTTTGGACAAAATAAAAAAAGGGTAGGAGTAGTTTTTGCCATTTTGAATTTTTTACTTTTTTATCATAGACGTAGAAAATTAACTTAATGCTGTGAAAGTATTATTTATTATTTAAAATTCTAAAAAATGTATGAAATGAATTCTAAAAATTCTGTTTTTAGTCAATTGGATTTTTAGGGGTGAAGGGATATTGAACATTATTTCTTTACTCTAAAAGTTTTTGCTTTGAACCCATCGACTAAAATCGTTAAAGTTTGGCATAAATATTTGGCTGTGTATAACCCAGTTTTACACCTGATTTTTGACTCGTCAGACTAGGTTGCATCAAAGTATCCCCATGTTTTGTTTTTTTTCTGACACTATACTTGCTGCAGTAGCTAAGCTATAAGAAGAAGTATGGTGATCGGTCAGAATTTTGGGTGTAGGGGTTTTGCAAATCTGGACTTTTCATGATTCCCTTTAGCTGAAAAACACAAAAACCAACAGGCAATTCCAGGATGATATATGCATATCATAAATTTGTATTCATAAATGTATGTTTGCCTGTATTTTGATAAATATCTTGAGATTGCTTTGACATTTAAACTTGAAATTTGGTTCAAATATTTCTTTATATGGTCATTGAAGTAATTAAATTTTGAACTTAATCAGATAACGGATGAGGTATTAACTGCCATTTTAAAGTTTTAACATTTTGTCCAGGCATCTTAAGAACTTGAAATCTGGTACAGTGGCAGTAGTGTGTGAGTTATTGTAGTGTGGAAATAAAATTTTAAGTTAATTGGACTTAGGGATGAAAATATAATTAGTTTTAATTGCTTTGAAATTTTGTTATATACTTTTAAAGTGGGTTACAACTTATAAAACTTAAAAAAAATATTTGTCTACTTAAATTATAACTTTTAATTCATTCTGGCCCCAATCCAAGAAGGGGGTACAGCTGTCCACAAAATTATCATTTTTTAATTTTTCTAAACTGGCCTAAAATTTAAGAACCAAATTTGGCTAAAGCATTTCTGTCAATGGTATCTTTATGATATTAAGTTTCACAGAGAAGTGGGCAGGGCGGTATCCAATTTCACATTTTATTAGTTTTCTTTTACTATTATTAAACAGATTTAATATTAAAGTGCAAAATTTAATGAAAATGTTTCCTTGTTAGGGAATCATACAATGAATTATTAATTTTTACATGTGGTAAACAAGTCATTAATATTTAAAAACCCAATGGCGTATTTCAAATAAAAATCTGTCAAGGGAGAACCCAAAAGGTTATGAAACCTTTGCTGTTTTTTTTTAATTACACAATTTAAAAGATTATTCATTTATGATTGAGGTTAATGCTCAATATTGAAAATTATTACCAAATAATACTGATCTTTTTTCAAGGAATATTTTGTAATAAATATTACAATGATATGTTTATGATTTGCTAGGGCTGTATGTGCAATTACATATGCAATACAGAATAAGATTATTAAACCTAAAAACAATAATCACATTGATGGACTGGATGACATTAAAGAAAAAAAAAGAAATTACATTTGTGTAATTTCTTTTTTTTAAGACTGAGGTATTTGTCAACACTTTTGTAATGTTCTTTTCAGTGATGGTCATCTGTGACATTAATTTAATAACATTTTTGAATTAATAAACTGAGTCAAATTGTTTTATATAATTTATTAATCATTTTATTATCTAATTTGGTTCAGTATGTTGTTCCAAAAGTTACAACTTTTAATTAATCTCATTTCATATTGTATTATATATATATATAATTAAAAGTTTAAAATAATAAATTTATTACTTAAACACTGTAAAAGTATCTTTTTTATATTACCATTAAATAATAAACTTATTGATGAATATGAAGGTGATATTTTGTGTTAACAGGTGATGAATAAAAATGACAAATCAGTTAATAAATATTAAATTATTAAAATCTGATTAAACCAAAATTACATTTACCACTTGACAAGGAATTTTTATCTTGTATTAGTAATTTTAATTTTAAAAAAATGGTAGTACTGACTGTTTCATACTTTTTTCAGAATTTATTTTCAGTATTTTTAAAAATATATACAAAAATGTAACATTGACCAGAATATTTAAAATTATTTAATTCAAACAGTGCTCCTGAGAATGGTATTAAACCAAAGAATGCTAGAGCTATTTACTATTTTTGTAAATTATTGCAAAAAATAAATATTGTTAATTATATAAAATATATCTTGACTTTATATTTCTTGATATTTTACTTTATATTTTCTTGGCCATAAGAAATGATTTAAAATGATTATGAGTGTTGTAATACAGAAAGTAATAAAGAAAAATTAAAAAGCTTGATAATGAACACAAAGTTATTTAACCCTGATTTGGCAAGATATAAAATTCTAAGGTGCTTTATTTAGGGCAGAGCTCAATGTTGTTTGTGGACTTTATTCCCAAAAATTTTCTTCGTTGTTAATTAAATGTCTTTTGAGAGGTTTCAAGCAAATGCAATCATTTTCTTGATTGTGAACCTCTTACTCTACCTTCTTATAGCTTATTTACTTCTTGAGTTCTTTAAGTATCCTAATCTTTCTCTCTATACCTTTCTTTCCCGCATGTTTCAATGTTTCTTCATTAGACAGTATTTTTGTAGGATATGCCACAATCAAGATGTTTTCCTCCTTTTTTTGATCTCATTAAATTTTGCTTTTCCATATTGAATTCTTATTTATTTTTCATTTTTTACATCCATTTCACTTTTAAAATTAAACTAAACTATTCTTGTACTTCTCTACCATATTTCTGAATTTTCACAGATTCTATATTTTCTATATTTTTCTGAATTTTCAGATCTATATGTCATTACATTCTAACAAGGTATTCTGATAAACTTCTTCAGTTCAGTTTGGTTCTTTCTTGCTGTCAGCAATCTTTTCAGAAGTTCTTTTCATCGTGGGTAGTCTATTTCTTACTTCTTCCACACAGTTTCTTCTATATCAAATTTCCAAATACTTTTCAAATCAATTAAATATTTGTGCAAAAATGTATAACAAATATCTTGTTAGACAAGGCTGGAGGAACTCCTATTGTTGGGCAAACTGCATTAGTATAAATTTGCCCATAACTTTTGAAGATATAATTGTAGAGTTTCAGAATTTCATTGCTAGGTTTATGTTAATTTATTACTGTATTTGTCTGAATATAGGTCAATTTCTTCCATAAAATGGATAGTTCGACCTATAACTGGAGAGTCTACTTACATTTGGATTTGTTCAGGCTTTTAAGTTGTTTCGTAGTTTATATTCATGATAGGGGACTTATTACAGTTTACAGTAATAACCTTCAGTTAATATTAATAAAAACTCATAATTAATGAAAAAGGTTCAATGGATGAGTTGAAGATTGGTTTAAACCTGTCTGGTCCAGAAATTTAGACAGTGATCCATGTTAATATTAGATGATTCAGGGGTCATTTGACTGAAAAAGTAAAATCAGAAGTAAAAAAAAATAAACACTGATTTAGTTACTATAATACCTGTAATTGCTGCTGATATGGCTTCACCAATTACAGGTTTTGGATGTAGTTGTGAACAAGCCTTTTAAAGATAATCTTAAAAAATTATAATTGCTGGATATGAAGCAACAGTAATCAGCTAACTTCTACTGAAAGAATGAAAAACCTTCCCTGATTTATTATGTGAGTGAATTATTAAGCCATGGAACTCAAGACACTAGATGAAACTGATGATGATATTTTGTGGTAGGAAGAATCAAATAATTAAAACATTTTTTTTTCATGTGGCATTAATGATGATAGCATCAGTTCAAGTGTTCAACTTGAGCAAATATGGCATTTCCTTCTTCTCTAATGGTTGTAAAATTTTACTTAAAAGAAGTTTAAAAAAAATATATTGGTTGTATATCATCACTTGACTACTATCTGCCATTCTGAGGTGATAATAAAATGGATTTTAAATAAAAATAAAGAAAGAGGTGTAGGGGAAAATTCTTAGCAAATTGAGTGAGAAATAAAGTTTCCAGTACTGGGAATATATCATATTATAGAATTAGTTTTTGAATTAGTATGAGGGTTACACATTAAAATAATTTCTTTAATTTATAAAAGAAAGTTTTTTATACAAAATAATTTATAAATTATTGAAGTATAAATAAGTTATTCTATACTTCTGACAAAAATGACTACTCAATGGGCTAGAGAGCTAGATATAAGATGGTTTAAATTAGATTATAGTTTGCTTAGAGCAATTATGAGCTAATTTTAAATAGATAAATTGCACAAGACAAGCTAGTAGTTTAGTATTAGAAATTAGGGATAATGCATATTGATTATAATCCTACCTCAAGGATAATATACTAGGTAAACCAAGAATTAAATTTCCCTTTCTTTTAAAATGTAAAAAAATTGTTAAATTTTGTCACAGTTATTTAAAATCTCTCATGGCATCTAGGAAGATTTTGATTATGTTTGTTAATTTTCTAATTTAGTTGTAATATAGATAATTATATATGGTGTAATGAATTAATCGGCATTAAATCACTGATTTGATGTGTAGAAGCACATTTTAGTTATTCTTTTGTGTTCATCACATTATAGCTAAAACACTTAATTAAGTTATGCATTTTTTGTAATTGTTATTATTAAATTAACAAATGAATTTGGTAAAAGCCGTGCTCCAAGTGTTATGTTTTCTTAGTAATAGGTACGCTGCACTTCTATTAGCACAAATCGCACAGTGTAATTTATTTTAATTTTTTTCTTTTAAAAATATTTTTTAGTAGTTTTATTTATAATATTGTATAATATAAATATCACATTTCTTAAATTGTTAATATAATTTATAATTTTTTTTTAATTATAAAATAATAATTTTTAACATTAAAATACACATACACTGATTTTATCTATGTACCAAAATATTTTGTGAATCATGTGAAAGAGAAAGTGTGGTAATTAGATAAGTTTCTTAGTATAGTAGTCAGATTGGAAATTTACTTATCTTTATAACGCCTCACTTATGAGTTAGATTAAATGAGTATGGAGTATTGTCCAAAACCCACCGTGTGTGGTCTAGTGGTGAACACATTTTCCCAAATCAGCTGATTTGGAAGTTGAGAGTTCCTGCGTTCAAGTCCTAGTAAAGTCAGTTATTTTTTACATGGATTTGAATACTAGGTTGTGGATATCGGTGTTCTTTGGTGGTTGGGTTTCAATTAACCACACAGGACATTCTCAGGAATGGTCAAAATGAGGCTGTATAAGACTACACTTCATTTACACTCATAAATATCGTCCTCATTCATCCTCTGAAGTATTATCTGAACGGTAATTACCAGAGGATAAACAGGAAAAAGAAATTTAAGGAGTATTATCCAAACTGTATAGAATGGTTTTTTTTTGTCATATCTGTATATATTGAGGGAGATTACTGTTTGAATTTTTTAAAACAGGTGTATAACAGTACAGTTGTAATATAATGTAGGCTATTAAATTTTAAATTGCAGATTTAATGTTGCAGTACGTCATCTGATTTTTTTTTGTTTTTTTTTTATAAGGAGAGGAAAATATTCTTTATGGGTGACTACTTTAAGCTTAAAATGTTGTTTTCTGAAACCTACCTAGTTTCTACTGTCAGTATACCCTAACCTTTTGTTTGGAGGAGTTGAAGGACATGAAATTTCATTACTCAAACTGTATACTATCTTGTAGATTTTGTAAATTATTTCTTGGTAATATCTTGTTCTGCAGACCCATTGTTTCTTCTAACGCATCTGCTTGGATTTTTTATGGATTTTTAAAAAATGTTGACCCTGAAGTTATAAGTCACTGGATAAAGTAGATTAAAAGAAATAAATTCCTTTGTAGTATTGAAATATATTGGTAATATTGAAAATGGTTAACACTTTTTAGATCAAATTTAAAACTGGATCAGTGAAAAGTGGAATTAAGAAATAAAGTTTTGAGTTACAACTCTTTAGTAATTGAAAAAATCTGCTTTTTTATTTTGGGGGGGACTACACATTATTGTGAGGTTAAGTCAAAAATGCTAAAGCAAA
Organism: Lycorma delicatula; assembly: GCF_047948215.1. Lineage (NCBI taxonomy): Eukaryota > Metazoa > Arthropoda > Insecta > Hemiptera > Fulgoridae > Lycorma > Lycorma delicatula. The sequence continues at coordinate 88,006,522 of NC_134462.1, forward strand.
ATTTTTATTTTCTTCTCAATCATATTTTTGAAGTACTGATTGTTGTGCTGCAAATCACAATCTCATATCATTTGTTTATTAAAACTATTGTTTCATTGTTAGTTGTTTGTGATTGTATTAAAAGTCATTTGAAAATGAGTGCTTCTCATTCCAGTTGCTAAGAAATGCAGGCAGTGATACATTTTCTCAATTCATGTGGTTGAAACCAACAAGATTATTCATGGAATGCAGCAAAATTACAGAGTATTGTTTAGTGGAAGCAAGATCTACTAGTGGACTGATTGCTTTGAAAAAGATAACATTTCTCTCCGAGATGAAAAAAATAAATGTAACCATCCAGTTCAAAGAATAATGATAATATCAAAGCAGTTAACAAATGATTTACAATAAATAAAAATTATTAAATTAGAGTTAAATTAACAATTTAATTATTAAATTAATAAATTAGAGATAAAGTTTAAGCAAGTTAATCCATAACAGCATTTTCAATCATATATAATTTTTTTAAACTTTCAAAAGATTGATTTCAACTGACAAACATCCACAAAGAGAATGGTTTGAACATTTACCAAAAGCTTTTGAAATTTATGAAGATAAAGGAGATATATTTCTGAAGCAGATTATAATTGCTGATGAGAAATGAGTCTATCCGTTTGAACCCGAGAATAAGTAACAAAATTTTCTCTGGAAACGTCCTTCACCTCTTACGGCAAACAAATTCAAAACTCCAGTCTTTATTCACTTCATATCTAAAGGTGAGACAGTGAATAATAACTACTGTGATCAGCTAAGGCAAAAACATATTCCAAAAAGTGTGATTGTTCAATTTCATCTGGCCAACAACACAATCTCTTTTTTAGTGAATGCAACAGCTCAGATGCTGATACATTTTTACCTTTGTGGCTTAGCATTCAGTTGAGTTACCGTCATTTTTATCTGGTTTTGCTATGATTTTGTTGGATTTGTAGCCACAAAAAGGTTTTAAAATAGATGATCTGAAAATACATTTTTATTTAGTGCAAGTATTTTTAAGTTAGATTTTTTTAAGATGATTGTTTAATGGAGTGTTGTGGATATAACCTTCATGTAACATGTTGTACAAATTGTGTAGGAAAAGATTTGTAGGTAGTTAGTTGACTCTAATACAATGAAAAAAAAAAAAACAAAAAACAAGGGATTTTATTGCTGAAAATGAAATTTATTTGGCATATAAATATAATTGATGGTATAGCCTAGAAATTGAAAAAAAATATATTTGTTTTAAATCCTTTTTTCTAAATCATATGACTATTGAGTTAAGTTTATTACTTATTACTCATATTGCTCATATCACTCAAAGAACATTAATTTTTAATTTTACTTGTATGGCATTTTCCTTATAATATTTTTTCTTCATTTTCTTAAAAATTGCCAGTACTAACTTCATTCTACTAAGTTTCATTCACATTGAATTATTTATTTTTGCATACTCTTATTTTTACATATAAGAAGGAATATTTTCTATTTTTTATTAGATTAATTTATTTAATGTTAATGAGAGTTAATGTGTGTTTTATATGTGTTTGTGGTTCTAAAATTATGTTTCATTTATTTGTAGCAATTTTTAGATATAATAATAGTTTTTTTTAATATTTTTATTAGGATATTCATTGTATTTAAAAATTATGAGTGTTTGTATGAGACACATCTCAGTGTCAGTTTCATTAATATAATGATAATTAATATTTATTCAGCTACTACAGTTTTAAATGTATATTACTATACATATATTAATCAAATTTAGTGATTGAATTTTACAAAATTCCAGAACCAAATACCAAACAGAATAACCAAACTTGAGAAGTTATGAAAACATTGTTGGTTTCTTAAAGGTTAAATCAAAAAAGATTCTAATTCTATAAAACTGTATATTTTCTTTTTAACTGTGTATGTTATATTTTTTGTATTATTTGTTTGACAATTGTGATTAATTTACTCTTACTCATACATGCACACATTTATACATTGTTTCATATATTAATCAGTTGTTCATTCATTCTTTGTATAGCATACCTGAATTAGTTATAAATTATACATAAAATGTTTAATAATTTATATTTCTTGTTTATCTGTTTTATAATGTTTAGATACATTGGTGAGACACGTAGAGAACAAGCAGAAACATCACCAAACCCGATTATTACAGTAACTGAGCATACTCCGGTTCCATCTCCTGATTTTGTTCCACATAAGGTATTAACATGTTTAGAAAATAAAGATTACGCTTTTTCAATCTTTGTTTATGTATATATGAATGACGTGAGTGCTCTCTGTAAATTATGTGTGATAAAAATTGAGAATTTTAATTTTTATCAAAAATAATTTACTCATTCTTCTATACTGATATTGTTCTCTTTAAAGTTGTCCTTCAGAGATGCAACCCCACTTTTACCAGCATTTGTTCCAATCCTCGTAATATTTTTGTTGTAGCCGTTTATAATATTTTCTTTATTTCATCTGACGTCACAAATTGTTGTCCTTTTAATATTCTCTTAATCAGTCAGAACAAGAAAAGGTCACAGGTTCCATCTTTTAGTATATGGAAGCTGTAGTAGCCTCATTTTTGGCTATATAGTCACAAATTAATAGTAAAGTGTGAGCTAAAGTTTTACTGTAATACAAAATTCAAGAATTGTTTGTCCACATTTATGTATGTTTTCTTTGGATTGAACCAACAGTGTAAAATTGCTAAATAATACAGTTTATTGATTGGGTTTATTGATTGTAGAATTGTGCAGTAATAATTCATAATGGATTACACAATTATAATTGAAAAAAACAGAAAAAAGAACCATAATATTGGATTGAATTTTGGAGGTGCTTTGTTTGGGCTTGATTCTTCAGGAAGCTTCCATTAGGATGATTGGTCCTTTGTTTCAAGATCACAAGCATACAACTATATTACCTGTTATGACACATTTGAGTTATTCTGAACCATCAGCAATGTTAGCTAACAATTGTTCTGTGATGCTTTTGTTAAAAATTCTGCAATTTTGGAACAAGTTTTGCTGCTACTTCTTTCGTACCCGAAAGTTGAAATTATTTCATATGAATCATGAAAGATTCTTATCAACTTCTCCAGTAGTGATTTGATGAATATTGATTAAAATGACTTATTTTTTAATATTTTCATTAATTGTTGGTGTGTTAGGACATCCAACCCTTTCGCCATCTTCAACAACTTCACAGCCTTCTTGAAACTGTTCTACTACTTATAAACCTTTGGTGTCTATATAACGTCCTCGCCCCAAAAGCCTTTTGTAACATTTTCACCATTTCACTGTACTTTATTCCATTTTTAATGCAAATCTTATGTTTCGAACAAAGTAAATACCACTCACAATAAAATACATCCTAATTACCTGGTTGCAAAATTTGAACTACATGTACAATTTGACTGAAAATATTGATAATTATAGATTTTGCCGCCGTCATATTAGTAAAAGACAAACTCAGTCAAAAGGACATAGCATGGAAAATTAAAATATTTTCATTATTTTTTGACCACATCTTATATATATATTAATGTGTTAACTTATATGCATTATTGATATTGCTGTAGGTAAAGGTCAGATTAATCACAGATCTTAAACATTTTTGTTTACATTTTTGAATGAAAAGCTGTAAACTTTATTACAGAATTCGACACCTGATTTTAATTTTAATATTTTATGTGTGGTTTTATTATTACGATTTTATCATTAGGTTATGAAATCACAGTATTTATGATCTTTATTTCCTTCTGCTCTGGTGGAATGATTCTGAGTTCAATCTTTAATACCCAGTGTTGTGTATCTTAGCATTTAAGTAACAAAGTACATACATTTTTATATTGCATTGATTTTTATCCTAATTTTGTAATATTAATTTTTGTATAAATAGACCCTTAAGATGTTCATCATCTGTTGATTATGAGAGACAAAATTAAAAAAAAAAGTACTAATTAATTGTACTTAACTACTTATGACTTATTAGTCTTGAACACTCTTAATTATACTTTATAGTTATTTCAGGATTCAGTTGATTTATCTTCTCAAATGGGTGCTGCATGTGATTCTTCTAAGCCTGGTTTAACCAGATCGCAAACAGATTCTAATATTACATATTCAGATGATGGAATTCATGAAGCTCCAGGTTCTACTCATTATATTACTAAAGATGGTGATATTGACCTACAAGTGATTGTCAAAGTAAGTAACTTATGTAAAAACAATTAATCAAGTTTATGAAGAATATTCAGAAAGTTTCTTTCTATATAGTAATGCTAAGTTATTTTTATCAATAATTTTAAAAAAATAATTTTTAAGTGGAATCAAGTGCTTTGATAGTTGGTGATTAATAAATGCCAACAAACAGTGAAACCGCATCAAATGCTTTTAATTTCAGTGACCTATGGATTAAGCTATTTTACAGAATCCTTGAGTATTATATAAAAAAATATACTGAATTTTAATGGCATCAGATTATTTTCAAAGTTGTTTTACAGATTTAAAATATTGGTTTTATAAGCAGCCTTATAATTAAAACACTCCTTAAGATATTTAACAAAATCAGTGCAGGAAACTCTTTGTTCACTTTATTTAAGTTATATTGAGTAAAAAAGAAACATCCTTTAGTGTTGTGATTTGGTATTAGGATAGCATGAAGTGAAATCTCAATACATACTGTTCTATGAATGTTAATTAATTAATATTCACTATTTCTTTTAGCAATGCAGGTGTCTATTAACATCCACTGATTAACATGGAATGTATATGTCTATTTGTTTTTGTTGTTAAGTAATATACTCTAGTCTACATCTAATCATTCTGAAGGGTTGTTTTGTTCCACAGCACATTTACTTTTTGTTGGTGAACCTTTCTCACACTATTCTGTCATCTTCTTCAAACTTACCCATTAGCCCAAACCTCTCTAGCCAACCAGGGTGCTACTCTACTATAGCCCCTTCAGCCGTTCTGCTCAGGGCGAGGAAACGGAGGAAGCCAGCTATAATAGTGAGCCTTCCATAACAGTTGACTCGCAGATCAAGAAAGGAATTTACCCTCTTTAGCTTCCTAACAACTCTGGTAACATTCTGTCTCGTACCAGGGACAAACATAAAGGACATGGTCTGCAGTGTCATTGACCCTACAGTCCGGGCACAAGCCCTAATCAGCTGAACCAAACCTACCCAAACTATTCCTAAATGCACCATGTCCTAAAAAGAATTGAGTTGTGTACCGATTGGGGGAGACCCACCTAATTGCTCGCAGCTCCCTAACATTTTCAAATGTACCATGTGTGTATCAACCAGTAGAAGAATCATTCCATGTAACTAGCCAAGAGTGAAAACTTTGGTCTTCAATCTCTTGCATATGCTCAGAAGTAAGAAGACCTCCCTTCTTAGAAACATATCACTTGCTACGTTCCTTAGCTAGAATGTCAGTGAGCTTTATGCTGGTGATTACAGAGACTGTCTCTCTCGAGGCAGTTCTGTAGTCCCTGACAACAGCTAATGATAGAAGACACTGGGCTCACAATAAAATGTCCCTATGACATTAGAATTGTAAACGATGAGCCCAGATGGGCACAGCATATGACATTATGGCCTTGCAGACACCTTGGTAAAGAATATGCATGGTACAATAATTCAACCTTCAATCGGGATGGATGACTCTACAAACACCAAAGAATGCATCAACAGCCTTCCTTGCGACAAACTGAAGGTGCTCCCTGAATTGAAGCCTGTCATCAAGGTTGACACCCAGATTTTTGCGAACGGTGGCATACCTAATTGAAAGGCCATCCATCATGACCTGCGGGTGACAAGTCGCAGCTAGACTGTTTGCGAACAAGACTTCGGTTTTTTGACCTAGCTGGTTTCTCTCTAGTCACAGACAACCTCAGTGTAGTGCCTGGGCTGTGCTGGAGCAGGAGCTAATTTTTGAATCACCTTGACCTTGGACCTGGTGGCTAGGGTCTCGTAACCTTCTACCACAGCAGAGAAGGCTTCTTTGATCTTCATCAAATGAGGAAGAATTGTCTTCCTTGCACCTGAGCTAACGCTGCCTGGAAGCACCAAGAAATCTGTTATGTAGTCCAGGTCGCCCTGGACTACTTTAGCTAGCGGGGCAGAACTGCCAGGTCTGTCCGTTGCCTTTTTGAGTGCCTACCTCATTGCCTTTTTCTATCTCTGATACCTCATTCTCAGAGGAAGTCGAAGGCACTGGCTCCGACTTCCTCTTCTGCCTGGGCTTGCTAATTACCTCATTAAAACCTTACATGGCTGGAGATTTCCTGACCTGACTGGACATTATGAATTATTGCTGTTTTCCTCCTACTTGTAAGTTGGGCGAGCCCATGCTTGTGATGACTGCCCGCAGCGAATACAGGCAGCTGGATGCCTGAGTATTCTCCTGTCACTGTTTATACCTCTTATTCACTTCTGGATCAGTTATAAAATAACTACGGATTATGGCCCTCATTCTGAAAAGAACCTGAGTAGGACTAGTAGGGAGTATTCCCTTACTCATTACAGAGACTTATGACTAGAAGTCATTGCCACCTCTTTGCCGCGGTGAGGCAAATACACGTTTGCAAAAATCTGTGCCTTACACATCACAAATGAGGAGCAGATAATGAGTATAAATGTGATGCTAAACAGCAGCTGCAGTATCGCATGCCTTGACACTATTAGAAGGAACACACGCTACCGACAGCCAAAACCACTAATAGCAAACCGAAAAGCCACAGAACTTCTGGAAACGGATCCAAGGGACCAGATAATATTAAATCTCAACAGCTGTCAAATAACAACCACAGTCCTAACTATCAACCGATTACAAGCATTTGCTTGTAATCCTTGTGCAACCTTTAGCATTTTACACAAGTAGTAGACTTAGAGATAGAGTAGGCCCAACTTCGAATATACCGTGATAGCTTTGAGCACACATCTATCAGTTTTGAACAAAGATTTACAATCAGATACTAACATTTCTCCTCATTTCTGATCTGCCTTGACCTCCAGCTTTTTTCTAACAACAGATTCTGAAATGACTAACTGTATCTCGTCATCTGCCATGACAACCAGATTTCTCCTAGTATTCTTTATGCTCTTAATTTTCAAATTTGATCTTTTGCTTTGAAGGGCAGTCTGAAATTCTCTAATCTTTTTAAATTTTTTTTTGTGAATCTGTCCTGCTTAGGAAGGTGACCTCTGGTTGCTTGTGAACTAAGCTAGTCTCCTGCTTGGCTGCCTTTAAGGATCGCAGCGTAGCATTTCCACACTAATAGGCACAGGCGCTGGTAAAGGGATGGAAACTGGCTTTTTAACTACAACCTCCCTGAATTTTGTTGACGTAGAGGCAAGTGTCTCAAATTCATTTGCCAGAACTGAGAATATTGCCTTAAACTTATTAAGTCTCGGGATCATTCATCTGCAAACCGCTGCAAAGGCACTTTGAAGGCCTTCAATAAACCCCAACAACTACTCACATTGTTGCTCAAATTGTGCTACTAGAGGGACAGAACTACCAGCACTTACCCCAGCCTTGATCACTAATAAGACTCACTAGAAGTCATAGAAATTACTAATAAGACTATTTTGTAGTACCCAGGTTGATGTACCTGCCCGACTAGCCTGGGTACATCATCAGAGGAGAAGACAGAAACACCCTTCACTCCCCTCCCAACAAACATCTCTTTTCTAAGCCATGTGGGTTTTCCCTTAGACTTTCTAGACTCTACAATCAACATTTCTGTAAGTAAATAAGGTAAGCTAAGCCACTCTATCTATTTATTCGCTGATATCTACTACTTTGTTGGGCAAGCCCACAAATGTGAATAACTTCCCACAGCAAGGTATGGGCAGCTGGAGATTTGATTGTCCTATCACTTTTTGCACTTCTTAGCTGCTGCTGGATTGTTTACACAAGTGCAAGCAATTATGAAAACACAGATTACATCCCTCACTCTGAAAAGAGGGAAAGCAGGACTAGGGCGAACCTTACCTTGGAGAACCCTTGCTCATTACAGGGTACTTACACCAGCAGTAGTTGCCACTTCATCCATGTACCTTGTACTCCACCACATATCTTGTAGAACAAAAAGTTGATCGCTTTACAAGGCTCTCTATGAGACAGATGCATGTCTAAATCAAAACACCAGATACAGTGTAGGATCTCGGCGAAAACAGTCAAATGATGAGTGTTTAAAGACTGATACGGATGCTGTTAATGCCTTAATCGGTAAAGAATTCAACACCAGAAGGAAGGTACACATTTGACCACCGGTTTAAATTAACACCAAAGCAGATGCAAATCACAGCAACAACTTTGATCAGACATATCAGAACAAAGACCAAAGATGTTTTGACTACCTGCTAAAAAAGGTTTCTGTAGTATTTACTTTTAGAGCATTTTTGTGATATTAAAATGATTTAAAATGTGATATTAAAAATTTCAATGAGCATCGTTTATTGTTAGAGATTAACTGGTCTTTTTTCTAGCCTATGTTTTATTCTTATTCAATTTTTACTTCCTTGTATGTAGTAAAGGAAATATTGTGATCACAAAAAATTCCGGTTTTCAGATTTCAACAGAAACATCCATTTTGACCATCCCTGAATCTATTTTGACTAGATTTGGTGTCTATGTATGTATATATGTACATCGCATAAGTCAAAAACGATTAGCTGTAGGATATTGAAATTTTGGATTTAGGATTGTTGTAACATCTAGTTGTGCACCTCCCCTTTTGATTGCAATCGAGAGAACCAAAAGTATCCAAAAAAATCCAGATTTTTTTGAATTTTGGACTTTTTCTCAACTGCAGTAATAAGCCCTCATTGAAAGCTTATCAGTGATATATCGTAAGTGGTACTTATTTTCATCGGTTCCAGAGTTATAGCCAAATAAAATTTTAATTAATGAAATATTTGGTCTTACAAGGGAAGGCAGATTGGTTATAATCAAACTATTCATTTGTAGCAACTAATCAGACTATTTATTTGTAGCGGCTTGTGTAGTGCTCTCCAAGCTTAGAAAATTTTTATTTCAGGCATCCTATTGTCACTGAAATCTCCAGTGCAATTGCCAAGTTGAACCATCGCAACACACAAGTGAGTTTCTGCTGGATCTGTAGCCACATGGGGATTCCGGGTAATGATCGTGCAGATTCTGCTGCTAAAGATGCATATAGTTGACCATTCTTCACTTCCCGTGTTACTGCATCCGACTTTATTAACTGTGTGAAACTTGCTCTTTGTGCAAAGTGGCAAGACGACTGGACGGCTACGATAGATAACAAACTCCAACACATTAAAGGTTCTGTGTTGCCATGGAACTCCTCATACAGGAAAATTTGTCGTGAGGAAGTGGTCCTTTGCCAGTTGCAGATAGGACATACGAGAGAGCTATTCATGGATATCTGATGTCAGCAGTAAACGCACCAATGTGTATGCAATATGCAACTGCTGCTTGACTGTGCGCCACATACTTGTGGAATGCATATGTTATGCGGCCTTGCATCGTAAATTTAAATTGTCAAATTCTGGGCAATAAAAAATAATTTTTAGACCAGGAATTATTATTTCTACAGGAGCTAATACTTAAACATACTTTTTAATACATTTTTTGATTTTTTTTTTGGTAATAGTATATATTTTGTGTTTTAACATTTAGTTTAAGTTTTTTGTTTTATATTTATTTTAATATTTTAGTTTGTTTTGAATTTATTTTTAAATTTCTTCTTTAAGATAATTTTTTTAAAATTTTTCTGTTTTATTTTTATTTTATTTTTTTTTGTATTTATATTTCATGTTTTGTTTTCTGAGCATTTTTTAAAAAATTTTTGACTTGGAATTTTTTAAATTTAGTTTTTAAAACACATATATCGTGTTTAGGCAATGATAACGCCTTAGCGTTTTTCTTCCAGAAAAACCAAATAAAAAAATATTACTCTAATATTGCCAGACAATATTATTCTCCCTTAGTCAGAGTTGATCATCATTTGGTTTATTTGTTTTTTGTTGCCAATCATTTAATTTCTCTTTGGTTTGATATAATTCTTCTGATCTTTATTTGTGTACATGTTCTCTAGTTTTCAAATTCTCTCTCTGTTTACATTAATCATTCTCTCTTAATGTTTTTATTCTTTCTTTGTTTGTAACATTTCTTCCTGTTTATTTATTATTTTTTTGCAACATTTTTTTCTTTTTATTCTTTCTTTGTTCTTAACAATTTCTTTTTCTTCTTCATATTCATCTTCTTGTTGTTTTTTTAAATTTGTTTCTTCATGTTATCTTTCTTTTGTTTCTATTGTTTCATTTCCATTTTTGATTATTCACCAAATAATCCAGTAATAAATACTGAATATTTTACACTGTGAGGTTGAAATTAACATTTATAACCAGTACAGAGTTCACAAAACAGAATAGTTTAATTTTTATTAACTTTTGTTTGTATGATACACCAGAAATCTAAAAGTTTTGTTAATCAGCAACTCATGAATATGAATAATAGTGATCTAGTAATATGAGTAATAAAGGGACTTTTACTCTTTCCTAATATTTCATGTAAGACTGTTGGATTAATAATTGTACAAATATTTGATTTTAATAAAACTAATATTTCAGCAATTGTGAACTGTCCACTTTATTAAAGAATTGGAGGGTCGTATCTCACTTTCAAATGAAATAAGTATAAATAAACTACAATAAAAAATGTGTATATGTAATTTAACAGGCGTACAAGAAAGTACAAGCAGGCATGTCTGCTTGTGTTCATCTGTTAGCATTTATGGGATCCATGTACCCATATTTTCCAGTAATTCTGGTGGTTTGATTTCTGATACAGCTATCTACACTGTTGAGAATGATATTGAGTGTAGAAACAGTATTCTGTCGATGTGAAATTTGATGGTAATTTTGAATAAATGTATTAATCCTGTCAGCCACTTCTTCTGTTGATATTTTCAATAACTGAAGACATAAAAAAATAATTGCTTTTCAAAGCTTCTAATTTCAATTTTTTGAAGTTAGGATCAAATTTAGAGTTACAAAGTTGTTGGTAATTTTTTTTGTAATTTCACAACTTCTAATAGTTTTATTAGAAATTTTAAGAATAATTAATAAAGTATTATTTTTTTACCTATTAGAGAGGATTTTAATTTGGTTTTATTGTTTAAAATTTAATTTTTTTTCTTACATTTATTATTATTTGGTATATTTTACTTTATAAACAGTTATTTTGTGTAATTTTAAATAATATTTACCCTACTGAATGGAGACATTATATATAAATATTGTATCCCAAGAAAGGAATTTATTACTTTGTTGCTTTATGCTGTCTGACCCACTATCTTATGTTGATCCAGTGCGTCAGTCAGACTTGATGCATTTAAAGTATCATAGGTACAAGTAAACTCTTAAGTCAGATTTGCTCTTTCTGACAATAATGATGTTTAATATACAACCAGTCTCTGGGGAGTAGGGTAAAAGTATCAGTTATAGGATTAATTATCACCTGAGTAGGTTTAGCATGTTGACGTGCAACAGTTTATTTGGCCAAGTGAAAAATTAATGGAAACTTCAATTTTCCTGATAACTGCATGTTTTTTTTTTATTCTTGAGAATGGATATGTATTTTTGGGAGTGTCTTTTCCTCATGTTAGGTGTCTTACAGATTGAATACTAGATCATGGATACTGGTGTTCTTGGGTGGTTGGGTTTCAATTAACCACACACCTCAGGAATGGTCAAACTGAGAGTGTACAAGATTACACTTCATTTATACTCATACATGTCATCCTCATTCATCCTCTTAAGTATTATCTGAAAGGTAATTACCGGAGGCTAAACAGGAAAAAGAAAGAAAAGGTGTCTTACAGCTGTTACAATTATGACTCGCAAAGTAACATTTAGTGTGATGAAATAACAATTATTTATGATTATCTCATATCATAGCAGCAGTATTAATGATAATACATTCATATATTACAATATAATTAGTTTAAATAATCAGAAATAACATTTTACAGGCTGTACATTGTGTTGCAACAAGGGATAGTGTTGGCTGTACGCTAAGAATATGTGAAGTTATATTTAATTTAATTGAGTTATTAATTGAAATGGGAATACTTAAACAACATAGAGATGACAATAAACAGCAAAGTTATGGTAGTAATTTTAGTAACGATGATAATAATAATAATAATAAAGACAATACTAATGGTGATGAAGAGAATGTTGGTGATGTATCACACAGCCTATTAATGAATTCTGTTATAAGGTACTGTATCATATTTATGAACATATTAAAGTACATTTTTCTTTTTATTTGTGCACTATATAATGTAGTTATATTTTATTAGTTATTGTTATAATTTAGATAAAAGTATAGGGTTATTGGGTTTTTATATGTGGGTGTTTTTACTATCATGCTATATGTAGAGTGGGAGGGCCATCTCTCTCTTTCATGAAAAAGGTTCTGGTTTTAAACCTTGATGAAGAATGGCATTTGTTATAAGCTACAGAGATTTCCATACTTCATTTGTTCTATCAGGTTGGTATTGGGAATGGCATGGGGGTTCATAAAGATTGCATGTAATCTCTTCCAATTAACCCCAGAAAAAGTTGTAATAAAAATCCCTTTTATAAAATTTGATTTCTTTTGATTTGCCCTTTTATGGAGCTAAACACATTAAAAAGTTCTGTTTGCAATTTCAGTAATTTGCTTTATCTCTTTCTCAATGGGTAAGTGCTTACTGATTTCTCAAGGAGTTGATTTTACTGAAAGTAATGATATTCAACACACCTCTCTGCAGTGAATGTAATGGAACTTTCATATATCACTTGTAGGACTGGATGTCATTTGCATTTTGATGGGCTCGGTTTACTGATTTGCAATAGCATATTCAGCTCAATGAAAATTATGACTGGAAATTACTCATTTTCTTAAGTAATATAGCATGGAATACTGTTTTTTTTTTTCAAAGAATAGCAGTGTTATTTTCAGTATTGAATTATATTTCACATGTAGTTTAGGCTTCTGTAAGGTTATTAATACAGTAGTATGGTAATTGTAACGTAAAATTAATTTACCATTACTGTAAACTTATGATTATGGTAAATAACATTCACATTATATTTTACCTTCTTATTTAAATTAGTTTTAATTCTTATTGTTTTTGTTACAGAGTATTACGCCATTTAGGTTGCCCTCATGGTTGTAATGATGGTTTACGTAGTCCTCCAGCTGATTTTTTAAGATCTCAAGGGCAGATAATATTGAGTAAATTGCATCGATCTAATTCTTCATTATTTTCAAAATTTCTTAGACAGATGGTATCTAATCAGAATATTGTTGATGTATTGGATTTCTTTCATGCTTATCTTGGATTCTGTGTTGATCCAAGTTCACTTTTATCTCCTTTAAGTAAGCTTTTTTATATTTTTTTAGTTAATTACATGTTGTAATAGCTATTTTACAATAATATTTTTTATTTATGATTATTTTCAGAATAAGTCTCTAGTAAGCAAATTGAAGCACAGGTTACATAATGAGTCATGAACATTTAACAGTATAATTCATACATCTTTTACTTGCTTAAGCTCATTGGTCACAGTTCAATTTCATTTCTTTGTTTTTAATATATGTAATTTTTTTTTAAAATTACATAGATTAAAAAAAAATTACTTGTTAAAAACATAAGAAGAAAAAGAAGATTTGTTTGTAATGATTGGTATTTATTGTTTACAGGAAAATAAATTATTACTGTAATAGAACATTGAAGTATTCATGAGAATGTATGTAAAAACAAGAAATAAATCTTGTGTGCTAATAGGTACAGTGATTAAAGCTATAATGTTTCTCATTATGGTTTTCAGTGTGATAGCTTTATGCAATTCATACCTAAAATATACGTATACATATATATATATATATATATAATATATATATATACATATGCATATTAAGTGAAATTTCGATTGAGCTGTAACAAAAAATATATATATATATATGTATATGTATATGCAGGTGATATTTAAGTATGGAAACAGTTTTATTCTGCATATCTGAGAAGTATTTGGAGGCAGAAAGAAATGGGGTTCTGCATAGTTAAAAAAAAAAAATGCATTACGGTGGGTTTTTAGTTTTTGTCTGCCATTTTTGATCCACTATATTGAATCTAACTTATTTTTTTTTTATAATAGGAAGATGGACATATGATACATGATTTCAGTTTAAAATTTTATAAGAAAAACAATGGTGAAACCAATTTTTCTGTCAAGCCATTAGATGTATTGTAGACCTTTGTTGAAGACCTTCATTCATAGATTCAGAAAGCTGTTATCCAATGTGTTATCAATTATTTTTCAGTTCAAAAAATTCTTAAAATAAATAAATTTCACCCTTATAAGCTCCACTTGGTGCAAAACCTTTTGGAAGATGATTTTGACCGAGTTGAGTATTGTGATATAATGCAAAAATTAGACATAAATGTAAATTTTTCATAAATACAATAATATTTACTGATGAAGCGACTTTTATGTTAAATGACCATGTGAATAGGCAAAACAGTTGATATTGGAGTGATAATATTTCCAGATGGATGTTGGATTATCATACACAGCACCTTCAGAATGTGAACGTTTGGGAGGGAATCGTTGGTCATTCATTGTATTGTAGGGCCTTTTATTTTAGATAATAATCTTACAGGAAATGCTTACTGCAGCTTGTTAGCAGATAGGATTTTACCAAATTTCTAGGCAGATAATGGACAAGAATTTAAATAATAATGTATGGTTTCAACAAGATGCAGCACTACCGCATTATTATCTAGGGCACAGCAAATTTTAATTGAACAATTTCCAAATCACTGGATAGGTTGTAGAGGAGCCATAAAATGGTTTGCCAGGTCTCCAGACCTGTCTCTTCTGGATTCTTTTTTTTGGGGTACCTGAAACATATTGTTTCAAAACAAAACTTGCTGAGAAAGAAAGAATAATTGACGAATCTGCTTGTGTACCATCCATCAGACATGATATAATAAGTTATAAATGGATATTACTTGAGGTTAGCACACTGCCAAGCTGTATAGGGAAAGCATTTTGTTCATTTAGTTTAGAATGGTATGCTCTAAAAATTTACTTCATTAGCAATTTATGATTGAAAACATTTATTTAAAATTTTAAAATAAATATTGTAATATTTAAAGTAAATAATAGCTGATAAAGCTGTTTAATTTGTAGTTGTGTTGCTAATTATTAGTTATTGTTTATTGTTATCAATATTATAGCACTGTTTAAAGTTTGTTATTGTATGCATTACGAATGTAAAATGCAATGAAATTGTTCATGCAGCCATGTTTTACCCGTTTTATTATTAACACAATTTATTTGTCATTACAACTTTGAATGCTTATACCTCGATAACAAAGGCATTAACAGAAAAATGGGTTTCACCATTCTTTTTCTTATAAAAATTTATATCAAAATCATGTGTCATATATCCACCTTCTTATTTAAAAAAAAATTAAGTTTGATTAATATGGTGGATGCAAATAAAAATTAAAAACCCACCATAATGCAGATTTTTTTAACCTTGTTGAACCCAATTTCTTTCTGCCTCCAAATCCTCTTAAGATATGCATAAAGCTTTCCATAGTTAAATATTACCCGGCATGTATATATATTTATTTTTTTATTTATATAAAAATTGACAATGCTTTTTGTGAACTCTTGAACCATCTGTTTTTGAAATCAAATTGGCTCTGTATTTGTACACACACCATTGTCGATCAGAAACAAAGTTCTGTTTGATTAGCTGGTGTTTATGAATGAAAATTAAAAACTATATTGGGTAAATTTTGAATTTTTAGAACTTCTGTTTTGAAAAAACAAACACAAAATTGTTGTTGCTATTAAACAACTGTTGTTGTTGTTCTTGCTAGAGGAATACACATAATAGTAAACTGTTGTGCAGTTTGATAAATAATTGAAGTAAACTTGTCTGTAGATTTTAGCATATCATAATAAGGAATAAACAAAATAACTAATAAAGCCTGAAATTGGAACCAATAGCATTATTTTTAATTCTGGTATTCTAATTGTTAATAATGAAAAAATAATTTTTTTTAACCTTATGTTTATAGATCAGAAAAGAAGCAGTAGCAAATCACCTGATGTAGTATCACAAGGAGGATACGCTACTAATTTTGGTGCTGGTACTGGTGGACGTACTGTTGAAGGACAATTAATGGCGAGTGTATTTAAATCACTTGTTTCTCGTTTTGTTAAATCTAGTAAAGATTTGAAAACACCAGAAAATATGGTAAGTATTTATTATTGTTCTAAAAATGTTGTTTTTATCTTAATTATTTTATTTTAAACAATAATTCTTTTTGTTCAATTATTATTTTATATTGTTTGTTTGAAGATACTTTTTGTCTTTTAAATAATTTTACTTCCTTGTACGAAGTAAAGGAAGTATTGTGATCACTAAAAATTTCAGATTTCAAAGGAAATATCCATTTTGACAATCCCTGAATCCATTTTAACTGGTTTCGGCATGACGTGTGTACATGTGTATGTATCGCATAAGTCAAAAACGATTAGCCGTAGGATGTTGAAATTTTGTATTTAGGACTGTTATAACATCTAGTTGTGCGCACCTCCCCTTTTGATTGCAATTGACTGAACCAAAAGTGTCCAAAAAAGCCCAAAATCCCAAAAATTTGGATTTTGTACTTCTTAACTGCAGTAATAAGCCCTTATTGAGAGTTTTTCAACGATAAGTGGTATTTATATCATAAGTGGCACTTATTTTCATTGTTTCCAGAGTTATAGCCAAATAAAATTTTAATTAATGAAATATTTTGATCTTACAAGGGAAGGCACATTGGTTTTAATCAACTTCATTTCCTTTTCTTTTTTAATTTTTTAACTTTTTTAACATTTTTTTATAACTTTTTTTTATCTAAATATATTGATTTATTAATAATTGTTAATTTGTTTTCATCCTCTTTATATTTATCATCTTCTCTTATTGTTTTTATTCTTTCTTTGTTTGCAATATTTTCTTCCTTTTTATTCTTTCTTTGGTTTTAACATTTTCTGATCTAGTAATAGGATTAATAAAGGGACTTCATGTAATAATAAATATCCCTTCATTAATAAAGGGACTTAATCGTATATTTCATGTAAGATTGTTGAATTAATCTTACATTAAAAATGAATGTTTATTTGTTTCATATGCATTTAAATACCATTCATCTGATTGCGATGAAACTTTCATGAGTTATTGTGTGCATGCCCGTGATGGTTTCTGAATTAGTTTGGACCTGCTAGGTGGCGTGGGAGATATTTCAAAAAATTGTAATTATCGTCCGATTTGTCTCATATTCAGAATATGTATTAGTTACATGAAAAGAAATATTTTTGTTAAAAAGGGAAAGAGGGCAAGGGGTGAAGATTGGAAGAGGGAAAACGGGGAAAAAAGGAAAGGTTAGATTTTGTGGTGTTCTGTAATGTTCAGTTTTTTAATGTTTTTTCAAACTTTCATTTGTGTTCCTTTAATCTATATATATATATATATATATATATATATATACACACACACTAAAATTTAGCAGTAGTGAATTGCTGGGTCAGCTAGTAATTGTAAATATTATATTAATAAAAATAATATTTCAGCAATTGTGTAACTATTCACTTTATTAAATAATTGGTGAAAGTATCTCACTTTCAAATGTAATAAGTTTAATTGAATTGCAGCAAAAAATGTGTATATGTAATTTAATTGGCATACAAGAAAGTCATGTGGTGTCCACATCTGATTTTTTATACTTAATAATCTAAGAATTATCAATTTATTTGCATTTTTTTTTGTTTTCTATACTACTTTGCACATTCAGTTGATAAAATATTACAAATGGAGATCATCAGTGTGGTGCTAACCTGATTCAAATTATGTGATGTTTGTTATTGTAAGAAACATTTTCCTTATCTTATCCTCATTATATCCACATTATATGAAGAATTCTGGAGTGAGGGAAAGTATTGCAATGGCTCAAAATTTTTTATACCTGTTTTGTTTTGCATTTTCAAAATTTTAAAGTTCCTTAGAACAAGGAACAAAAAACTAGGATGCAATTCTGAATGATTGAGCATGCACATACGCGCACGCACAAGTGTGCACACACACACACATGCACACACACATCTGTGTGCATATACATGTGTGTGTGTGTGTGTGTGTGTGTCTGTCTGTCTGTCTGTCTTAAATCATAAAATTTGGTATATTTATATTAGAGATTGATGCTATTAAATTTATAAAAAATTGATAAGTAGGTACAGTAATTTTCCTACCACTTCCATAAACTCATGAAGACTATCTCAATGTAGGTGCATTTTGGTGAAAACTATTAAGAAACCTTTGAAGACTATTATTAGAAGAAAAAGTTTAATGTGATGAAAATTTTTCTGGGAAACTTATTTATTAATTTACTATTAATGTAAATGGGAAAACAAATTGAAAAATATTCTCCCCTCCTTCTAAATAAAGAACAAGAAAAAAAATATTCAGGGTTTTAAATTTGTTGATGTTCTGATATTGACAGAAATAAAAGGAATGATTTTATTTCATTTTTTCTATAATGGTCACAGTTTTTATAGTTTTTGTGAAATCTAGACAAAGAAGTAGGTTGGTTGCTTGCGATCTTTAATTACTGTCAACTCGGTTGCAATTTGATGGAAATTTCACTTGGTTATTTTTTAAAACACTAGTCATAATACAAAAAATACATTTAAAAAACCTTTCTACACTCCTTACTTCTGAAATTTAAAAAAAAATCAATCTAAATGTATAGGGTTTTAAATTTGCTAGCATAAATTTTTACAATTAGAAAGACATAATGATTTGGAGTCATAGGTAATTCAGTCATCTTTTTGGTTTTGGGGTTTAATGTTTTACATTAAGATCTTTATTATTATTTTTTTTTTTTGAAAACAGCATACATTTTCCTTTTTCCTTGCTCTAAATGATTATCTTAATTATAGAATAATGTAATGGTTTTGAAAATGTTAGAAGTGGAGATGGCGTGAAATATATTTGTAAAGGTTGTGCAACCAAACCATGTTTCTAGGTTTTTTCCTTAACTCAATCATTTTAAAATATCATAAAGAAAGTAGAATAATTTACTTCAGAACTGGTGGGAGTGTATTATAAATGATGTGAATAGTCATAACTAAAGGTGGATGTGAAGCAAAGAAGCATGGTCAGCTTATTCAAACCAGAAGTATCGTCTTATGCTATTCAGCAAGTGTTTTTCCATACAGAGACTCACTGATAATGAATTACTCTTGAGATTTTTATATAGGGTCATAATATATATGTCTTTCATATATTGTCATAATAGCATCTTAATATATATAATAGTCATAATAGTGTCTTAATAGTGTTTAATATATGTATATGTGACCATCATTCATCCTATTTATCCATTTATTATTATGTCGGGCTGCAGATCACATATCTTCATTTAACTGTCTCTACATCGTTATTCCTGTTTTTCACCTCTGTTTTATCTTATCAATCATTTTTTTGGTCTTCCGCTAGCTCCTATATGTATTAAATATAATTTATTAATTATATGTTATTTGTTGACAGGGTCTTTACTGTGATGTACGTCAGTTAATGACATATGTTAAAGAGGCTCATGGTGGTGTTTTCCGTCGAGTTGCATTAAGTGGTTTATTAGATACAGCATTAAGACCTCATCGTAAAGAGCCTGCTGTCCAAACAACTCGTGTAATTCGGTAAGTTGCAGATATATTGCACTCTTGATTTAATAGTTAAAATTGTTTTTAATTACTGTTTGTTCATGCTTTGCATATTTTAAGCTGAATAGATTACTATACATATCATTTAGAGGGAAAAAGTTTGTTTTTCCTATGTTTATGTGAAACAGAATTAAAATTTTAAAATAACAATTTTAAAAGAGATATTTGAATCATTTGTAAGTTTAACCTGATGAAGAAAAATGAGACTTATTATTTAGAACTTTGCAATTACAAACTGTAACGTGCAGGATAAACAAAATAATACCTCTTTTTACAAAATTAATAAAATATTTAATCTTAAAATTGCTAAGTAACATTTTCTCAGATTTTAATTGCCAGACCAGTGAAGCCAGCCTGTAGTGGCTTTGTGTAATACATATACCTTAGAAAGTAATTAATAAATTGGCTCCTGGGCAAGAAGATAAACTAATCTATCTTCTTGATAGAAAATACTTTATCACCATCCACCCCATTTTCTTCATCACTGATCCCTTTTCCCTCATTATGGTTCTGTGGGTACTAGCCTGACCCTTCTAGGTTCTCTATGTTGGGGAATCTGAGACCCGAGGAACCAACACACCCTTGGTATCTGGTAGGGAGACTGCTTGAGGATTGGGCTGGGGAAATCTGTTACCTATCTAGTGATAGTATAATAAACATAATGACATAAGAACCTATAGATTACTACTGTGCTTGCAAAAGAAGATTGTTTTTACAAAAAGTGGAAACCAAATAAAAATAAAATCATCGTAATTTAACAAGCATTTCAGTTTTCTTAATTTTATTTATTTGTTTTTGCATTTCAAGAAGTTTATCACCGTTTTGATTCTTTGTATTCTTTCAAAAAAAGATGAAATGATTTTTTTTGGAATCAGTGGTAAGCCGGTTGTTGATTTCTGTCTTTTAGACATTTCCCTCATGCAGAACAAGAGTTGCATCATGTTGAAGGCGAGACTGGTTCCTGCTACTTATTAGATGAGCGGGATTCTAGGAAGATTCTTTTCAAAAAAAGAAGTACATCATCTACATGTGCTGTAAGTACACATTTATATTTTATTCATTACACAGTATAAAACAATAAGAAGCCATATTTATTAATAAACAGATCAATAATGGTAACACAGGGTTACTTGGATGAACAGGCTTTTTTTTTTTGTAGAATTATTGTTTACAATCCCATCAGTGTGAATAACCTTTATCAAATTGTCACCTCTCATCTCTACTTTCAACTTGCAAATAATGAATAATCCAATTTTAACCGCAATCTTCATGATGTAAAATTTTTTTTCAAATGTTTGAATAATTAAATAGTTTTTGTTTCTAAATAAATAATTAAAATAAATGTCTTGTCAGCATTTTCCTTAAAAGTTTGAAAATTACATTAGAAACATAGTGTAAATAGAGCACACTAGCACTGTCATTGATATGTTAATTTGATCATTTCAGAATTTTTATTGGTTTATTTATTTTATTCGAGAAGTACTGGAAAAGAGATTAAAAATGTGGTTTTAGGTAAATCTTATATATTATTCAATGTTTGAAAGGATTTGTTGGAAAATTTAAAGTTTGGGTATTTGAAAGTTTGCTGAAAATTGCTTAAGTAAAAAACCACTGCTGCCAAGAAAGTGACTGAAAAGAATATTTAAAAAAGTATAATAATACAATAATACTGTAGACTCATGCTAAAATGGCATAACTGGGTCCTGAAGAGCAGCTTTAAATTGAGCCCATACTATTTCACAGCAATATTTTTGTTGAGGCTGCAGAAAATTTTTGTAATTTCTGTTATTCACTTACTTTAGTAGATTAAACTGATTTTGATTAATTAAATTTTTCCATTACATCGAGAACTTGCAAATCTGGGGGGGGGGGGTTTGCTATAACAGTTTTAAACAGTAAGACACATTGTAGCTGATCACTATCTATACTCATTTGCACTTTATTGTTGTTGTGTCAGAAATATTTTTAGCAGTTTTATTATTTAGTTCATCTGCTTTTTTTTAATGACTGTCTTAACAGCCACAGTTTAATAGAACCCATTCTGTAGGCTCTCCTTTATTTTAATGACGCATGAAAAAATCTCATTCTGGAATTTATTTTATTTTTATTATTTTTTTTAGAGTTTACTAGAAACAGAACTGGAAGAAGGTTCTTGTGGAGGATCAAAAAGTATCCAAAGTCCTCTTAGTAATGTCAGAAAGAAACATCATCATATTTTAACACCACGTCAAAGTGAACGTAACCTTGGTCTTGGTTTAGATATTCATAAACCTTCTTCATCTAGTGGAACATCTCGATTTCAAATTGGAGGACTAGGTTAGTGTAAATATTTATTTTCTAGGTTAATCTTACATGTAAATATTTTTTAAGTACTGTGAAGAACTCTCATTTTACATGCATAAAAATCATTCTGTTATCATTATATTATAATTTGTTATAGACTGCTGTAGTATATGCCTGTGGTTACCACAGGTATGTAGGTATAAAGAACTATTAGTTTTTATGTATTTAGTAACTTTTGTTGAAGAGAAAAACTTACAGATAAAAATCACAACTGGGATATATGTATAAAACAGATAATTAAGGATTTTAATGTAGCACATTTATCAAAAGTAAAAGAAAACGGAGAGGAACAGGAAAAAACATTAAACCAAGTTAAATGACAGATGACTAAATAAAATTGTTTACTAAAATTTTCAAAAATTCATCTAGAATAGATAATGAAAGAAAAAAGAATTAACATGTATGTATTCATTGTTCCTGTACCTGAAATGTGTAATTTTAAAATATAGTAGTTAGTGGTGTAAATGAATATGAGTAAATTGTATGACAAGATATATTTCAGTATCATACAGTATCCTTTGATCAGACACTCATACGTTACACAATGTTGGCTTTTGTAATGTGCAATGATTAAATTAAAAAAATTAATATACAAACAAAAATAAAACTTTTCTTTAATAATGTTTATCAGTAGACAAATGTCATGAAATTTTAAAACTGGACTTTCTGAAAGACTTTAAAACTTTGCTTCAGTACTAAAACTTCCAAAGAGTGAATTGAATAGTTCAGAACTTTAAAAATTAACTTCCTCTTTTTTTAATAAATAATTTTTATTGTAAAAAATAAAAATAAAAACTATAAATGGTATCTGTAAATGGAATACCGAAAAGTTAATTGGCACATCAGATAATGAGGCAATCTGAAAAAATTTGTTAGAAAATTTTCAATCATTTACCAAATAGCCCTGACTTAGCTGTCAGCAATTTCTTTTTCTTCGCTTTAAATGGTGGCTTGCATTGCAAAGGTGTGACAACAATGAATTGAGAAATGGTGTTACTGCATAATTTAGGTCACTGATGGTAGAATTTTTTAAAGAGAGAATGAAAAAGCTGGTGAAATGCTATGAAATATTTGTTGAAGTTATTTTCTTCCTGTGAAAGGAGCTACATAGAATAATGGTAAATAAACTTAGTTTTTATGTGCAAGTAATAAAGTTTGATCGTATTTTTAAATTTTGTTTTTATTTCAAAATGAATCTTACTTTAAAAACACACCTCGTATAATAAGTTGGCCAGGGAAAATTAAGTGAAAAAGATGTAGAAGATTAAATGAATTACAGAGTGTTTGCTCAAAGGAAAACAAACTAGTTTTTGTTTTTAGATTTCATAAAATAAATCATCTCAAGCTGTGATGATTAAAATAAACTATTTGACTAGAGACAACTCTTCAGAAATAAGGATATAATATTTAGTATTTCTTGAATAACTTGTTTGTTCTTATGTATTGTAATGTTTGTTTTATATTTCTTATTTGTACTTTTTGTATTTTTTAGTAAACTGGTTTCGTAGAGAATATGGTCGTTCTGATTCATTAGAAAGTCATGATGGTAGTGATTCTCCTGTTGAAGGACCTTTAGTGCATCAAACCTATAATGTTCTTCACCATTCTTATAGCAAAACGTCACAAAAAAGTACTGGCAGGTAATAATAAAATAATTTATTTACTTTTTGGTTCATTTTTCATTTTTATAAGACTTGTTTTTGAAGGATTATCTGATTTCTATTTTATAGTTTTCTTTCGTTCTACAACCCTAATTCATTTTCCAAATTTTTTATGTTATATTAGTAAGTAAAACCTTTTTAAAGAAGAAAACTGTAGAAACAGAGAAAATTATGGATCCCAATTTACATTGTATTAGTTTTGTAAAAGCAAAAAAACTTCTGAATTAACAGAAAGATTTTTCACTTTTTTTAAAACATATTTATTTTCCTGTGTACTGAAAATAAAATAAATAATATTTTACTGTAGAATTTGAGTATTTTAACGAATATGTTTCATCAACTAGAAATATTTCTTTTAGAACCTTTACTGGACTCAATTTGATAACAACACATTTTGTAGTATATTTTATTTTTCCTAGCAAAACAAAACACTAAAATTACTCATGACTCTATATAAAATAGGTTACTTCTTCCCTTCAGTAATCTGATGCTTGAGTGCTGAATGCTATGCTGGAATTCTTTACAAAGAACATATAAAAAATGAAAAAAATTACATTTCAGCTGGTACTTGTTTAATGTCTTCTTGTATTTAGCTGTTAGTAGTATGCTGCACTGTATCTTTACTACTTATTTGTATTTTATTAGAATTCATTAAAGTTTATGAAATTGTAGTTCTTCACCAAATGTTTTAATTGGTTTTATTTTTTTAATGATACTTTTGTTAGAATTTTTTACTTTTACTTTCTTATCATGTTACTATTTTGATTTTCCATTTTAGATAATTGAGTATAAAAAAGAAATCAAAAATAATTGTTTTGAAAATTTCATGTCAGACAGATTTATGTCATTGCAATTTATTTTTTTGCAGAATTTACATTAGTTGAAGCTACTGATTTATTTATTATCTTTTTCAGTGTTGGTAATACATTCCAGAAAGCAAGGAGACGTGTGGAAGATCAATTTAATAGATTTGGTTTTGGTAGAGGAAAGAAAAAGGATGGTAGCATAGAAGAAACTCAAGGCAGTTGTGGGTATTTCTATGTTAATAGCTGTGTATTCATTGTTAATAGTTATAAATATTCTGGTAGATATTTTGAAACCCAATCTTTTTCTTTTAACTTTACCAATTTACAAGTTTCTGGTGATTGAATCATTTATTGGTTTCTATAAAGGTTAGGATCTCATTACATGTTTTTAGTATGCTGTAAACAATTGTAGATAAGTTTTAAGGATGTGAAGGGAATGGATTATTGCTTGCAAATGTAATACATGAATCAACACTGCATTTTTTTACGCAGAGGTGGCTACTGCATTGTAAGTGTATTACAGCATATATTTTTTTAAAAGTAATTAATTAAACATATATTAAACCAATTTAAGAAACTGATATCTCTTAGAGGACACATATTATTCTATTTGTTTGTTATATACTGATAATGTAGCCCAGTTTACTTCTAGTGAAATAGCTGCTTCAGTTAAATCAGAAATTTAAATATAAGTTTAAAATTCTGATTAAGATGTGCTATGTTTCTTTTATTAATAAATGTTTTGATGCAATGTTGGTAGATTTGAGTCGAAGAAATTCTCTTGATGTTGGTGATCACAGCAGAGATTCTGAATTTGTTGTATTAAAAGAACGTCACTTAGTATCTACTCAAAAGCTTTCCAGTGGAATGTTAAGATTTTCTTTCTTGTTGGAAACGTGTACTCCTGGCTCAATTCCGGATCCATATCTTCTAGCTGCTTCACTTGATTTGGTACTACATTTTTAATTATAATATATTTACTACAATATTTAATTACATAAAACAACATACCATTTTTTATTTTTATTTTTTAAACTAAAACACATCAATTTCTATGGCTATTAGGAAATTATGAAAGAATTTGGTGTATTTTTCCATTTTTGTCTATTCTGTTCTGAGCCTTAATACAGTCTCATTTCCTTTAGCTTCAACTATTTGTCCCATGTATTCTAATTTTTATCTTACTTTATTATTTTTACTCTCTATACTTCCTTCTAGAACCAATTTCACTAATCCTGGATACTGTAATATATGCCTCACCAATCATGTTCTTTTTACAAAATTTTCCAGAAAGTTATTTCCTTTAAAATTTTTCTGAAATCTCTCTTTCATACATCAAGCCTTCTAATTTTCAACATTGACCTGTAATACCACTTTTCTAAAGTTTCTATTCTTTGTTTCCTGACTTCTTGTTGGTCCAAGTTCATTGCCATTGCAATGTTCCATTGCCAGAAAGTGCTAAATTTAGTATAGATATTTGTAGGCATATTTTCTAATTACTAAATGTATGTTCAGAATTTGATACTAGCAAAGTTCATTTCTACTTAAAAATTCTTGAGCTTGTTCAGATCATTTTTGAATATTTTCTTGATGTAATTTTTTCCTAAATAACAAAGTTGACACCTTCTGTTATATTATTTCTTGTATTAATATTTAACTCGTCATATCCATTATGTTTAATTACATTTATTTTTACTCTTGTTTATTTTTGAATTGAATTTCTTCTCCAATAATGAATCCATGAAATTCATTTTTTTGACTCATTCCTTGTTTCAGTCAAGATAACAGTATCTTGTTTTTGCGAGTTCTGTAAATATATTAAAAAGCATAAAGGATCTACTTCATATTTTTCTCATTCCTTCCTGTACTGTGCTTAGTTTATTTTCCTCACTTTGTAATTCCAGTTTTATTTCTAATTTCCCCTTTTCTCTACCTCTTTCTTAAACAAATTATAAATAAATAATTCTTCTTTCTTTATTTTTTTTTTATTATACTTTTCTTAAGCATTCTATTCCATTCTAACACTATTAAGTGTTTTTTATTAAATCTTTGAATCGTATGCAAGTAGATAACTTTCTTCAAATCTGCCCTTCTAAAATTTATGTTAAATTTGGCTTCTTGGAGCTAAAATTTATTGTGTTCTTATTCGTTTCCTCAAAACAACTTGGTGTAATCTAATGCAAGTTTCGCATTTGCTATATTTTATAAATCAGTTTTAGTTAGTAATCTGGAAGCATGAGAAGTTAAACTGATAGGGTGGTAAAAACAGATGCATTCTATTAATTGTAACTTACACATGCATTATTATATGTGATTTATACAAGATAGAAGAAACCGATTCAATTAATTTCTTTGCTAACAAAATCATTTAATTGCTTACAAAGCTATTAGGTGTAGTGTAATATCTGTCTGATATTTGGATTGTTAAGGTCAAAGTTATCCTTGGCCTGGTATATATGAATGTAAACTCATATTTTTATTTATTTGGTATAGAAAATAATATGAAATTGCTTATGTTATATAAGGTAGTGTCATTGAGATATTTGTTATAATACAATATTCAGTACATTTTATATGCTACTTTTCTTTCAATAAAGTTAATAGAACTTTTAAGTCATAAGAATGAATAATAATTTAGCAATGTTGTCTGTTTCAGCCCCACACTCCAGTGGTTTCAAGGGCTTGCTTTATTCTGGAATGTGCATATTTTGTACATTGTTGTAATAAAGGTCAGTGGCCAGCATGGGTAAAGCCAAATTTCCCAATGTTTCGTCCGTCTGGTCCATTACCATGTCGTGGTGCACCAACTCCACCTAGACGTTCTCATAATTTGCAGCGTGCTGCTGGAAAAATGTTTTATCAGTGGGCTGAAGTAAGAATAAATTATCATTTAGCATCTGCAAAATTTTTGAAATTTTACTTATTTTATATTTGTATTTGTTAGTGCAATGTGTTTGTACATAATAATTTTATCATTAATATTAGTTATTGTACAAAATATGTCTTATATATACTTTTGGTTGCTACCACTCTTTTAATATTGTCTTGTAAACAATGTTTACATTTGGTTTTAATCTCCACACAATTATTGATGTCATACTTTCACCAGTCACCTTTTTTTATGTGTTCTGTTAATAATTTTTTCCCAATATTCCCCAAAAAAACAAAGTTCTGATAACTTTATGTTTATCAGATGTCTTATACAATTTTTACAATAGTTTAGTTTATTAAGAATAATAGAACTGGGCCAACAAATACATTGAATTTTTAAATGATTTTTATTTGTAACTCTCTCATATTCTTGAATAAGTTCATTAATTTGAGATTCCAGAACTGGAGTTTAAATACAAACTGGGCTTGCTGTATGTTGCTCATCAGTAAATGGGTGCTAATACACTAATTGGCTGACCAGTGGTATAGTGGTTTGTGAGCTGTCCTCTAGATCAGATAGTATTGAGTTCTGATATACAGAGTGATTCAGGAGGAAAGGGAAATAATTTGGGAACTGATTCTAGAGCTTGAATAAGAAAAAAGTTCATAAAAACTAAAAATGCTTTGTTATGAGTTATAATGAGCGAAAAAGTTTGCCTGGATTTCAGTTCCTCTGGTGAAATGAGGTCATACTGAAATCTTTAAGACGTTATGTGACGGATAAACATGATAGTTTCTTATGTTTTCTGACCTGAAAATTGAATGAAACCCAACACTGTATCTCCTGTAGTTTTTATGATATACAATGTAAAACAGAAAAATTCAATGATGAAAAACAGATTTTTTTAAGTTTGAAATACAACAACTTTGTTAAATGACTAATAAAAAAATGTTAAATTCATAGCATTTTTCTGTTCAATTTTGTTCTGTTTTGTTTTTAATAATAAAATCTGATTTTTTTTGCATTTCATAGACTTTATTACATAATTTTTCTCAGAATTAAATTTTCTACAAGTTTCGTAATAAAATTTACACATTTATTATTCATTTAACAAAGTTGTTGAACTTTGTTAACAAAGTTCAACAACTTTGGACCTAAAAAAACCTGTTTTTCATCAATAGATATTTGTTTTATATTTGATATCATGAAAGCTATGGGAGACACAGTTCTGTGATCTGTTTTATTCAATTTTTCAGGTCTAAAAACATAAGAAACCATCAAATTTTCCTCTTGTATAATGCCTTAAAAATTTATTACAACCTCATTTCAGGGGGGGAACTGAAATCTTGGCAAACTTTTTCACTAACTGTAACTTTATAACAAAATGTTTTCAGGCAGATATTTTTATGAAGTGTTGAGGTTGTTCAAGCAGAAACGCGCATACTTTCACAATGTTTTCATTGTGAACAGCTGTTGACGGCTTCCTGCTTCGTTCATTGTCATTCAATGGCTCTCTACTGTCTTAAACTGCTTCCACCACATGTATGTTGTACTACGAGATGCTAGTTTCTGTATCAACTACAGAAATTTAGTTTGGGAAATTTTCAGACCTACTCTATATAATTTTGTGTCAGCGCTTTTTCCAATCTTTGCAGCATCTCTGAATCACAATTTCTGGTATGGCATTTAGCTCCTTCAGCAATTTCTTTATCTCTTCAATGTTGGCAAAATGTTGTCTTTCATGGTTCTTTTCAGTTTGGGGAATAGTCAGAAAAGTCTCAGGGAACCATGTCCAGTGAATATGGAGGCTGACGCATCAAAATGGCGTTACTTTTGGCCAAAAATTCACAAAATAAGCAGTGAAGTGTGAGCAGGTGCATTATCATGGTGTAGTTGCCACCATGAATTGTTTCGCCACAAATCTAGGCATTTTCTTCAGATTGCTTCAAGCAAACTACGTAGAATTTCCTAGTAGTAATCCTTATTGACTCTGATAGTGATTCAGTGATTGTCCATAATCATTTTCTTCACTTTTTTGACATTTTTACTGGTTGTTGATGTGCTGGGATGGTCCAGGGTACTCGTCATTTTCAATCAACTCTTCATGGCCCTCCTGGAAACATTTGTATCATTTATAAACTTTTGTTTTATTCATAGAAGAATTGTCAAAAACAACATTCAACATTTCCAAAACAGTGTTGCACTTTATTCCATTCTTAAAGCGAAATTTAATGCAAATTCTTTGTTCTGTTTTTTCCACAACTTAAAAATCATCGATCATACCAAAACACATGTAGCTCATGACAGCCAACAATAAACTAAGCATCCAATACATCTCGATTTCTCCCCCGAGGGGAGAATATCCCACCTCGTAGCATGTCCGGTCGCTACACCACCCCCTCCGTTCCTAGCCAGTAGTGGCTTTAACGGAGGACATCTTCTCGCCCTCAAACTGATTGTGCCACACAGCTTTCAGTCCAGGCCCCGCAGAGATGCCACCGATGCAGATGCTCCGAGGGACATCTACATCGGTAAAAATTCACCACGAGATAGATTTACGTGTTTATGCCTTCAGAATGAAGACAACGGACACCTGCAGCTACCACGTCGCCCTCAGGAACTAAGCTAGAAACCTAACCGCGGAAAGAAGACCCCGCGCCTAGATCCAACTATTAAAGAGCCACTTTCTGAATGTCTCATCCGTACTAACAACCTCAACAATAAACTTTCCTACTAAAGTTTGTTCATCAAAATTTAGACCTAGTTCCCTTAAGAACCCCGCTTAATACTCAAAATGAGTTTCTATCCGACTCCTTTCCGGTCCGCCCGGGAGAGGAGAATTAACGCCTACTCCCGCACAGCGCCATCACGGAGTCCCGCGTGACATTCACCATCTTTCGCAGACCGCCGCCAAGACTCCCCTGCATACCACCAAAGCAGCACCCAGAGAAGCCCCACTGACAGTGTCATTAGCTCATTAGTGCCCCCGGCGGAGCGCGACCGCACCCACCGGGCAAGAATAATCCCGCCTGCCGACAACGGCCGCAACTCTGCCGACAGCCTGATTAAATACATACCACCAATACATCTAACCGAGGCACGCTGCCTTAAGCGCCTACCTTCGGCCAGTCAACTGCCCAGGCGGTCCCTAGCCACCCAGGTTCCTATCACCTACTAGATCCCTTCGGCAGCCCTGCTCAGGGCGAGGAAGCGAAGGAAGCCAGCAACTATTGTTCACTCTCTACGAGTCCTCCAGTTGACTCGTAGATCCAAAATAGAGTTTACTCTCTCGAGTTCCCTAGTAACTCTGGTACGTTCAGCTTCGTACCGGGGACATATGTAAAGGACATGGTCCACGGTGTCATCGACCCTACAGTCTGGACAGAAGCCGGAATCAACCAACCTAAACTTTGCCAATTTATCCCTAAATGCACCATGTCCTGAGAGGAACTGAGTGGTATGCCGATTGGGGGATACCCAGCTAATCGCTCGCAACTCTCTAACATCAGGAAATATACCATGCGTATAACGACCTGTCAAAGAAGTGTTCCACCTATCTTGCAAAGAGTCGAAACCTTGGTCTTCGATCTCACGCATACGCCCAGCAGTAAGAAGGCCACCCTTCTTTGCAACATATTGCTGGCTACGTTCCGTAGCCGAAATATCCACAGGTTTGATGCTCGCGATCACGGTCACTGCCTCTCGCGAGACAGTCCTGTAACCACCGACAACCGCTAACAAAAGAAGACGCTGGGCTCGTAAAAAATGTCCCTATATAAACATCCAATACAATTGGCATTGGCTACCAATGTAAACGTACATTAGGACAGGTGTACCAACATAACAAAAAAAAAGTGACAATTGGACTTATACAGCCTGGAAAATTTTAAAATTCTGTGTATTTTTTTTATCAAACCTTATACATTATGGTCTGATGATACATGGATGCAGCTGGTTACAGGCCTTGAAGTGGAGAAAGTTAAACTATCTGCAGACTTTCAGAATATCATTCAGAACTAAAAAAAAATTAAAAAGTTGGTTTTTTTGAATATTATTCTATTTTAAAAATCATTTTTGTAGTAAGATTATATTTTTTTATTATTTTTTTTTTTTTCAGGCAATTGGTACTAGACTAGAAGAAATGTATCTTGAGGATAAGCAACATGTTGCTGGTGTCATTTCTATGTTGTCAGATGAAGCTAAACAAAAAGATCTTCTAATGGAGGATGAAGAAGAGGACTTTCTAGATGAATGTATGTAATCTTTTTTTTCTGGTAATTTATAAAATATTACTAAAGTATTGATTTGTCTGTAAATATTTGTTGAATAATTTTTTAGGTAATGGATGTTTGTAATTACTAAATAGCATTCTAATACTATTAACTAGATAATGAAATGTTTTACTGCTTGGTGTCCCAGATTTATAAAAAGGTTACCAGTAAAAAATGTTAATAGACAATGAAATAATGTAAAAATAAATATCAGGATTGTTTATATATGAATTGAGATTTATCATTTGCTGTACAAATCCCTGTTCATTTATCATGTGATATAACAAGAATAGCATCATTCTAAATTCACTCTCTCATAGAAAATGTTTTTTTACAAAATAATTTTACTTGTCTATATGTTTTTATTGCATATGAATGAAAGCAGGTGATGGTGTAAGGTATGTGAAAAACCTATCTTTTTTTTTGAAACTTCTTCTATTCAACATTTTTGACACATCCGGTTGCATGATTTTTTTTCATGACATCCTGTAATTCAATAAATTTAATTACGTTGTTTTTTAAAAACAAATAATTAGAACTGGTTAATGTTAGAACCACGCAGGTAATATTATGTATTAGAACCATTTTTTAAAATTAATACTAAAAAAATTACATTTTTGTGAATTTTATTTGTCAAAACAAAGATTAAGTTAATGCTAATATTGTTACCAAAATATATTAATATAAAAAAAGGGGTTATTGTGTTACTTTTACAAATTATATATAATAGCATTTTTTATATTTCTGTATTAATATATGTAACCAAAATAACTAATAGAAAAATGTGCTTAAATGTTACAACATTTTACTCTGTTTACTTTCCTCAATACAGTTACAAGTTATACCAGATTTAATCTACAGTGCTGCATTGAACCAGCTTTTTCCTATTATGTTCAATATGTTTTCATAGCTGGTTTTCTGATCCGGTCTTCTTTTGATACAGGATGGAAATGAAATTAAATATACTTGTACCATGCAATAGAAAAGATTGTATTTTGAAATGTGCATGATATTTTCATTAATTCCAACACTAATGTTTTGGGAAATATT
This sequence comes from Lycorma delicatula, assembly GCF_047948215.1. Taxonomy (NCBI): domain Eukaryota; kingdom Metazoa; phylum Arthropoda; class Insecta; order Hemiptera; family Fulgoridae; genus Lycorma; species Lycorma delicatula. The sequence goes on from NC_134462.1 coordinate 88,039,383, forward strand.
CATTACCATAGTTCTATGCCACATTTGGCTAAATAAATGATCTGACGTTTAATGTAGCTAATATTCTTCAGTGACAAATCAAGGAAAAATTAAGCTGTTACCTCACCACACTAACTTTTATTTACACGTATGATACTTAGTTTATCTTTCAGATAATGAATATTGATGACCTGCTTATTTATTTTTGATAATACAAATATGGGATACACAGCTTTTAGTTTTTTGAGTCCCATGATGCCGCTTTTCTATTTAAAGCAAGATAAAATCCATATTTGTGTATCAATTCCCAGTTACGTTTTATTTGTATTTATAATTGGTACTACCCATTTGTTAACTGTAACATTTATAATCTTATATTTGGATTTAGGTTGTTTTACGACAGAGATCTCTAAATTTTCATTGTAAACTGTTTTTGAATTGGACATAGCAAATAATTTTGTGCTATATTTGGAATTGATGACAACCACAAAAAGTGTGGTAGTATTTCATCAGTAGTTATAGATTCATTCGTACTGCAGAAACACATCAATAATTAATTTTTTTGACGTACACACTTTGGTAATGACAAGCCAAACCAAATTTTACTGTAAAATGTCTTAAATCAACTTTTCAAATATTGTGTTGTGTAAAGTACAGTACATTTTGAAAGTAACTGTTTACCTGCTCCAATAGTTCAAGAAAACATAAATAATATCGACTTACTTTACAGTAGTTGTTGGTCCCCGTGAACATCCAAAAACATATCTGGACACGTTTCTTCTTGTTCTTGAAGACTTTCACAAGTTGTTCATGTAGAATGTTTTTGATGAAATCACGAATATCAGTTTAAAGTTCTTGGAGACTTTGGAATTTCTTTGATAAATTATTTCTTTGATATAGATTATTTCTTTGATATTACCTTTTGTGTAATCACAGAAATAAAATTCTGGAGAAATACAGTTCTCAACATATAATTGTGTTTATATAGGTATATAGTTACTTTTTAACACTGTATATTTTGAAGTAAGTTATTAAAAATGTTTTATTATTAGGTTTACAGTCTGTTATGATTAAAGGTTACATTTTTAATAATCCTCATCACTAACTGTTATGAAAAAAAAAAATGTAGGTAAATTTAAAAATAATTTTTTTTTTTATTACTGTAGTTAATATGCTCTTACACCAATTAAATTATACCAGATATATTTATAGTTACATTTAGTATGTTTGAAATTCATGATTATGTTAGTGCTAGTATAAAATTCAGTGTTTTTTTTTTTTGTTTTCATGTTTAGTTTTTTTTTTTTAAGAAGAAACTTGTGTAATTTTTTTTGGAATTCTTGTTTACAGCTAGTATTAATTTATATGGTTCAGAATGTCCGATCGCATTGAGGTTAGTTGCTTGTATGTTACTATTGGAAATTACTGCATTTTTGAGAGAAACATATCAGACATTACCAAAATCATCTAGAAGTTCTGCTAGAGATAGACCACCTCCATGGGAACGTATATATAGTAGAGAAGCTAACAGACGGTGGAGTATGGCATTATCATCGATGGGTCATTCACAAACATCAGCGCAAAGCTTACAGTCTATTGCTGGTGATAGAGATCCAGGTATGACTCAAAATTTTACAATCTATTTATTTTTGTTAGTAAAACATTCAATTTTTAAATAATTTTCTTTAATATAAATGCTAAATAAATTAGTTATAGCCATTACAATTTATAAATCATTGCTTTTTCACATAGCTCTTTATTTATGTACTAGAATTGATGACTAATATTTGCTATTAACAACATTGTATTTAAGTGAATTGGTTAAAGATTTTTCCTCTGTACTTTTGTAAAGTTTATTTTATACAGAGTATCAAGTGATAGAACTTACTAAATATTGTGATGATCTGATTATATAATTGTTTTTCTTCATATTTTTTTTAAGTTTATACTCTTTAATTCTTTACGAAATTAAAATAATTTTATTTATAAATACATTAAAAGTTACTTTAACATGAGCTGGTAACTGAAGATAGAATGACAGTGTATTTAACATTTTCGCCTACAACAGTTAATAATTTTTTTTATTTCTTAGAGAAAATGTTATTAAAATTATCAGTATCTGCAATCATTTGTATTGCTGCCATTGTAATATACAGCAGGAATGATTTTGACAGCCTTCATCACCTGCATAGATTACAGCATATGCAAGTAAGTTTGTTGGTGTGAAACTGTTGTATTATATTAAGGTGCTCAGAATGGTCCAAAATTGTGTGTCGATTAGTGCAGATAAAATAACTTATCCTAATAGTATTAGTACAAGTAGACCAAGATGCTGACCGTATGAAGTTAGGATATTAACAAGTATTTCATTAAATTTCATTGCTGTAATGTATGCAAACATTTTAGTTACATCTTGGACAATTTTTGGGGAAATACTGTAAAGAATGTAATGCTATTTTCCTGAAAAAAGTTATAAATTCTGCAATGGTAGGTGATGATTTGCTGTACTACTTGAGCTGACTATTGTATTGGTTATTTTGCTTTCTTTTACTTTTTTTCAATTAATAATGAGTGATCATTATAGAGGGATTGATTGTTGTGTATATCCCTGTTATCTGTAGGTAACAAAATTATTAGTAGGCGAGATGGCTAACTGCTATTAAAGAGACTTTTGTAGCTATTTTATTGGAAATAGAATTTTATGACAGTTTAGTTTATAGAAGTGTAAAAAGTAATGCATATTTAAAAATTTAATGTAATTAACAATTTTAATACAAATAATGATTAAATTTAATAATACATAATTGAATTCATGTTTATATCAGTTTTTTCTAAGATGTGTAGTTTTTTAGAAGTAAACCGTGCTTCCAAAAATTATTTATACAGAGTGATTTCTTAGTCCTGTTACCCAATTGTTAATGTCTGGTAATTTTTTTCTAAGAAAGGTAAATTTTGTTTTGTGACACAAAGTTGGTAGCGCAACTCAACTGGTATAGATATGGCAGTGTGAGTTGATTTTCCTTGAGCTGTGTAAACTTTTGTGCCGTTTGCGGTTTTGTTATGAACAGAATGTCTTTTACTAGAGAACAATGAGTTTTCATTCTTGAACAATATTTGCTACGAAATCGTATGCGAGTGTAAAAGAATCATTTCAAATTTTTTGGTGTTCCTCCGCCAGAAAAAATGTCAATTTCTAGGCCAGCAAACTGATTTCGAGAGACAGGTAGTGTTTGCGACAGAAAACGTAGTGGTTGACCAACTCACTTGACGATGATATTTTAGAGAATGTGAAAACAAGATTGCTCAATTCTCCACGGAAAAGTTTACTAAAACTTTCCACGCAAGTTGGTTTATCATATTCGAGTGTTCAGAAAGCTGCTAAAAAATTGAAATTGTATCTGTATCGCGTACGATTAGTCCAAGAGCTTCAGCCTCCAGATTTAAACAAGGGATTGCAATATTGCAGTTGGTTTAGGTCTCCCTAAACCAACGGCATCAAATTTTTAAACACAGTGTTCTTTAGTGATGAAACTTGGATCCAGCTCGATGGTTATGTGAACAGTCAAAACTGTCGAATTTGGGCGGTTGAAAATCCTAATGCTTTACAAGACAAATCTTTGCATCCTGAAAAAAGTATTGCGTGGTGTGCGATATCTCATTATCGTATAGTCAGACCCATATTCTTCGAACAGACAGTAAATGGTGAAGTATACAGGAATATTGTGCACCAATTTGTCCCTCCTGGAACCTCAAAAACAGTATTGCTGGTTTCAGCAAGACGGCGCTACATGCCACACGTCTCGAGAAACCGTGGATTTTCTGCAAGAGTTCTTTGATGATTGAATAATAAGCAAGGGCTTATGGCCTCCAAGTTCCCCAGACCTCACACCTCCTGACTACTTTTTGTGGGGCTATATTAAGTCCGAGGCCTTCAAAAACAATCCTCACACTATCACACTATTGATGAACTTAAAGTCAATATTACAGGCTTAATCACGAATATTTCCAATACAACTCTTAAAAAGGTTTCTGCTAGTATGGTGAAAAGAGTCTGTGCATGTATAACTGCAAGGATGGGCATTTTGAGCATATTCTTTAACAATTATGTAAGTAATAGCTTTTTATTAAATCTCTTATGTAAGTAACAAATACATCTTTTTAATCCACCTAAATTTCGCTTTCTTAAATTACATTTAAAATTGGGTAACAGGACTAAAAAATCACTCTGTATAATGCTATGGAATTTTGAAATTATATTATCAATTTCAAAATTCCATAGCTTTGATAAAAGATTCTATAAAATGTCTTAAGTTTATTTCAGAAGAGAGTTTGTCATTCAAGACCTTTATTAAAATAAATTGCTACTTCGGCTCATTGTAAAGATACAAGGACAGTTTGTTAAATAAGGTAAATAAAAAAGAAAACAGTATTTATTCAGATTGAATTCAATACGCTTTCTCTTTATGTAGATACAACCCAATGTTGTTCTCATTATACCATTTACGGAAGGATTTGTTCAACACTTCAAAATAGTCATACATGTGTCAATCATTTTATTGCTACCAGAAAATTTTTCCCCCAACTAATTTCTATAAGTTCAGGAATAAATGGAAAGTGGAGGGAGCTAAGTAAGGTGAGCAGTGCATATAGAATGGTAATTTCAGTTTGTTCATTGCACCTGCTGAAATATAAACTGACACATTGTCTTAAAAGAGCACATTTTTTTTGCCCAATTGTAATCTATTGTAGACATCATAATAAATTGGTATAATGATTATTTGTTTCTTCTTTACTAAGACAGCCATTAAAAATCATGTTTTCACAGTTTAAAAAACAATGGTTGCAACCTTTTTCGCCGAGGGCACTGACTCTCCTTTCTTTAGCGCTTGTTCATTTCTTATCCACTCATTTGTACTGTACTGTACTGTATGTTTGGCTCAGATGTGTAATTTTGAACCCAGGTTTCATCAACTGTTATGAATCAATGCAAAATTTCATTTGGATCTCACTTGAAATGCTGTAAGCTGTAGGATAAAACATCCATTTAAACAATTTTTTGGTCAAATGTGAGGAATCATATGGATAAAGCTGTTTTATTTTCAAATGTTTATGTAGGATATGTTCAGTTGAGATGCTTACTGTATATTTCAACTAAATTTCAATCTACAGTTTGCTGAAATGATTTTATAAAGTTTTGGGATCATTTCTTCAGTTTTTAATTCTTTTGGATATCCACTGCGGTATTAGTCTTCACAGCTCATTTTGTCCACAATAAACTGAGGAACCTGTGTATGAACAGTTTTAAATAACACTGTAAACTAACCAAAAACTATTTGTAAATTGTTTTTATTGGGTAATCTTTTACCCTTTCAAAAAAATAGAATTTTATGACAAGAAGGATTCCTTTCTTTCCATTTTACAAAAAATCACTGAGATCATCTTCAACATACTGTCAAACATAGCTGTTACATAAACTGATATTTAATACCTGGTATTTCAACAACAGAAGAAAATGGTAGACAAAAAATTTTACAAATAGTGCTGCCATCTTCATTTACCTTACTTATCAAATTGCCCTACTGGACTTTATTTTCACTTAACCACGCATTTTATCAAAACTGTTAGATGAGTAATTGCCCATCTGTTAAAAAGGATACTGTTCCTTCACATTAGTATAGAATATGGTATAAACCTCTTACTTATTTGTATCGTTTGTGCTGTTTAGCATTGACATTCATTTAAAATGAGTGTATTTAAAATAAAAAAAGGATTATGAAAATTATAAATCGTATAATAAATAATTGTTGCATATGGTACATTGCAAATAATCACCACTTATAGATAAAATAATGCTGTTTTATTACTGCAGATTTTAGAAAAGGACGAATAATTAAGCATTTGTGTTCCAAGACAATATTTAATCTTCTTCAGTTATTTGATTTGCTGCCATGAAACTAGTTCAAATTTCTGCCAGTGGAAGTCATTTCAGTTACCAGCTTAAGTGTTAAATCAGTTCCAGTATAGTATTAAAAGATTAATTACTTAACCAGCAGCTTAAAAATATTATTAACATTCACTGATATTTATTATTTATTAATGCATTATGTATAAGTGTATCTTATTTTAATAAATCTAATTATAATGTATTATAAATTATAGTTTGGAATTAAGGTTTGTTTGTATGTCCTTTTTTTATATATTAGATTGAAAACTTTTAGTGAACTTTTTTAAACATATTTATTGATAATCTAATCAGATACAAAGTATAGTTTATATTATGTACATTTAGTTGAAATTATCTGTTACATAAATTGTTGCTATTACTTCTATTTTATCGTTAATAGTCTTTTATAAAAGTCATGTATACATAAAAAGATAAAAAATATTAAAAATTTATATTAAATCGTACATTTATCTTATAATTTTGTTTAAAAATTAACTTTTTCTATTAGTTGTTACAGTAGGTGTTCTGAGCTAATTTATTTGGATTTCGTATATTTTTTGTAATTTGTTGTAACAAGTATTTGTCTTTATTAAAAATATATATTGCTGTATGTTTTTTTATTTAGATATGTAGAAAGATACCTCAAATTATACAGAAACTAATATGAAAGTTTGACATCATGCATACGTTTATGGTAGTATTGTATAATCATTTTTATAATTTGTATTACAGCTTGATTATAAGCTGCAACAGAATTATTAAATGCAGACTCAACAGTGTTAGAATTGCTCAGTTAATTCTAATTTGGAAAAACGTGTTAAAGATTCATTGATCATTTTAGTACTAAAAATTTTTTTTATCTTTTTCTGTATATTCAATATAAGAATTCATTAACCATTCATCATACATCATACCTCACATTTTGTTGGAAAATAAAAAAAACTAAATCTCTTATGTAAGATAAATTTTAAGTATGAGTTAATGAAGTTTTGAATTATTGAGAATAATATCCCATTAATAATATTAAAATAATAATTTATTTTTGGTCAAATATATGGTTCAGATTTGATGAGTGTAAGATCGCTGCAGATGGCCTCATCTACATGTAGATTCCTACAGCTGCCTTGCGAGAGAGAACGTCTAAGAACACACAGCGTTCTCTTGCCCCCTTCCACTTCACCCCGTCCTTCCATGGCGGGTTGGTAACATTTTAACAGAAAAAAATAAAAATTAGAAACAAACAAAAAGTATTTGTTTGTTTAGCCCTTTATACCTTTTTCTCTTTATTATTGCTAATGATGCCGCTAATGCTACCCTTTTCACACATCACCACTATATACACTTTTCACAACCTCTTCACTGATCTTTGTTTATTTTGATTTCATCTATTCTTGATATTCTATTTTATTTGTTTCTGTGGTTCTAAGTTTTTATTTTATTGAATAATATTTTGTTGCACTGATTCATATTGCCATATGCTGCCAAATTATTCGCTCCATGCATGTTTTTATTATTGGTGAAATTTTTTTTAATTATACACGTTGTAATGATATAATAATGACCTGCATGCTATAAATTCATTTTGTATATACTGTATTTTTAAGATATTTAACATCGATATCGATCTACAAAAAAAATTACTTTATAAGAAAGTAATAAAAATTGATCTACTTATAATATTAAGTACTTTTTTCCTATTCTCTTCAGTTTTAATTGAAAAAATAGTTAAATATGATCCCAGTAATTATATGAAGATGTTTATTTACTACATTAGTAAAATATTGTTCTGCTTACACTTAACCAGAAGCAATATTTATTATAAGTAGATTCTTTATTTAAACATAACTGTTGAAATTGGGTTCCTTTAGTTTTGAGACTTAGTGTATGTGTATTATTTTCTTGAGAAAGACATATTATTATATAAGATTTGAGATACTATGCTAGCTTCAATAGGCTCTGAGCAAAATAGTAAATTACTCTAATGGGTAAATTATTTTTTTCATTACCCTCGCTCCGTCCTCCTAGTTATCAGTTCTGTAGTTGTAGGTCTGATCCTACTAGGGTTTCCCGCCTGAAGATGCCAGGATCTGATGTCTCACTATACCTTGGTGTCTGGTAGGGGGTTCTTTCTGCAGTTCGACTCAGGAACTTATTTTATTGTCTGATATCTGCATAACAAGCCTAATCAATCTTATCAGTTGAGCTAAACTTTCTTACCCCCTCCATGATAACTATTACCTTTGATAATTTGTACCAGTTTACATTGGAAGTGACAATTGTTTGTAGGTAGTAATTTTTACTGTCCCATATAAATTTTAAGATAATGATTCTATAACTAAAAAGTTGATCTAGATGACAATGTTAACTAGTAAGCAACCTGTATAATTGTTCCTAGATGCAGTAATTTTCTTGTATGTACGGTTCTTGTAATAATTTTTTTCCTATAATATACACATCAGATGAAAGAGTTTGTGTAGTCCGTTATGTGGTTCTATCAAAGTCCTGTGCATGCAGAATTAGTCTCCCTCCATGTTTAATTAATCAGACCTAATTGTACTTGATTTGTTAATTAGTTTTAAGGCTGTTGTAAATTAAAATTCAATGTTATAAATGTAAAATGTTTGATTGTATGGTAAATTTATCTACTATACATTTTTTATCTTGATAATAATAAAATTTCATCCTGAGTGAGCTTTTTGCATTCCTAACAGCTAACGAGATTTATTATAGCACATTATGAATGAATGAAATTCAATTAATATTAAGTTTAATTAAATTTTATTCAAATCAAATTAAATTTATTAGACAAATTAGAAAATATCTAACTAAATGCAAAATAATTTGATCAAGTTAATATTATGATACAGTATTTTAATTATTTTATTTTAATTTAACAAGCAGTATGATTTTAATTTTAGTGATATTTTTTTATCCTTTGTACATGTTTTTCATTAGCATTCCTTATAACATTATTTTGTTAATTTTATAATTAGTTGTTTTTTGTTTTTTTTATCAGTTTCTGTATCAGTTTCATCCATTTTTTCTTTTTACATTCTTATATTCTGATATAATTAATCCTCTTCAAGATTCATGTCTATTACCACCTCTTATCACAACTAATGAAGTGAAATCTAGTGTAGGAAAGTGTTTCAGTGGATTTGTCTTGTTTCTTGCAAATATCTCATAATTACCAACTTAATCCTTATTATTGTATCTCTCAATTTATAATTAGCTGTATCCTCTTCCTCAATTGATGGATGCCACATAAAATCGTAGGTTGTGCATTGTTAGATTGTCTAGTTAAAGAGCTTCTTACACCGCTGATAGATATCTGTTCAGTATTTATTAATTAATGACTATACATAGTTTTGTTAGTTTAATATTTTATATCACAACTCATATTTTCTTCCCTTAATAATTACAAATATTATTTATAATGCTTTGGTGTTCCCAGTTTTACAGGTCAATAAAGTATTCTGATATATTTTGTATTTTAAACTCCATTCAGCATTTACTTTTTGTATATGGATTTTAATTAAATTTCTTTGCTTCATTAGCATCTATCTATAGCATAAATTTTAAGATTTTGTTTATACTAATGTAAATAACCAATAAAAAAGAACAAGCTGTATTATAATATATATATATATATATGTAAACAACTCGTATTTAAACATGTAAATAATCCTCTTTTTCGTAGATTTATGTTATTAACTTTTTACCGTCTGTTGTTTTTCTTTCTTAATTCTTTCAAAGTAGGAAAAATATAAGCCTGCATTTTTTTCTCAATATAGTTGCACTTATGTTTTAAATTTATGCAACTGCATCGATTATGCAATATGCTTTAGAGCTGTTTGAAGTATGCAATGCCTTATTTTATTATAATAATTATTAATATTATTCTCATAATTTCTTACATATTTATTTTACTAGTATGTAATTGAAAATTAATATTTATTTGGTTTAAAAAATGACCTTAAAAGTTTTACATAAATTCAGTAATTCAAATATTAGAAAATATTTTATGTATCCAATTGTAATTAGCACTCCCACTTACTTGCATGTTTCCATTATAGTAAAAAATAAAATGTATAATGTTTTGTGTAGTTTCCCAGCATTGTGAATAATTTTGTTGTAATAAAAATTGGAAGTTTCAAAAGTAAGTTGACATGAAAAAATATATTATCAAAAAACTTAAAGAATTTATTATCAATAATAAAATGAAAATATTCATTTACTGCTTATTTTTATAATTAAGCTATTTTGCTAATGAGGCAACACTCTTCTCTTTTAATTTATTTTAATTTTTACATCTGATAGAGTGGTATGTATCATTAAAACGCTAATGTTAACATTAAAAAAAAGCACTAAGTAATATTTTTGTTTTATTATTGATAATAATTATTATATATTGCTTTGATACTTAATAACAAATTCATTAAAGTTCATTACATAATAAAATGTACCAATAGTAATATAATTAATAAACAATTAAGTTTTGATCAGGTTAAATGGCAATGAGAAACTATATGTCTAATTTAATATCCAGTACACTTCACTAATACTATATTGATAATAGTAGTAATAATTTAAAAATGAAATGAGTGGATGCATTAGTAGCAGGGTAAATCGATTACTATAATCAGTTTTAAATTGCATTTGACAAAAAAGCAGCATTACTTTCTCTTTGTTTCTGATTTTTAACTTTAAATTATTTAATATTAAAAAAAATCATTTATTTTATAAGTCTCTGAAGAAGTAGTGTAACATACTACTTTGTTGATAAATAAAAGAAAAAAATAATCAACATTATAAGGAGAATGCTTAATTTATTATTATTTATCATAAAAAAATAGTTTTTTATTTTAATTCCATATAGTAAATATAAAAATTGATACACTTACATAGAGTATGTCATGTCTGATTTACAGTTTAACAACAAATTACTTTTGAATAAAATTTTTCACATTACATTTCCCTATACTGTTAGTATTATATCATAAAACAGAGACTATAGCTTGAGAAATCCTTTAGCACTTTATTTTTGGTGACTCTTACTTTTGAAACTAATGTTTAATACAGTGCGTTCAGAAAGTCACTGTGCAATATGGTTTAGAATTATGTGGTGCATTAAGTTGGTGGTTACCCTGTGGGTTCATTATAAGAACAAGATATTGGACTTGCTGCTGCACATAAAGCTATAAGAAAAGAACTGAAACTTTTCCCCTATAAAGTAAAGTGTGTTCAAGAACAGAAACCTAAATATCATGTCAAAAGACTAGATTATTGTCAATGGCTTAAACAGTTTATTGACCAAAGTTTTGTAGGTATCCTTGACATATTTTTACAGATGAAGCGTGATTTCATCTGGGAGGGTATATTAATTAACAAAATACACAACTGTGGTCAACAACTAATTCCCATGAATTAAACGAACAATTTTTATTTGAAGTGAAAATTGGAGTCCGAGTAGACAGTGTGAGTAGAACACGCATTGTGGGTCTATTCCTTTTTGAAAATATAGTTAATAGATGATTTTTATTATGCTGTTTTAAGAAACTTCATTAGTCTGTTAACAGAAGTTAACGCAAACATCACTAACAGGTCAATGACTTTTTTATGAAATGTCTTTGATGAATGAATCATACTGAAGGCTTGAGGCCTGCACAATCATCCAATCTGATTTTCCCTGATTATTTTCAATGCGGGCAGCAAAACAAGCAGTATATCGAAATGGAACACACATGATTGACAAACTAAGTACTGCAATAACGGCATATATACAAAACATTCCAGTATATCAGCTGGTTAAAGTGTTTGAAAATAAATTGAAACATGTGAAATATATTGATGTTGGAGGAAGTCATTTTCAACACCTTTTATAAACTATTCCAGTTATTGTAATATCCATTTTTATAAAATAATGAAATAAAACTACAAAGTAATAATAATTAAGAAAGTTTCGTCATTATACTTCCATAATTCCAATGCACAGCAACCTTCTGAACGCACTTTATAATGTTTAAACATTTAAAAAATAAAATTATGTTCACTATTTACAGTGAAACCAAAGAAATTGAAACTTATTCTGGTCAGATAAAAAAAATTAGATTTATCTATGTTGATCTAAACTGGAGGTTAATGTAATATTAGTGATTTTTTTCAGTAAAAATAAATATAAATTAAGTGAATAAAATTATATAGGACAGTACAGGAATCCCTCAATTTAACAAAGTTTTCTTTTTATAGGTTAGTGAATGAATAAATAAATATTTGTAACAGATCAGTTCATAATTAAACATTTATATAAATCATGTTAGGGATGCATATGGGTAATAATTCATGGGTAACTAGAGAAGCTACTTGGAAAAATTAAGGAAAACTACACCAAAAATTTGATGAGAGCAGCAACAAAAAGTATTGTTTTAGGTAATTTTAATGTTTACAACTGATTATGTTAAATAATTGTGTTGTAAATATGTGAGAATATAAGTAAATAAAGTCATTGTGGCATAAAATAGCAATTTTAAAGGCATTTATCGAGAAGTATTTAGCTCATTAAAAAAATAAATAAATAAATCTTGATACAAATAATTAAATAAATCGTGATACAAATAATTAAGATTTAATTACAGTTATTGAAATTATCAGCAGAACAACAATATTGTTTTCATAAATCACATTCTGTAAAAATGGAAAATAAAATGAAAAAATCAGTAGAATAATGAAAATTGGCATAGATTTTTATTTACTCTCAGGAGCCAATGAGTTAATAGGACAATTGAGGGTGTAATTTTTTATTATAGGGGAGGATGAAAAATTCTTGTTTTACAAAAAGAATCTTGAAAAATTAGTGTGTATGAAAAGATTTTTAAGATTTTACAAGGCTTTTGAACTTTAATCTAGTATTTATTTGGTCACTACAAAAAAAATTACTCTTTTATAAAACTTAATTTTAAATCTCTATTTTCATGATTATCCAATAATGAAGTCTCCTGCCTAAAAATTATTGTAATAAAGATTATAGCTTTATAAATTACTTTTAATTTGGTTACCATGTCATTATAAAAATATTGGTCTCAAACCCAAGTATTGATTAGTAGTTGTTCAGCCTTATTGCATCTTACTTAATGATAAATTATATAATTATATTGGTTAGTAGAATTTTTTAATGTCTACTGGTAATATTTTATTATTGCGTGAGATAAAATAAAAAGTGAGAAAAGAAATTTGAATCAAAGTACCTACATTCTAAAATCAGATAGCCAGTTGGCTGGTTAGTGAAATATCACTATATCACAGTTATGAATAATTAATCTTGCATTTCTATTGCTTAATTTTATCATTTATTTTTTAATTTTCTACAAATTTTGTGGAGTAAGAACTTTTTCCTGTGTGAAAGAAACAAAGATCTGCATTGGTCATCACAGGAACAAAATTTTGTAAATCGTAGTTAATAATAATTATTTTTTAACTAAATTACTGTTAAGTCTTTAGAGCTAGAATGGACTGTATTAATTGTTGATAAAAGAATGGGACAATGTTCTTTTAGGTAATTGAATTTAATTCGTAAAAATACTAAATAACATAAGGCACATTAGGCGATGAAATATATAAACACGCCAGACAGGATACTTAACTCGAATGAATGTATGAACTGGCTCGCAGGCCAGTGCTAATAAAAAACTAGAGAGCAGCATTAGCTGGCTCAAACTAGGAACGGAATAATTATTGAAAATATTATGAAAAACTTAATGTTTTTCTAGCTCTTTTCATATAAAAACAGGGTTTTCATGCAGATTTTATTTTTTATTATAAAAAAAGCCGACGAAGAGCAAAGAATACCTTGGAATTCCTTTGTGGATTGGCTTCGGCATACTTTAAACTGTCTAAACACATTGCTCATTGATTTTCTTATAAACAACGTTGATGTATGTTGTCAGTGTCTACATAAGCAGTAGGTTTTTTTAATAGGCCAAAACATTTTGATGGCATTAAAATCCATGATTTGTAGCTGTTAATTTAAAATAATAATGGCTAATCATTGAGCCAATTCACGATTAATTTTGCTATAACTTTGGGTCTTGATCATTTTAAAAATTGTGTCAGTTTCATCCAATTGCATATTGTTAATTAAACATAATAATTTTGATTTTAAGATATCTTTATACACAGTTTGATCCATAATCCCATTGATGAACTGTTTATGCTTATATACTTGGCCCAGCCAATGTATGAGCTTGTGACATCATGAATAATAGACTGCTTATTACCACTCAGCCTGAAAATATCAACTCCACATATCAAATCAAAATATTACTTATTATCATATTGTATGCAGTAATAATAACCATATTTAAAGTTACTAATTATAAACAATATGTAATTAATTATTTTATAACCTTTATTTGTACTAAATTATTAATTTTTAATAATAAACAAAAGCTTGCTTGAATTTTCTTCATGCATCTAATTCAAACTTCTAGCAAGTTCATCATCCTCACTAAACAAATCACTATCACTTTCACTATCAGAGTCTACATGTATAATATAACGTTCTGTCATTTCATCTATTAGTGGTTCCAGTTTTTCGTACTATTTTTTACTTTTTTACAATAGGATTTCCAGTCATCTTCATTCATAGAATTAATTTTCTCCGTAGTTAATTTTTCAACATTTGTGAAAGAAAATGTTGTGTTATGACTCACCACATGTTTTTTTACGGCTGACCATACCGTCAATCAGATTCAAATCAGAATGGTATGGTGGGAGTCTAAGAACACGATGCCCATGTTTTTTTCAAAAGTTCGTCCAAGTGATATATTTGTGTTTTAGTTTTATGTAACTTTACTAATTCATATAACTGTGGTTTCAGCATTTTTTAACAATACGGAATACAGGTTTTCTCCAACAAATTGGTTATATCTTTTCTTCTGGAGTTAGAATTTGGTGCTTTTTCAGTACCTGTATTGTGATAAGGAGCGTTATCAACAACTACTACTGACATTGGTGGAAGATTTGGAATCATTTTTTCACCCACCCATTTCATGAAATTGTCTGATGGTATTGTCCCTCAATACCATCAGACTATGACTTTGTTGAACAATGTGAACTTAAAACGTACGTTTTATCCAAATAAGCAATTGTACCATTGCTTTGTCTGTATTTAGCCATTGCCTGCAAGTATTCAGTTAAATATTTTCTGTTATTTTCAATTTTACGCCATTGGATCATTGTTTATAATTATAAATTATAATTATAATTTGCTGTTGACAATTGTAACCAAAATAAAGATTTTAATGCAATATTTGCGTTTTACTAACCTTAGATATATCTTTAAAAATAAATAAACTATTACATTTTCTTTTCAGAAAATCATGAACTCGTAATACAATAAATACACCTTGTAGAGAACCTTAGATATCAGCTGAAACTTGTTAGTCTTAAATTTACATTTTAAGTAGAAAAAAAAATGGAAGGTAAAGTCCACTTAATACAAATTGTTAACCCACCGGGTTGGTCTTGTGGTCTTCCCAAATCAGCTGATTTGGAAGTCGAGAGTTACAGCGTTCAAGTCCTAGTAAAGCCAGTTATTTTTACACGGATTTGAATACTAGATCATGGATACCGGTGTTCTTTGGTGGTTGGGTTTCAATTAACCACACATTTCAGGAATGGTCGAACTGAGAATGTACAAGACTACACTTCATTTACACTCATATATATCATCCTCTGAAGAATTATCTAAACGGTAGTTACCAGAGGCTAAACAGGAAAAAAGAAAAACAAATTGTTAACAAAATGTTAAATCAACTTGAATATTAATAGTGTAAAATATAATGTATCTTGATCACTACTGAGAGTTAAAAAAAATTTTGTAAAAACATTCAAACCTCAATTCTGACGAAAGAGTAAATTATCATTTCACATTAAATAAACACTTCTTGCCTACTAATAACCAAACACGTGTCATCGATTCAGAAACAGGTAAAATTCTAGAAAAAAATAAAAATAACAGAAGTAGCCAGTCAATAGACTGTATAGTTGCCCCAGCAAATCTACAAGCTTGTGATATCACGTGCTGACATCTCATTATATTATTGTTTTCCAAAACATTTTTGCGCATAATTATTATTTTTATTTCATTCTTCAACTTACAAATAATATGGGCGCCCAAACAATACATTTATGTTGTGTGCTCAATACTTTCCACTTGAGTTGATTACATGTATGAAGATGCTTAATGAGCAATCTTGTAAACAATAACAATTTCTTAACCAATGACTAATGCTCTGATTGATATTATGTACAGGCGTATAAAAATTTACACATGCAGTTAGAAATAATGTCTGTCGTCATGACTGTATTTAGATCTGTCATTCGTAGTACAGAATGTGTCTATAAAAAAATAAACTTTCTAGTTTATATCGTGTTCAGTGAAGGTAATCGGAAAGCGTTTTTGTGCAGTCATATTATTTTATAATTACTCATTGTTTTCTGCAAATTTTTTGTAATGTATTATTTTTTATTTTATTTTTGTTCATGTATTATTAGTGTGGTTTGTTATGACAGAATTTAAATCCATAGTTAAGAAAAAAAAACTTAGTAGTCAAGCACCTGAAATCATCAATAATGTTTATGATTTTATCAAAAAAGAAGCTCTAAAAGTAGGTAAATTAACTGACGACAAACATATAATTGGCATTCAAAAATGCAAAGAAAGAACTGCTGCTGCTGCTTGTGGGATATCAAGAACACAGGTTCAAAAACTCAGAAGAGAAAAAATCGATATTATTCTTCAATCAACATCCCAATCATATTCTTTCAGCACGCTGAAAACCTATTAACAACCTTCGAAACCTGTCAGTGGACTGGACAGTTTTGATTTAGGTATAATTAAAAGAACAGTTACTGAATTTCATTCAAAGAAAAATGAATTACCTACTTTAAAAAAAGTAAGGTAAGAACTTCAGCCATCAATTGATTTTAAAGGAAGTAAATCAACTTTTGCTGTTATTTTGAAAGAGTTATGTTTCAAATGGCATAAAATTGAAAAAACAGAAAATTTTTAATTGAATACTTGCAGGCAATGGCTAAATACAGACAAAGCAATGCTACAATTGCTTATTTGGATGAAACGTACGTTTTAAGTTCACATTGTTCGACAAAGTCATGGTCTGATGGTATTGAGGGACTTTGTGTGCCGATTAATAAAGGTAACTGTTTAATAGTAATTCATGCTGGAGGAGAAATCAGTTTTATTCCGAATGCATTACTAATTTGGAAAGACAGTTCGAAAAGTGGTGACTAACATGACAATATGAATACAGACAATTTCATGAAATGGGTGGGTGAAAAAATGATTCCAAATCTTCCACCAATGTCAGTAGTAGTTGTTTCATTGTCCTACATAAAAAATATGCATTTTACAAGTTAGTGAAAGATAGTTTGTGTATATTTGTTTACTGTTAACATTCTTTATTTAATTTCTTTAAAAATCATCATATCAGATAAATATCTTATAGTATATGTTAGGGCTGGAAGTATATAGCCTAAAACTTAAACTACACCCAATATTTACATACTTGAACAGTGATGAATTTCTATTTGACTCGGACAATAACAATATACAATGAACCGATGACTTAACATATGAGGTGTGTGAGAAAAGTAATGAGACTGACTTTTTACTTACCAAAGTTTTTATTTTATCAACAACAATATTATCCCCTTCAAAGTAGTTCCCTTAGGCAGCTATACACCAACAGAGTCGTTCTCACACACTTCTCTGTGTACTTATTCTCACACACCTCGTATGACATATAACATGTGACTAACAACATAATAAATTATAAAAAATAATGTATTGAAAACATAACTTAACATCCCCCCCACCTTAAAAACATAAATTTTCAACAAACAAACATAACATTATTTTATAAACAAGAAATGAAAGATAAAGTAACATCAATATACAAGAATGTCTATTCATGATTCTCAGTAATTGGAAGTAGGCACACTTTGTTTACAGATCTCTTAAGCATTTGGTTTTGAGTTTTTATTTCAACCACTCTGACCTTGCTATCAGGACCAGATACAGTTTATAATAAACCCTAATTTCCACTTTGATGGTGGTAAATTAACTTCATGTATTAATAATACAAGAGTATTAACTTGAATGTTATATGATTGTTTTCACTTCATCCTGGATTGAAGTTTGGTGATGTACTCTTTTCACAATCTGTCTCAGAAATGTTGAGTAATCTACTTAATTTGATGCCATCTTCTAAGCCTATTCAGGTTGATACCAGCAACATCTTCAGGAACAGCTGTTATTGGTTGACCAATTAAAAAGTGCCCAGGAGTGAGAGGACTGAAATCTGAAGGATCATATGAGATTGGAGTGAAAGGTCGGGAATTTAAACAACCTTCTACCCTACATA
The DNA here is from genome assembly GCF_047948215.1 of Lycorma delicatula. Classification (NCBI taxonomy): domain Eukaryota; kingdom Metazoa; phylum Arthropoda; class Insecta; order Hemiptera; family Fulgoridae; genus Lycorma; species Lycorma delicatula. The sequence continues at coordinate 88,057,749 of NC_134462.1, forward strand.
AAACTTTATTTAATTCCTCATACATTAAGGAAACTTTACCAGCAATACAGACAATATAATAATTGAATGGTTTTCCCCAGCCAACCAAAGGCCACTAAAATTTAGGTGGAATGAAATTCCATTTTATGCTTTCATGACTAGTTGCATAGATAATAGTTTCTTGAATCTTTAACAAGAAAAACATATCATACAATTCCCCCCTGAGCTCATTTCTTACTGCAACAAAATTTGTCACCTTGTCACTAGAGACCTGATGTGGTTTTCCTCTTCGTGATGCAAAATGCTGAAAAGCAACCAAAAATACATTAGTAGTCAATTTTTATACCAATTCTAAATGGACTGCTCTTATAGACATATGAATAAAAATTACTACATAACCTTTCTCTGCAGAGAAGAGATAGCTTCTAACATCTGGCACCTTTTATTTATGAATTCAATTAACTCTGACAAAGTTGCAATTCTGCTAGTTGGAACATGTGATTGCCACACCTTGTTTGTACTTATATCTAACTTAAAAGTTAATAAATGAATTATAATTGTATCCCACAACTCTGCAGACTGATTAAGTGCATTTAATGCTCTAAGATGAATATTAGTAAAATCTAACAATTTTCTTAAAGCAAGTGAAGATTCCCTATCGATTTTTGGAAAATCAAATAATCCCTTCAAATAACAATCGATTATTACATGTTCATTTTGAAAACAATCGGTGAGTAATTGCCAAGCATTTTCATTATTTTGACTGGTTAACACAATAGAATTAATTAAATTAGCTGCAGTTCCGTCTTAAGAGATAGTTTCAAAAAATAAAACTTGCAAACATCATCAAGTGAAGGGTTTTTATCAACGATAAAAACATATTGAAAATAGCATTGAATAATTATCAAAAACATATCCAGTCTTCATATTTTCCAGAGAATATAGGAATTTTTATTGGGGAAGTTCAACTTGAACTGAATTTTGTGATTCTAAAACTGTTTTAGTAATGGAAGATGTTTGATTAGTGTCAAGCTGAAATTGCCTAATTAATAATTCTGCATCTTAATAATACTTCAAAATAAGAATCCTAAAATTCTAATCATTCCATTGAATCTGGTTCATCAGCTTTAACTTTTTTATCCAAATCTTCTATTTCATCTTGAATCTTATTGAATTCATCCAGTATTCTTTGATACTGTCTAAATGCATTGGCAGTCGTACAATATATTTTTGATTCTCATACATCTACATATTTGTAAATGTTCTAAATCTTGGTGATTTTAGCCTTTATTAGACCACATTTTCTGACTAATTCATTCATCTTAACTAAAAGAAATATACTTAAAGATAATAAAATTGACTTTTAAATAATTGAAAAATCATGAAAATATCTTTATAGTACAACGAAAGAATTTGAGGCTTTAACATAAATATTATCAAAACAGTAATTATGGATGAGATAAGGAGCAAAGTTGAATATGTATACATAAGAAAGGAATACACTGACATAATTGGTGAAGTTACTTACATATGCAGATGATAAACTGGTGCTGACTTCATCGGTGACAAGATTATCTGGTAGTTCCGTGTTGCTACAACATATACCAAGTATTTCAGTATAACTAACTAATGAATTCTGTTTTTTAACCTTATTTGTTACATATGCACAATGTGTATTCAGATTTACTGTATGTGTTAGTATTGACATTTAATGAATGTCAAAATACGTTGAATAAAAAAATTATTTAATTACATGAATCGAATCTTAGTTCCCAAGTTTCATTAACAAAAAATGTTAGGGCTGGAAGTATATAGCATAAAACATATACAACACCCAATATTAATGAACTTGAACAATGATGAATTTTTACTTGATTCAAACAATAACAATATACAATAAACAGATGATATATAACATATGACAATGACAATAAATTATGAAAATTAATGTATAAAAACATAACTTAACAGCATGCATTGTCTGTTTAAATATTTAGAAAGATGGAATTAACTTTACAAAATTTAAAATTTGTTTGACAAACTGTGATTGTTGTACTCAGTTGTCTTGTTTAAAAATTACTGATTCCTTTTGTTATTTAATTCAAAACTTTTACAAGTTACATTCATATATCTTATTAATTTACAAAATTTAACTTTGTATCATAAACCTTTATTGAGATATTTAATTAGTCATAAGTATATACTACTCATCTCTCCTTAACTGATTGACTTTAAAATAAAATCACATAAATTTTTTAAATATATACCAATAAATATGAAAATTCTTAAAGAAAGAAAACGTGTTTTTGCCTCCACCCTTTTATGGGGGTTTGAACGGGACCAAATATCATTGTAAAGTTTCTTAGATACCTAAGGGTCATTAAATATGTGAAAAAATTTACATACCCTTTGAGTAAAATTTTTAAAATGTAGATCCTGTAAGTTTTTTATTATCTCCCTTTTCTCTTGACTAGTTGTAACCAAAATAATGAAATATCATTGTCCCATGTTCAGGAATCATAATGCCAAATTCATCAAAATTGGTTCTTCCAGTCAGGAGATATTGAGCAAAAGCACAAAAGCAAGTCATGTTAGTATGTATGTACGTACGTAATCCTTTTGGAATTTTTCAATGCTAAAATTGAGTCTTTTGGTTAGAGGTCGTCATGAGACGTTTAGTTAATATATAAATTTTAAAAAATTTGTGTAGAAATTGCCATTAAAGGAGATTTCCCATTAATACTAATATGAATTTTTTATGCTCTTTAAGAACAGTGTCTAAGTGTTCAATTTAAATTAAGCACATTGAATGAGGGAGTCCTGTACTTTTGTTATTACTTATTGTACATTTTCATTAAACCTTATTCATTGTTAAGGTGTTTATTAATTTTTTTATTTGCATTATGTTATTTCTGTTAGTACAGCAATTTTTTAATTAATTATTGATGTAATTTTTTTGTTTTGTGTAATGAACAGTTGTATTTTACATAATGTGATGTAAATATAAATTTATTGAATTTTTCATTCTTATTATGTAATTTATTTACTCATTTTTTTAAACTTAAATTTCTGTTTCAGCCAAAATTCAGTTATTGTGAGTAGACATAGTTTTGATAATGTTTTAGTTAGCTGAAAAAGTATATGGATTAAAATTGTTATGCTGTTTTTAAAACTACAAATCAATATATTTTTCACATCAAAATGTGAGCAAAATTAAAACAAGACTTGGACTGTTATAGCTTCCTTTGCATGCAGTCTGTATGATTATTTATTTCTTTCTGTGATCTTTTAAACAATTATTTAAAAATGTCTTGTTTTACTTTTGTTTTATTATCCTACATAAAATATTTATTTTACAAGATAGTGGAAGATAGTTTGTGTATCTTTTGTTTACTGTTAACATTATTCATTTTATTTCTTTAAAATGAATCATCATATCAGATGAATGAATTTCTTATCATTATTAATTTTGAATGACAGACACATATCTACTTGTAATAACTGAATTATGATTAATTAATAATTTTAGCCTGCATATTAAGTTTGGAAACTATACTACTTAAGTTTGGTTAATTATTCTTAGATTTTTTTATGTTTTTTTTGTGTATTTTGATGTTTATGTTTTGTTATGTATAATTTAATATATTCATCAAATTCATTGAATGCTCTTCACATTACCCTGTGAAGAATCTGATACTTTTTTTATCATCCATTAATTCCTGAAAGCCATTGGTGCGATTATAGTTATGAAAATTGAACACCTTTGTATAGAGACATTAGCCATTATAAGTAAGATGCTGTGTATCTAAACTTCATTGAATATTATATTCATGCCAGCTAATGATTTTCTTAATTGTGCAATTTTAGAGGGTATTGAAAGTATTTCCATAAGTTTTCCTGATGTTAGTTGGTGCATAATGATGAAACAACAGGGAATAATGATCAATATTTAAGATAATTAATTGAATAGGTCACAACTACCTTGCATGGTTGTCATTTTTAACCCGATTTTAATGCTTAAAAACAAACTATTTTTGGTTTAGATTAAGCATTCTTAATGACCGTTAGGTTTTCTTTAATAATTTCTGTTGCTTATTTTGCATATTAGAAAGGAAACGCTCTTAACTTCATAGTATTGAGAAAGTTTGTGACGGATTTCAACCGTTTATTTTTCTGTTCATATTTTTTTACACATAATGATTACTAGAATCTAATCTAGATATTTGATTCAATCAGAACAGTTGGATTCCTTATTTACATAGAAATGTTGTATATCTACTTATATTACAAGAATCTTTCAATAATTAAAGAGACAAACAATTGTAGAAAAATTATTATTAATTTAATGAAAATATAAATAACACTACTTTTTCAACAACCCCCAACTACATTTAGGTGCTTGTCCCATCTTTCTTTGAGCTTTTAGCATTCTCTAAGTAGTAAAGAATTGTTCATCTCAGTGTCTGAGCCATTCTTATACTGCATACATTATTGACCTGCACATTGTTGCTAAACTCAGTGTCCTGTAACAACTATTTTACAGAAAAAAAAAGATTGTACTAGATTATAATTGCAAGGTGGCTGGAGCAAAACCTCCTGACCTGACTTTGGAATAGCTTTCCCATATCTTTTAAGCCTTATGGAAGTAAGTGATATCATGCAGAAGGAATATGCCTTTTAAGAGAGAACAAGGATGTTTTATCCTTATTGCGCGTTTCAATTTATTTTCTAGCATTTCAAAGTAGTTCTTGCCGTTGATTGAAAGTTGGTTTACTAAATAATCACTATAAATTACCCCTTATGAGTCCCAAAGTAGTGTTAGTATCACTTTATTGGTTTTGAATTATTTCCTAGTAGGCAAACTTGGATGTTTCCATTTCACACTCTGTTCTTTGGATTTCAGTTCAGAGTGATAAATCTAAATTCCACAAAAAGTTATTTTGTAGTCTAAAACAGCATTACCTACCACTAAAAACCATTTTTTCCATACAAATGTGAATTCAAATTGATAGTAGAATGTACAGTGCCAACAATCTTACTACAAATTTCAGTGATCTCTCAAATTTCTATGTGGCTTGCAAATAAAATCAATAATGCAATTTTGCAAAGCAAAAATTTCCTCCTACCTTCTGCTACAATGAAATTGGTGGGGATTTAAATTTTCAATCCTTTATAAAAGTTTGCACAGTTAACACTTTTTACCATATTATTTTAGCATATGCAAGTGATTTTCAGCTAGTTATTTTTGAAAATAAAAGTCTTAACTAGCATGTTTTTTTGCATGGTACACATTTCACTCAGAGCAGACATTTTGAAGTAAATGAGATAAGTTATAAATAATAGAATTTCCTTTTGAACAGCTGATATTTTTTGCCAACAATTTAAGTTTTTTCTATTAAAGATTTTTTCCACTGTTGCTACTTGTCTTTTTAATTATTGAATGACCCTCTTACACTCCTGTTTGTTCTGATTCGAATGAGTATATTTATAACTTAACCATGATATCCCATGCTAACTTATCCAGAAACTTAAGTATTATTGATAAACACCATATTCCTTTAGTGATCTGCACTTATTCGTAATAGTATTTTTTTATTACCTATAAACCATGTTGTTCTTTAATTAAATTTAAATTTCTTGTGAATGGAGTTACATTATTTGTTAACAGATTTTTCTGTAAGAGACTTATCATTAAGGTTACAGTTCCTACATTTTGATAAGTATTAATGGTTTTTAAATCCATATTTACATTTACAGTATCCAAAAGATGAAACATCTAATGTTTCAGAAGAATATAATTCCTAGTCAGTTCATGTCTTTATATCCTTTATGTCTAGGTGTTTACTGACATGACCTGAAATAATTGTCCTGTTTACTTTGTTTCCTGTAGTATTTTCAGAAAAAGTAACCTTATTTATGAAATTTTTTAGCCTCTCTTTTTGTATATAATATTGTAATATAAAGTTGTTTCATTTTGTTTATAATATTATTATTATTAGTATTATTTAATTATAATTTTTATTATATAGGTTTAACATCTGAAAGGAAGATAAGTTTTGTTCTTCATGAACCAGATAATGAATCAGAAGGGAGTAGCAATACAACTGTTACAATGCAGGTAGAATTTTTATGTTTTCTTACTGTTATTGATATTTAATATATTTATTTCTATTTATTTTAATTTGAGTGACAGATTGTTTTCAATAACAGAATTAATGAATGAAGAAATTTTTTTTCTTTTTTTATGAAGACAAAGTTTTATTTTCTTCTAAAGAGAGTGGGATTTGCCCAATTATAGTATCTAGGAAAGAATCTTGCTGACCTCTGTGGTGAACTGGTTGTATGCCTGGGCCTTTCATCTGGAAGTACCCCGGGTTTTAATCCCTGTGAGGCATAGTGTTTTTCATACCCTAAAATATTTCCATTTAATATTCCAGTGCACTAGCTTCTAGCTTATATGGTGAGTTAATCATAAAAAAGGAATTCTTATACAGTTCTGCGCAAGAAGACAAACAACGTTTTATTATTCTATTTTGTACTAGCAAACCCAACAATGCTTCGCTATTGCTTGATTTGAGTATATAAATACAGATTAAATGAACACAATTGAAAGTTTGATAAAAGATTAAAAACTGAACATTACGGAACTTCACAAAATTTAACCTTTCACTTTATAAAAGTCAGAATGTAAATAAATCCAATTGGCAAAACAACAGCACTACTTATCGGATTTAATTTAAACCGCTCTCTAAACACAGTATTCAGTGGAAAATAACTTTTTAACGAAAAGAGATATGGTTGCAAAATCATCACAATTAATACTGAACATTAATAAACTTACAAAATGTTACGGAATTTTACAAAATTTAACCTTTCACTTTATTAAAGTCAGAATGTAAATAAATCCAATTGTCAAATCAGCAATACCAATTGGATTTAATTCAAACTATTCTCTAAACATAGTAATTAGTTCAAAATACCCCTAACTTTCTTTCTACTGATCAGATTGAGGATTTCAATAGCTTTGGTATTTTGTGGACAAGGTAATTAGTATTTACCTTTGGACAATGCGGACCATTTTGCAAAAACTCACAAATAGATGAGTCCGCAGGTTTTTGTATATAGTGCACACACATATGAGCATATTGCCTTTTATATATATATATATATATATAGAAGAAGAAAGTCTGTTTGTGTATTTGTTTGTTTCATAAATATCTCGACACCGGTGCCATCTAGTGGGTATAGGTTTTGCAAAAATTTTTCTTTTCACGTAACTAATATAGGGAATCTTGGAGAGCTGCATCATACCAGTCAAATGACTGAAGACAAAAAAAACTAATATATATTCTGAATATGAGTCAAGTCAGCTATAAATACAATTTTTCTAAATATCTCAACCCCCAGCGCCACCTAGCGGGTCCATTTTTCACAAAAATATTTCTTTTCACGTAACTAACATATATTCTGAATATAAGCCAAATCTGATCATAAATACAATTTTTTTAATTATCTCAATCCTAGCGCCACCTAGCAGATCAAAACTAATTAAGAAACCTTCACGGGTGTGCACACAGCAATCACCAAAGTTTCATCACAATTGAATAAATGATATAGGAACACATACGGGACAAACAAACAAACATTCATTTTTATATTTATATAGAAGATAATATTTTTTTGTGTAATTATTTTGTATATTATTTTGCACAAGAAATACACAAAACTTAAATTAAATGAGAAAACTAAAAGACATACAATTTTTGTTTATTTAATATTAAAATATATTTTCTGTTTATAAGAAAATTAAATTATTGTAACCGTAATTTGCTCAGAGATACAGAGTAGCTGGACCGAACATGCAATCATATCGGAGAGGTATCTGTTGAGAGCCAGACTAAGGAATGATTCCTGAAAGAGGGCAGCAGCTCTTTCAGTAGTTGTTAGGGGCGTGAGTCAGGACTACTTAAACGGCCGTATCAACATCACTCAGTCCTCTGAGTACTGCGCAGCTGAAAGCAATGGAAAACTACAGCTGCTTTTTTTCCAAGAAAATGTGGCTCTCTGCATTTTCACATAGCAATAATGGAGGCGCCTTCCTTGGTAAAATATTCCGGAGGTAAAATAGTCCCCCGTTCGGATCTCCGGGTGGGGACTACTAAGGAAGGGGTCACCAGAAAATTAAAAAATAACATTCTACGAGTCGGAGCGTGGAATGTTAGAAGCTTAAAAAAGGTTGGTAGGCTAGAAAATTTAAAAAAGGAAATGGGTAGGACAAATGTGGATATAGTAGGAATTAGTGAGGTTCGGTGGGAAGAGGAAGGCGACTTTTGGTCAGGTGATTTTAGAGTAATTAACTCAGCGTCAAATAATGGGCAGGCAGGAGTAGGTTTCGTGATGAACAAGAAGATAGGGAGGAGAGTGGAGCATTTCAAAACGCATAGCGATAGAATCATTGTAATAAGGATAAAATCAAAACCTAAACCGACAACGATTGTTAACGTCTATATGCCTACAAGCGCCCATGATGATGATGAGGTAGAGTGTGTATACGAAGAGATTGATGAAGCAATTAAACACGTAAAAGGAGATGAAAATTTAATAATAGTTGGAGATTGGAATGCAAGCATTGGAGAAGGCAAGGAAGGAAATATAGTGGGTGAATACGGGCTGGGCAAAAGGAATGAAAGAGGGGACCGACTTATAGAGTTTTGCACGAAGTATAATTTAGTAATTGCCAACACCCAATTTAAAAATCATAATAGAAGAATATACACTTGGAAAAAGCCAGGCGATACTGTAAGGTATCAGATAGATTATATCATGGTTAAGCAAAGATTTAGAAATCAACTCGTTGACTGCAAAACTTACCCTGGAGCAGACATTGATAGCGACCATAATTTGATGATAATGAAATGTAGATTGGGGTTTAAAAACCTGAAGAAAAGGTGTCAGATGAATCGGTGGAATTTAGAGAAGCTTGAGGAAGAGGAGGTAAAGAAGATTTTTGAGGAGGACATCGCAAGAGGTCTGAGTAAAAAAGATAAGGTAGAAAATGTAGAAGAAGAATGGGAGAATGTTAAAAAGAAAATTCTTAAATCAGCAGAAGCAAACTTAGGCGGAATAAAGAGAACTGGTAGAAAACCTTGGGTTTCAGACGATATATTGCAGCTGATGGATGAATGTAGAAAATATAAGAATGCTAGTGATGAAGAAAGTAAAAGGAACTATTGGCAATTAAGAAATGCTATAAACAGGAAGTGCAAACTGGCGAAAGAAGAGTGGATTAAAGAAAAGTGTTCAGAAGTGGAAAGAGAAATGAACATTGGTAAAATAGACGGAGCATACAGGAAAGTTAAGGAAAATTTTGGGATACATAAATTAAAATCTAATAATGTGTTAAAGAAAGATGGTACACCAATATATAATACGAAAGGTAAAGTCGATAGATGGGTGGAATATATTGAAGAGTTATACGGAGGAAATGAATTAGAAAATGGTGTTATAGAGGAAGAAGAGGAAGTTGAGGAGGATGAAATGGGAGAAACAATACTGAGATCTGAATTTAAGAGAGCATTAAAAGATTTAAATGGCAGAAAGGCTCCTGGAATAGACGGAATACCTGTAGAATTACTGTGCAGTGCAGGTGAGGAAGCGATTGATAGATTATACAAACTGGTGTGTAATATTTATGAAAATGGGGAATTTCCATCAGACTTCAAAAAAAGTGTTATAGTTATGATACCAAAGAAAGCAGGGGCAGATAAATGTGAAGAATACAGAACAACTAGTCATGCATCAAAAATCTTAACTAGAATTTTATACAGAAGAATTGAGAGGAGAGTGGAAGAAGTGTTAGGAGAAGACCAATTTGGTTTCAGGAAAAGTATAGGGACAAGGGAAGCAATTTTAGGCCTCATATTAATAGTAGAAGGAAGATTAAAGAAAAACAAACCAACATACTTGGCGTTTATAGACCTAGAAAAGGCTTTCGATAATGTAGACTGGAATAAAATGTTCAGCATTTTAAAAAAATTAGGGTTCAAATACAGAGATAGAAGAACAATTGCTAACATGTACAGGAACCAAATAGCAACAATAACAATTGAAGAACATAAGAAAGAAGCCGTAATAAGAAAGGGAGTCCGACAAGGATGTTCCCTATCTCCGTTACTTTTTAATCTTTACATGGAACTAGCAGTTAATGATGTTAAAGAACAATTTAGATTCAGAGTAACAGTACAAGGTGAAAAGATAAAGATGCTACGATTTGCTGAAGATATAGTAATTCTAGCCGAGAGTAAAAAGGATTTAGAAGAAACAATGAACGGCATAGATGAAGTCCTACGCAAAAACTATCGCATGAAAATAAACAAGAACAAAACAAAAGTAATGAAATGTAGTAGAAATAACAAAGATGGACCACTGAATGTGAAAATAGGAGGAGAAAAGATTATGGAGGTAGAAGAATTTTGTTATTTGGGAAGTAAAATTACTAAAGATGGACGAAGCAGGAGCGATATAAAATGCCGAATAGCACAAGCTAAACGAGCCTTCAGTAAGAAATATAATTTGTTTACATCAAAAATGAATTTAAATGTCAGGAAAAGATTTTTGAAAGTGTATGTTTGGAGTGTCGCTTTATATGGAAGTGAAACTTGGACAATCGGAGTATCTGAGAAGAAAAGATTAGAAGCTTTTGAAATGTGGTGCTATAGGAGAATGTTAAAAATCAGATGGGTGGATAAAGTGACAAATGAAGAGGTATTGCGGCAAATAGATGAAGAAAGTAGCATTTGGAAAAATATAGTTAAAAGAAGAGACAGACTTATAGGCCACATACTAAGGCATCCTGGAATAGTCGCTTTAATATTGGAAGGACAGGTAGAAGGGAAAAATTGTGTTAGGCAGGCCACGTTTGGAGTATGTAAAACAAATTGTTGGGGATGTAGGATGTAGAGGGTATACTGAAATGAAACGACTAGCACTAGATAGGGAATCTTGGAGAGCTGCATCAAACCAGTCAAATGACTGAAGACAAAAAAAAAAAAAAAACCGTAATTTGATGAAATAGTTAAAAATAAGAAGTAGACCCTTCAACAAGAATCAAGTTTAAATTTATTCGCCACTGACTTGCTGGATAAGTGCATATTGCAGCAAGTCACTGCAGTACACACTTGTATTTGTCAAAAGTCAACAAACATCATTGGGGTTATGTTGTCTGTTGTCAACCATAAATTGAGGGTAACTGAAGTATGACTCAACTAGTCTTCATCAAATTTTCACATGCACAACTTCAGATACACTACTACAGCATATCTAAATTTTAATGAAATTGATCTAGTAGTTTGAAGATCTTTTGAGCCACAAATTTCATACATAGGCCTAGAAAATTCAATTTCACTCCCCAATTCCACTATGTGACTGAAAGTAAAACTGTACTTTTCTTCGAAAGATGGTAAAAAAAGAACTACCATCACTCTCAGAAAGCGCACTTGAACTAATAAAGAAACCACTGTTTAATTAAGAAATTTATGATTTCAAAAATTGCATTAGGTCTAATAAGACAAAATGAATGCTCTGTCTTAATGGACCAAGTGATTTGAAGGTGATATATAAACCAACCAGGCAGGAGAATTAATAAGCAGTTCAGAATTGGCAAGCAACCTTAAGTAGTAGAAAATGTAAGTCCCAGAGGTCATGTTTTATGTACAAATAGTCGAAATGCCGTGTTTTTATTATCAAACTTTTATTAAAGACAATCATTTAGTTTTATTTTTGTTCTTTCTTGATATTTTTGTTTTTGTTTGAAAGTTGTAAACACTACTATTAAAAAAAAATTTAGTTGTACTATAATAGATTCTGCATACTTAATTTATAAATAAAACCGATTTAAGCCAGTTGTATACTGCTTTTAAAAGTAATCATGTTTGTTTGAAATCATACTGAATCTGAACCCATATCGATTTGAGTAGAATTGAATCTGATTGTAAAAAAGAAATTGGAAAAATTAAACAGGTTTTGATGTTATTTTATTGTAAACTGTCGCAAAATAAAATTAATGTTACTTATCCAGTAGTACTATAGTATCTCATTACCATTAGCTATGGAATTTATTTATTTCCTTGACTTACTCTGTATTTTTCTAGGGTGAGGAAGGAGCTGGTGGGGCTATAACAACTGTTTCTGTTGATGATAAAAAAGGTCGTCGTTCTGGACCACAAGGCCGTCCATTTTTATTGCGTCGTGGTACTGGTACTAATACTACAACTGGTTCATTTAAAAGACGTAGCCTCAAGTTACGACGGGGTGCTAAAGATGCATCATCTAAGGAGATGATGATAGAATCAGATTGTAAGAATATTTTTATTTCTGTGTTTAAGCTTTGTATCATTTATTAGATTTATTTATGGATAATTAGTAAACTTTAATAAAAACGCATTACTCTGTGATCAGTTACAAAAGATAAAAGTTACATGGAATAAAAATTTATCATTGCTGTTCCAAAACTGTAGGGGTTTTTTTAGATACTAGCACACTAGCTTAAAGCTTGTTAGTGGGATTATAGAATGGAAATTTCCCAATGCCTGATTGGAATTCAAACCAGACTGATCTTTGAAATCATTTGTGATATTACTATTCTGTGTGTTAATGGAGAATAAATAACCAATTTGAACAGACTAATGTATTTATTGAATAAAAATATAGTTCTAATTTTTATTAAAAAATAGAGCACTATTTTGTGTATTGTCGCTCATTTTAAGCTATGAAATCTGTTTTTTATGGATATTTTCCTGACCAAAATTATATATTTCATTGCAGGTTGTAAAATTTTACAGTAACTGAAATCTTTTGAATAATTTTGTAGTTTTTTTTTTGTCTTAAAGTAGAATTTGTATTTTACTTTTGTACAATATATATGTGTTTGCATTTGTTGTTTTACACTTTAAAAAGTTGTATAAAAAACTTGAGAGTAGCAGTGAACATGTTCACTTGTACTTGATCTTATAATTCTTTTAAATATACATTTCATATCTTATTTATGGTTTTTAACATTCACCATTTTTATGTGTTTTTATTTTTGTAAGAAAATTTTTTTTTTTTTGTCTTCAGTCATTTGACTGGTTTGATGCAGCTCTCCAAGATTTCCTATCTAGTGCTAGTCGTTTCATTTCAGTATACCCTCTACATCCTACATCCCTAAC